>NW_017732199.1:270022-347229 GCF_001890085.2 Hipposideros armiger
AAGCCAACTGATGGATGTAAGTAACAGACAACAATGTAAATTAATTTACATACAGGTAGCTAAGGCATAGTAACTTAACCACCTTTGCTAAATTCCTTTTTCCCTTTAATGTAACATAATCACAGGAATGATATGTCATCATATTCATAGTCATGGGGATTAGGGGGAGACCTATTGAGGGGCCATCTTAGAATCCTTGTTATCAAAGAGACTAGCCAGCCACATGTGAAAAAGTTTACATCATACCCTTCCACTCTGAAAAAGGCAGCAATTCTTTCTGGCCACAACTGACAGGTATTCTGGATGTGGTTAGCTTTTCCTGCTTACAACCCTTCTGCCAGCATCATTGTCCAAGAGCTCACAGAGTATGAAATTTATTGACATAGGATATAAAGTAATACCACCATGGCCTAAGGAACCAATTATATGGCCAAGGAAGTTTGGCTATGAGCTTATGATCACTGATCCACTGTTTTTACCATTTACCACATCGCTGAGAAGATGGTAGTCCATCCAATGAAGTACTTACTGGAATAGAACCTTGAAAGTGCAGCTAAGGAACTACTTAGAGATGGCATACTATGAGGTTAAGAAGGTATTATGATCTGGCATATAGCTTAGCCATCGGACATTATATGGTGCTATGTTACCAACAACTACACTACACAGATTTGGTTTTAAAGTTTGCGTGTCTCTGCTCCCATCACTCCAAGAGACAATCCTGAGAAATTTGTACTTCTGTCCTCACAATTGTATAGCTGTGGCTCTGGACATCCTGCTTCCCAGAGAAGGGGGTCTTTCACTAAGGGATGCACTAAGGTTCCCACTCTACATGAATTTGCAGCTGTCACCTCATTACTTTGTTCTCCTCAGGCAAATCAACCAGCAGACAAAAAAAAGAATGCTCATACTGGCAGGGCTGTAACCTTAATTTAGATACATGTACATATATATCTATACAAGGACATGTATATATGTATATGTACATGACATGTATATATGTATATGTACATATAATAATATGTACCAATATATAAATATATGCATATATTTACTTAACTTTACAAAAATATATTTTCTAAAATGAGGTCCACATTCTTTTATCATGCTAATAATGTTATGTCTAAGTTATAAACTCCAATAAGTCCCTTTGGTTCATAGAACATTCATAATGGTTATTTAAAATCATCAATGATTTATTCTGTTCTATGATCCAAAGAACATATTCAGAGCCAGCTACGAATATTACAGTCAGTATATATTATTGGCATAAAATGAGGCTAGTAAAGGTATAAAACATATTCCAAGATCCAAAATGGAATGAGAGAGAGAGAGATTTTAGATTATAGTAAAAGGAAAGATAGAGACAAATTTTCTAGCTCTAATATATAACTGAAAAAAAGTAACCTTCTAAATAAACCCGTAATTGTAAGAAATTATCTTTATCAATTAATACCTTAGTAAACTAATTTTCTGAGAAATCACCCTGTGCCATGCAATGAGCTAAATATTTCATATGTAAAAACTCAACTCATCATCTGTAAGGTGGATACTATTTTTATATCCATATTTGAAGAAGGAAACTGAGTCAATTAATTGATTAATGTATTCTACTGTGATTAAACTAAAAAGTGGTAAAATACAGTTAATAAAAATAATGACTATATATATAATTAATTAATGCTTAATATGCATGAGATATTGTAGAAATAAATCAACAATTGACAACATGCAGCAGTAGCCCATATATTTGTTGTACAAGTTTACTAATAGATTTTAAGAAAAAGCAATTTGGCTGAAAGCAAGTTGGTGTCCATCATAGTTTGTTAGAAATAATCATTTGTTTGAAAATTAACATACTCTGTTTTTCTGTGTTTTATATTATTTTGATGAAATAAGGATCTGATTTTTAGGTTTTCTAATATTGTAGAATTTTTTTGTCGTTTATGCTGTCACTTAATTAATGTTTTATAACTGAGGAAGCAAGATTTGCTCCTTTTGTATGCTCAATACCCACTACTGCAGAAATAGAAAACAAATAAAAATAGTAAATACTCAGGTGCATCAAATGTCAATTTGTAAAGTAACTGAAGCCAATAATGTTGCTTTTTTTCATGATTTTCCTAGGCATATTTCATTATTTACTCTGTGATGCCTTTTACCACTTCCTTGTACTCCACGTGCCTGTATCAAATATTTTTTATATTCTTAGTAGTCTATGCCCTAGCAAATAAGATTGCGTATCTTGCCAGAACCCTGAAAAAATATATAGTTAAATAGGTGTTCAGGGAGTATTTAAGATAAGTGCAAATATTTTCATTCATTACATTGAGCTTTTACTTAGAAGTCCATCTTTCTTACTTTATGTTTCTGGTCTGCATTCATGAGATGTTTTTGGTTATTTGTGTGTGGGGGTGATTTCAGAAGTGCCATCTGGATGTATCATATGGCACAACTGAGAACAGACCTTTGGTGTCAGGCCGTCTCCAAAGCAGGGGCTTGAATCCTCACTCAGGACACCAATTTGCTGAGACATCTTAGTCAAGCTGTTCAAATATTTCAAGGCACCATTTCCTTATCTATAAAATGTGAAAAATAAGAATTCTGCTTCTAAAGGTGCTTAGACAAGTAACATCCACAGATGTTACTTATCATTTTCCTTATTATTGTTATTAAATAAAATTAATGAACAATAAATAAGATCAACTGAAGAAACATCAACAGTTGATATCTTTCAACTACCAATTTCTTGGGCCATTGGTTTTGAAAATAAAGATTAAATCAGCCATACTCAACTCAATACAAAAGTTAAGTCTTTCTAGCTATGTTGCAAATTCCAACGCTCGGGTTCTCCTTCACGACTTAAAATAATTTTTAAAAATAATTATGTGTCCCATTGATTACAAACAGGGGAATTCTTAATATTTTTTCCAGTTTATGCTTTTACTTATTAATTAGGTTTGGTGCAGAGAGAACAACTTTATGATTTCAAATATGAAGGATTAAGTATGTATCCTCTAAGAATTAAAATGAAATTAATATTTGCAAGCTTTCAGAAATGAATTCATATTGCAAGTTCACCATTTGTTCCAATAATAATACTATCCCTGGTTCATTTTCAAATTTTCAACATATGTATTTTTAGGAACAAGGTTGGTTTATATACATACATTAATGTTTAATTGTACTGTAATATCCATAGAAAGAAGCATTTCAAATATTTCATTTAAATAAAATGAGATGCAAACAAAATTTGGCCTTTGTATGCATTTTGCCTACAGGTTATTAAGATGTTTATACAAAGCCCCTAACATGACAACAAGTGGTAAGAGAAATATAGTAGTTACTATTGTTAATACTGAGGTTCCAAGAAATAAATGTCCTCCAATTCAGAAAACTTCCAATTCCTTGTAAATACTCATATTTTTCCTTCTATGAATATTTATGGATGCATATTTCTAACAATGTTCATTCAACCAAAAAAATATTCAGTTGAAAATCTCTAACCTAAAACACAGCGGAAATTTTTCTCAATGAGATAAATATTCTGCCCATGCATATGATAGGACATGTGCGTGGTGGGATCAAGATTAGATTTAATTTTATCTAAGAAAATAGTCAACTAAAGAACATGTAACTAATGTTGGTAAAAATTGAGAAAATTTTAAAATTTATACTAAGTTATACTTTTTTCTGCACCAAGTGGCATGCATTGTGCTGGTCCTCAGGAATATGGAAGTGATTATATATATATATATATATATATATATATATATATATATATATATATATATATATATATAAAATCTTTTAAAACATCTAGAGAGAGCTATATAAATGTGATGAGAATGATAATGGCACTGAAATTGTTTTTTATGTACTAATGTGTAATCATAGAGAGTAGAGAGAGAAATAGAGGAAGATAAAACAGTATGGTAATCTCTGTAACCATGGATTAACCCTCAGTGAAATCAAATATGTATGAATTCATTTCTTACATATAATTTTTGGCAACTGTGAGAATTTTGAAGTTGCTCTAATGTCTTACTGATGCTCTTAAGGTAATTGTTAGCCTTGTGTTCACTGAACTCTATTCTTGTGACTTTTGCATTATTTCCAACCATTACAATTGTTCTGACTCTCTAGGCCATGGCTAGTGCAGTGAGGTGCTATTTGGGTCATTTTGTATTGGGTATGAAGTGATTTAATAAGAGCTACTTTTAATGATTATGAGGGAGGACAAGGATACATTATTTCCAGTTTTGACAAATGTAATTCTTTCACAGCTAAAAGTGTTCAAAATGGTCACACCATCTTCAGTCACACTGGATGCTAGGAGTGTCAGAAAGAATGTAAATGGTCTGCTTTCAGCTCACTGTGGCAGAGCTCTGGTATCAGCAGACCAGGAAGCAATTTGTCCCAGAAGTTAATAAAGAAAAATCAAAGCCCTCGTCATAAAATTGTAGCATACTATTTCCATCACAAAAAGTCACATTTGAGCCTTTACTGTGCAGCAGGCATTGTTCTAGGATCAAATGCATCTCTGAACAAAACAGACGAACTTGCACTTTGCCCTGGTGTTTATATTCTAGAATATTCATAGACTTTATCTTAAGGAATCACTAAGCAATATCTAAATATAAAATATTATACAAAATATAAATGATTTGCTCCAACGGTATAACAAGATACAAGATTCCCAAGAAAACCATTTGACATATAGGCATTCTTTGAAAGGGGAAACACATTTAAAAAGTCTAAATCCTTATTCTCAAATCTAGTCTAAAGATATCATAAGTCATGCTAAAATAATTTCACAAAATGTTCCAACCATCTCTCCTTCTTATCCATTAAAAACACGTTAGCAGATTAAAGTCTTTGAGAGTTGCTACAGTGCAAAAACTGCACTTAATTGAATCCTGTGTTCTCAAGCTTGAATTTCCTATTAAAAAAAACCTCCTGTTTTTCACTGATGATCTATCTGTCTTATGAAATTAAGACATGGAATAGTTTTTGAGACATCTTGGTTGAGCTAATACATACACATAATTCGTGTATACCAGCAGAATAAGATCAAAATAATCAGACAAAGGTAAAGATATGAGTACTGCAGGAAAACAATTAGGCAGGATGGTTACATTTCTCAATTATTATCTATATTCATCTGTTGCTCCTTTATCAAATAAGTATCCTTACTTGAATCATTAATGAGATATGCTCATCAAAAATGTAAGTCACAAAAGAATTAAAGATATATTATCAAATTTATGGTAAATTCTATTACAAATTAATGTTACTTAAAATATCATTACATTTCTCCTTTTCACGTGGGCTTTCCTTGTCTTTTTAGCTTAGGAATAAAAATAGGAGTAAATCTTTGATCTCAACCATGTCTATCCCACATGGTACTTACACTGAGACAAAAATACTGAGTTTTCAGGTATCCAACTCTATTCACCATGGAGTCTCACTCTAGAATACTTAGCTGTCCTTATTTCTAACACTGGAAACCAATTCAGTAGAACCATAAACCTACTTTTAGAGCTACTACCAAACTATGAGCCTGTATTTGAGGAAAAATAAAAAAATAAAAAAAGAAGAAGAAGAAAGAAGAAGAAAGAAGAAAGAAGGAAGAAGAAAGAAGAAGGAAGAAGGAAGAAGGAAGAAGGAAGAAGGAAGAAGGAAGAAGGAAGAAGGAAGAAGGAAGGAAGAAGAAGAAAGAAATCCAGGTCTAGTTATTAAATGCACCTAAGTTTATCTATGATGAGTGAAAATTGCATTTTCGAAAAGAACCCAAGGTCTTCAGATTGATTCTCTGAAAGCCTGGTTGTCATTGGTAACTATTACATTAGGTTTTTCATAGATTACAGAAGGTTTTAATAGTTGAGAATAATAAATAACTCCATACTGTCGCTTACAACAGCCTTCACCATTTTATTCTGCAGGTCACTTGCATAATTGTCAGGAAAGCAAGCTATTAGAGCAGAATTAGTTTTGATTAAGGTTAAAGTTTTCTCTTAACTATTTTTCTTAACTTCAGGGAGGATATTAATTTCTATCAATTTACTAGGGTATTACGTCACAAGGTCATCCATACTAAAAAATGGATTAATTTTCAACCTACTTCAGGCATGAAACATCTTAGATTACAAACCACTTCTTGTACGAGCAGGGTTTTAAAAACGAGTCATAAAGAAGCAATGCAGGACAAGAGATATGAAGATTAGGTACAATTCCTATATCTTAAAAATTATTTCAACCCCAAAAAAGCCCCTTATTTCTTGAAGGATACAGAACACGCCATAAAATGTGCATCCTTCTCTAGTTTCTACCACAAAATACAATAACTTAGTGATATGTGTTAGATATTAAGTATTATAATAATAAAAATATAAAAGAGAACTAAGAAGTAAGTACAAGGTTGAATTGAATTAAGATAAATTTGGTTAATTCATATTATTTTTTATTTATCAAATAAGAAATAATCATTTGAATAAACATCTGTAGACATTTTAGACAAGATGTAAGAACGAACATAATGTTATAGCCCTCACTTTCCACACCCACTGAAATAAATAATTGGAAAAAAAAAAGAAAAGCAGAAACCTTGTATCAAAGTGGAAAACAGAAAACTTGGGGTAAGTGGCATTAGTGTGATAGACACAATTTCAATAACAAGAGCTAGATAGGAGCATTGAGAATCTGTCTCACCCCTCTTTCACTCTCTCTGACACCCTCTTCCTCTCCCATCCAAAACAAGAACAGCTTTTCCGGAAATAAAAATTGGGGAGGTTTTCAAAAACTCTCTCTGACATTCTCACTAAAAGGATGACAGATGGAGGTAAGAAGTCTGGGCTCTCATTTCTTCTGACTGTTTAAAAAAGGAAATAGAGGTAAAAAATATCTTTCTACTGTAGAAAGTCATGACAGCGGAGTTCAGCTAGGGCAACATACCTAAGGTTTACACTTGGTATTATGAACAGCAAAGAAAAACCTCAACAAAGGAAAAGCTTCAGGATTTATAGAAGTTAAGTATCATGCTCCTGTAAGTTTCACAAAGATATTTTCAGTTTTGCTTGTTTTTTTAAGTGTCACCAAGGCTTTGCTGGCTATCTATGTTTTCAATTCTTTTAATTATTGCTCCCATAGTCTCTCTGAATTAGAATTTTCTATCGAGTTCTAATTTTTTCACCTCTTTCCTTGGAGGTCCTCTGGGTAAAATTTGGTCAGGCATGTCACCCACTGAAAAACTCTGGTCAACATCCATACATATATTATATAAACTAATACAGTACAGGTATTGTCTAACTCTGTGTGCAAACAGATTACATCAAAGCTTAGATGTTTTCACTAATCAAGCAATCTTATTGAAGGCCCAAGGAAAACTGGAAGATGCCATGATTTGGAATGAATTTACTGACAATATGAAGTAAAAAATATACCTAAATCCAAATAAAATTCCAAACAAAAGGGTATCTATACCTTTACATATATCTATAAAGTAAATAACATGACTACTAAATTAAAACTAAAATGGTTTCTGTGGTGAGCAGGACTACTGATGAAAATAAAATGAATTTTAAAAAATATTAATTTACCTATGAAGAAAGTTGGAAAGATTTTCCCAGAACTGAAAAAAAAAAATAGAGTTCTTTACATATTTAAATGAGAAGGAAAAAAAAGAAACAAAGTTTTGAAACCAAACTTAAACTATAAGTATGCCACAAATAAGGCTGATTTTAATACTGTCAGTTAATAGCCAACACATTTATTAAAGAAAATTATCCAGTTGATATATTTCCTTAGATTACACAAATGATTAATAAAACCTGAGAACAGGAATTCCACAGCTAAGGGAAAGAAACTGGAACTGAAGCAACACAAAGGTAACTAAATAAAGGAAAGAGAAAACTGTCCTAATATGTTGCCTAAAAGTTGTCAGTAAACTGTGCATTCAGACAAAATTAATTTTAAGAGGAGCACTCCTGAAAATGGATACTCTTGTATACTGCTATGTTGTCTCTGCCATTAGAGAAGAAATTCAAATACATGTGCACATATTTTTAATTTTTCCCTTTAAATTATCATTTGTATTTCTAGAAAAGTATTCTAAGAACAGAGTCAGAAGTATGGAAAATGAATTTGGTTTATCTTTGTTCACTGAAGATTAGCTGCAATTAAATAAAAGTATTAAGCCACTAATTATAAACCCACATAGAGAAATATCGCATATATACATATATATATATATATATATATATATATATTCAATAATTTTAAAACAATGATATTGAATGATGCTCAAACTATTAGTGAAAAAAGATCAAGTGTAAGCTAGGTAATATTATCAACCTGTATTTGTTATAGCTATGTTATAGCTATATATCTAAATCACAAAACATACTGAACTATAGATCAAGTTTTCTCTTTGTCTTGAAAGTATGGGCTATTTTAATTTTCTCATTTAATTTGCTTTTTTATGTTTTTATATTTTCTGCAAAATGCATAGGTAGTCTTATGTAATCACCAAAAAGTATATTATTTACATCAACAAACATGTTGAATCAAAATGTATCAATTTGAAATTTTTCAAAGATATTTTATCAAATAAAATGAAAGAATCCATAGAGCCAAGAAAAAGAATATTAAACTACCAATAAAGGAACAAAAACATTATTCATTCTTCTGCAATACCAAACTATTAGAGAATATAATAGCTACAAAACTCTGAAATAAGTTAGTGACTCCAAAGCAATGTATACATAGCCATTAACAGACATTTGTGTGATCAGATATGTGTGATCTTCAAAAACATTATGTAATGTTTAATAAACTTGTTGGCTATTAACTGACAGTATTAAAACTAGCCAATTAGATTTAAATTTGGATACAAAATTGATTTGAATTTGCAATGTAAAAAAAAATTCAAATAGCATAATTTATGGCTCCATATAAAATTAACAAAGTAGATATATGAAAACCTGGAAACATATCTCACAAAAAGCATAAAAATTATCATCAAAATTTTAAATCTCTATATATTTGAAAATGATCAAGATTGGTAAAAGAAAAAGAAACATGAATGTTAATCCTAAATATAAAAACAATTAAATCATCTATTTAAAGTAAAAGACTTTCATGTGGGACTATAAAGATAATTCTATGAAATTTTTCCTATAAAGAATACTCTTTATGTTGTCTACTAAATATACACATACACTATGATACAGCTACTGGAACTGTAACAATTATCCCAAAACCATTAGCTATTTTTTTATATATAAGTAAAAACATTCATAGCATAGAGAAATGGCCAATTTACAATAGCAACAAAAGATATGAAGTATAGATATCACAAAAAATGCCAAAAGGTTATGCTAAAACTACTATGTCAGAAAAGAGGCTTGCAAAAAATCAACAAAGTAGAAAAAATATATAATATATAGTAAAGATATAAAGTCCTCCAAGTTCACCTATAAATTCAAGGTAATTAATCAAACACTACTTGGAATTTATTTTTGAATTTAACTAAGACACTTGGAGGGACGTCAGCAAAATAGGAATTGTTAATCCTCATCCCCCGACCCAAAAACCTCAATTTGAACTACCAGTGCATGAAAAAACCCTCACAATAGCCAAAGACTCCAGGTGTGAGATTACAGCACTTGGGTGAAGCAAAGAAGACAAGACACATCCAGGAGGGTAGGTAAAACAGATTTATTCGACCCTTGTCACCCCAGCCCCAAGCCCAAGAAGCCCAACTTGGAGAGAGACACTTCCCCTGAGCGGTAAGGAGAGTTAGGTGAGCACCCCTTTCACGGTGGACTCAAAAGCAGACCTGTCCCAGAACCAGGCCAACTTCCGCAGCAGGACCAGGTGGCTCCCTGTGGGCTCCTGGGACTTAAGGCCTCTGGCTCACTCCAGTTGAGGGGTTCCAAAGGCCCCTGTCAGTGCCCCCAGTCAGCTCCCGCTGGGCTCCCTCCAACCCAGGCTCCCTTTTCATCCTGGGGCCTACCGGCTCCTGTAGGCAGCTCCTGCAGCAGCTCTGTTCCTTTGGCTCCAGGTTCCCAGAAGGCCCGTGTGACTCCATGTTTCTGGGGCACCCCAGGCAATGGTCAGCTCTAGTGGCCCCAAGTGGTTCCCACATCTCCAGGCAGCTTCCTCTACTCCGTGCTTGTGGAGGACGCTGGTGAAACCAGACTGTTGTCTCTCCAAGCACACCTGCCCCCAGGCCCAGGGAACCTCCTACAATCCCAGGATGCCTACGGGGCTTTTTAACCCTCCCACTAAGTAAACACCTGACATTAATGAAGGCTCATTAAGCTAGATTTTAAAAAAGACCAGCTGGGGACCTCAACACCAAAAACACAACACAGTGGGGAATTCCCTGGGTTTCCTTTTTCGTTCATATATATAGGGTTGTTGGAAAAGCCATAACGCATATTTGTGACAGATGGCGCTAGCTCATTTTTGGAAGTACTAGAGTCATTCGCATCTATGTTATTGCTATGTCATTTGGCAGCGGACAGTTCTAGCTTCATTCTAAAAAATAATCGAGCGATTTGGATGAGTTTTGGAGATTTTACCAGTTGAAGATGAAAGACCAAACTGTATATTTTTGCCATATTTTACTGTTTTACTTCCATAAAGGGAAAAACATGTATCAAGCTTGTGAAAAGTTACATAAAATTTATGGTGACAATGCTCTACAAGAACATCAGTGTCAATGATGGTTCACGAAATTCCATGCTGGTGATTTAGATCTCAATGACACTCCTAGGTCAGGGAGGCCCACCGAGGTTGATGACGATAAATTAAGGCATTGATTGAATCAAACCTACATTGCACGACATGAGTGATTGCAGAAACATTGAACATCCATCATTCAAGCATTCTTGACCACCTGAAGAAGCTGGGATACGTAAGCAAGCCTGATATTTGGGTTTCACATGAACTCAAAGAAGTTCATTTGATGGAACATATAAACATTTGCAATATGCTCATTAAACGTGAGGAAAATGATCCTTTTTTGAAGCGGCTGATAACTGGTGATGAGAAGTGGATTGTTTACAACAATGTAGTGGGCAAACGGTTTGGTCCCGACGTGATGATTTGCCTCAAACAATGCTGAAAGCAGACATTCATCAGAGTAAGGTTATGCTCTCAGTGTGGTGGGATTTTAAAGGTGCGTTTTTCAAGCTCCTACTAAGGAACCAAACAATCAATTCGAATGTGTACTGTTGGCAATTGAACAGTTTGAATGAATCCATCATCCAGAAATGTCCAGAGCTTGTTAATTGTAAAAAGAGTGTGTTCCATCGCGACAACGTGAGACCACACACAAGTTTGATCACCCATCAAAAATGATTGGAGCTTGGATGGGATGTGTTGCCACATCCAGCATACTCACCTGACCTAGCACTGTCAGACTTCCACTTGTTTCACTCTCTTCAAAACTCTTTGTGTGGTATAACGTTCAATTCAGATGAGGCTGTAAATCAGCACCTTGTTCAGTGTTTTGCACATAAAGACAAGTCCTTCTGTGAATGAGGAATTATGAAGTTCACTGAAAGATGGCAAAAGGTTATCAAACAAAACATGCAATATATCATTCATTGATCTTTGTTCTTTACATAAATAATTAACTTTTGAAAAACACAGATAAAATACGTCATGATTTTTCTGACAACCCAATACCTCAGATTTGAAACCGAAGCTGCCAGCGATCTGGCAAAAGCAGCCACAATGAAAAGTCTGATATCGCAATTCAAAGGACCAGGTAAGAAGCAGCTCAACTAGACAAAAATCTTTTAGACAAGGACCATTCTATGCCAGCTAAATGCCACAGGGGGAAAAATAATAAAAATAATTAAAAATTAAAAAAATATATATATATAATATTATATATATATATATATATATATATATATATATATATCCATCCCCATGCATGTCCACAAAGACCAAATCGGGAACCTACACTTCCACCTTGCCAAGCTGCAGAGAGGCAGCAAACACCCTACCCAATGCATGCCAGGGTGGCAACAGAAAAAGCTAACTGGGGAGCCACGACTTATCCCCACCAGGCAGTAATGAGCTATCTCCCTTGTGAAGTTGGTGGAAACCACGTGCAGTGTCTGCTCTTCCACCTCCATTCACAGCAATGAGTTTTCCTTCCCCACTGGAGTGGAATCAGAGCAGACCTAGTGGGTGGTCAGGACTTTTCTCCCCCACCCAGCAGTAATGAGGCCATTTCTCCCACGTCAGTGGAAGCCACATAGGGAGCAGTAAGGCGACACTCATGCCTTCCCCAGCAAGGGAGAAATAGGGACGCTCTAGTGTGGAACCAAAACGACCACCCTCACCCAGCAGTAATGAGGATCCCTCCTTAGCGTTAGTTGTCAGGGCCAAACCGGGAACCTGCACTTTCATCCCTATCTGATAGGAAAGAGGAGGTAACCCCCTTTTCCTGCCAAAGTGTTGTCAGAGGAAGCAAGGAAAAACTGAAGATGGAAATAAAACTCGTTCTTATAAGACTTGAAATGTCCATCTTTCAGTGGAAAGTCAGTCATATCAAGAACCAGGAAGATATCGAACTGAATGAAAAGAGGCAATCAAGCTACATGTAGATGACAGAAATGTTGGAATTATCTGATGGAGATTTTATAGCTACCATTATAAAAATGCTCCATCAAGCGACTAGTAGGATGCTTGAAACATATGGAAAATAGTCTTAGCAAAAAATAGAAACTATTAGTAGGTAGATAATATAAAGCAAAACCAAATGTAAATTTTACAAATGAAAAATACACAACTTCTGAGACTTAGAATGCCTACCACAACCATGTCTATGAATTAGAAGACTTAACATACACACTGGTAGATAATGTCAATTTCTCAAATTGATACATAGTTTTAATACAGATCCTTAGAAAATGATATCAAAGCATCATATTTTCATAGATGTAGAAAAGATCATTTGAAAATGTCTATAGCAAGAAAGCCAAAGGAACTAGAATAGCTAAAACAATTTTCAAAAAGAAGGTTAAAGTGAGAGGAATCAGTCTGTATGATTTCAAGATGTATTATATAGCTATATTAATCATGATGGTATTGGCAAAGGGGCAGACAGATTAATCAAAGAGAATAGAGAACCTAGATATAAATCCACAGAAATATGCCCAATAAGTGTATAAAGATGGCAAATAAGCACAAGAAAAGATGTCAACATTTAATTGTAAATTGAAACTGCAATGAGCTATAACTACATGATGATTAGAGAAACTAAAATTAAAAATACTGACAACACAAAATGCTAATGAGGATGCAGGGAAACTGGCTCACTTATATAATGCTGGTACGAATGTAAAATACAGTCATTTTGGAAATTGACTTAATGGTTTATTAAAAACCAAACATACAATTACTGTCCCACTTGCAATTGACTCTGAAGATTTATTTCATAAAAATAAAAACTTATGTTCATGCAAAAACTGTAAATTAATGTTTAAAGCAGCTTTATTTGAAATGGCCAAGACCTGGAAACAACCCAGATGCCTTTCAGCAGGTTAATGGTTAAACAGACTATGATACATCTATACCATGAAATACCAGTTAGCTATAAAAAGGAACTAACTACAGTAAGTTCCCAACTTACGAACATTCGAGTTGCGAACTTTCACAGATACAATGAACCTCTCATTATGAACATTTGTAGATGCGAACAAATTACGGAAGTAGCTCACGTGTCTGCCAGACATTGTCACAGTTGTGCTGCTGTGTGCTTACTGTACAGTGCAATAGTGTACAGTAGTGCAGTGCTCAGTCAGAGCCCAGAATGTCTGGAAGCAAGAAGAAAAGCAGTGGTGATATGAAAGGGATTGCTAGGAAGCACAAAGCAATAGCCATGGAAACAAACGTGAAAATAATTGAGAGATTGGACTGAGGTGAAAAGATGGTAGACGTCACTCGTTCTTATAACATGAATCGTTCAACCATTGGCTTTACATTGTATATTTGTGTCAAAGGTGTATAAGACTCACTTTGTTGGACTTATGAACGAGTCCAACTCACAAACGTTCTCCCGGAACGGAACTCGTTTGTAAGTTGGGGACTTACTGTATCGATGCACATACTCATAATAACCTGAATAACCTTCATAGAATTACGCAGAGGGGGGAAAAAAAAAGGTCAACTGCAAAAGATTACATACTTTATTACTCCATTTATATAACATTTTTGAAATGGTGAAATTATAGAAATGGAGAATAGAGCAATGGTTTTCAGAGGTTAAAGTAGGGTGGAGTTGAGAAGGAAGTGGGTGTAGCTTTAGAAGGGCAACATGAGGGATTCTGGTGGTGACTGAACTATGCATATGTCAATATTCTGGATGTGATGTTGTACTATAAGTTTGCCAGATGTTACCATTGGGGAAACTGGATAACAGGTACATTGGATTTCTCTGTTATTACTTCTTACAACTAACTGCATGTAAACCCACAATTATTTCAATTAAAAACTTTAATTGAAATAATTTAAACAAATAACTCAATGATTGAAAAGTCAAAATAAAATCCTGAAATAATTAATAAATAGAAATGCAAACCACTTTACATAAAAATATACCATAAACAAAGTAAAAGGAGCAACTGTAAATTATGAGAACTGTTTGCTGCAAATAGATAACAAAAAAACAATAATGATAAAGGTAAACAAAAGAAAAAAATTACAGAAGAAATTTATAATTTAAATAAAATTAGAAAAACATTCAACCTCACTGGTAATTAATGGCTTTGATAAAATGTCTTCCTGTCTTTCAAATTAGCATTTATTTTAAAGTTAATCTTCAGTGATGGAGAATGTATGGTAAATTCTTCAGAAGCAAATATATACATTTCTAGATGCTCTTTTTTGGAAGCAATTTACCATTATGTACCAAGATTTTTCACAACAGTTGTAACCAGTGCTCCAGTAATTCTGTATATAAGAATTTGTCCCTGGAAATATAAAATGGTAGTCTCTTTGAAATCAGTTTGTCAGTTACTTAAAATGTTAGCCACAGGATTACTATATCACACGGCAACTTCTCTGGACATATGGAAACATGTCCACATAAAAATGTGTACACAAATGTTCAAAATAGCACTAACATAAAAAATGTGAGGTAAAACAACAGCTAATATTCATCAAGTAATGAATGGGTAAAAGAGATGTCATATATCTATACAATGGAATATTGTTCAATAAAAAGAAATGAAGAATTGATACATGCTACAGCATAGATGAACCTTGAAAACATAATGCTAAGTGAAAGAAGCCAGCCACAAATGTTGCAAACAGGCAAATATGCAGAGAAAAATAATTGCCTGAGAATGGAGAATAGACTGGGATTTCTTATGCAGTTTTCTTTTGGAGGTAACACAAATGTTCTAAAATTATATTATGGTAATGTTACACAACTCTGTGAGTTGAATCATACATTTTAAATAGGTGAATTGTATGATGTGGACTTTATACCTACAAAGCTATTTCAAAAAGACTATTGTGACCTAAGTTGTAATGTGAATAAATATATATATATATACCTACAAAAACTTACATTGGAATTTAATACCAAATGATAGAAAACAAACTAATGCCTTAACTTAGGATAAATGTTAATCAGTTTCACTTTATCTATGGCATAAAATATTATACAGAATTCAAAATATATTGATTGTAAATTTCTAATAATATCTAAGAATTCATACATATGTTAAAATATGCAAGTGACATATGCACAGTATAAACTCTATTATATAGATAGTTTATGTATGTTCACACACACACACGTTTATTTAACTAACCTTGATAGAAACATCCAATAATTTTAACAGTAATTTTATCTTAATAATGTTAGCATTAGCTATTTTTCTGTTTCTTTTTCTGTTTTGTTTTTTAGTTTATAGTTCCCTTTGTATCTTCTAAATTTCTATAATTTGCATATATTATTTTTATATTTTCCTTATTTAATAAAATGCTCAGTTTCAAAAAATTAATACAATTGCAAAGAGTTTCAACATTAAAGCATGAAAACAAATCATTATCAATCTCTTGGGAAATTTTATTGAATGCCTTGGCTTTAGTTTTATAATCTACAAAATGGAAATTATAATAATATATCAAAGTATTTACAAGGACAAAACAAAGCAAGTTGAAAAGCTCTTGAATAATCTCAGAGTATCACTTGACAGAGAGATAGAAATAAGAGAAAAGCAGTAAGGTCTACTGAGTTGAGAGAAATATACAAGGAGAATGATTCAGGTAAAACTGTGTTATCCATCATCCATTAATGCGGTAAAATACATAGGGTTATCAAAAGAAATAGTTGCAATCTGAGTCACAGTAGGTCTCAGACTAAATCTTCTCTTCTTCAACAAAGGTCCAAAATGCCTACAAGAATTCTGGTCTAAACTATTAACAAACTTTTTCTGAGGTTTTCCTGAGTAGAAATTTCCCAAATAGAGGCCTAGGAGAAAACTGACATCAATTACAATGCAACATGACTTCTATGAAAAGAGCTAATGAGGCAATCAATAGCAGTGAAACATATAGTAGTTGCATGTTGTGTGCTTATTCCGAATTCCACAGAGTGAGCACGGCCCAAAGTGAAATATCATGGGAATAAAATGACATCTTACACTTGCATAAACTTTCTGCATTTAGAATTCTTCCCTATGCAGTATCTACATTTTAAAACTGGCTTTACATATTGTGTAAGCCACGCACAAGAATTACATCGTACATCTATTTTATTAATATGGAAAGACAGAAAAATCACATGCTTTGATTTAATCACATAGCTAATAAAAGATGGAATCAAGATTTCAATCTAGATCTACTTCAAAAACGTGTTTTCATTTGCCTCCCCTTATATTTACATAAACAAGCACATATTTTCATCTTTCTGTCCTGAAACCTTCTGGAAACATTAACATGGAGAAAGAATTTGCATTTGGGAATGGAGATTTGGAATAAATCTTGTGTGTGTGTCTGTGGGGTTGGGGGGAATCTATGGCATTATTTCAAATAAAGAGTGGCTTAAACATTCATAGTGTGGTAGATTAATTATGCCTACAAATTTTTCTGGCAAAATGAAGTAGAGTCTGTTTACCCAGCCATCAACGCGGGGCTGCCCTTGTGACTTGCTGTGACCAATAGACTGTGTAAAGAAATATTATATGACTTCAGAATCTATAATAAGACTCAAGAGATCTTGTAGCTTCTGCTCTTGTTCTCTCAGACCATCATTGCTGGTGCAGAGGCTCACGATTGAATAATTTAAAATAAAGATCTAATAGAGAGAGACTATGTGGAAAGATAAGCCCAGCTGTCATAGTCTAGTCAACCATTGGAACTATGGGACCACACATGTGAGTGAGGCCTCCAGAGATGACACAGCCCCACCCGATACATGCAATAACTAAGAGTCCTGAGTGAGCCCAGCTGGCAGGGTGTGGGGCAGAAACTAGCTGTCTGAACTGAGTGGCGCCCACGTTGCAAACCCACAGAATCATGAACTAATAAATATTGTTGCAGGCCACAGAGTTTTGGAGTGATTTGTTATTCAGCAATAGATAACTATGACCTACCATGAAAGCATTTAGACCATCATAACAAACCACCATCATCATGGGCTTTATATTAGAAGGATTTATATGAAAAGCAGAAATAAAATCTGTTCTCATTAGAAGACAACTTGATGATTTATTAATGATGAAATTTCATTATTCTTGAGCGAATCTGAATTGTGATAAGAGCTCAGCTGGGCAATGAATTATATATGATGTTAATGCAGAAAGGATTTGCATACTATAGCCATTAAATAATACTCATGAATATAATTTGTGGTGTGTTATTTAATTATCTACATAGAGAACATTAAGAAGGAATTGACTTTTTACAAAAAAGCATATCCTAACTGAAATGCCACTATTAATAATTATAGTCCTATGCCTTGGATTCTTATCCATAAATATACATATAATCAAATAAATCATATTATTGTGTATATTTGTAAGTTGATAGATCAGAAGGCTGCAGTTACCAAATCTTCTTCCATCATCTAGCTATTTCATTGTTTCTCAAAATTTAAATCACACTTTCAGTAAAAACACTATAATTTGAAAGCTATTTATAAACAATTACAGCTTTTATGCTATTCCAGGACATATTCACATAATCAAATTACACCTGAATCAACAATTTACTAAAAACAATATAGGTACTCTAATATCATGGATTTTCTTTTTAAAAAATTTTTAAATTAAATTTATTAGGTAGCAATGGATTTTCTCTTATATTAAAGATTCAGGTTGAAAATTATAAGAAGAATATCAAATACTATAAGGAGAGATAAGTAACAAATGTAAGAAGTATCAACAAGTCTAGTAAGAAAATAATAATCAAATGCAATTGACACAATATAAAGATCAATAAAAAAAACGAATGAGGTAGGAAATGTACTATTTTCATGTGTCATTCTTGTTGCTAGACTTCACCTGGGAGTTTACAGAGAGAGAGGGCACTGGAGAGAGCCAAAATGGGTAAAGCAAAAGGGAGAGAGAGGAGAAGGGTGAATAGGGTTGGAAAAAAAATCCTCTCAATAGGAATGATAACCAAGGTAAAGAATAAACTCGTTCCCTTGGGACATTGATTCCATCATAGAAATGTGACATACCAATAAAAAAAAAAAAGACTGAAGAAGAAAAATTAGACAAGAGAAGCCACAAGAGAGTTTCGCCTGTAAGCTGGACAATTTCCAGAGATCACAGAGTGTCAAGGATTGATTAAATCACCACTAATCGAAGAAGAGAGACTTCTTTTAATACTTGCGGCCTTTAGTAGTGACATCAGAAAGGGTGTAACTTGAAAGTTTGGTTAAGTATATATTTCTCTAGGCCCAAACCAAAAAGAATTTAAAAATAAGCCCTGGAAATATGAAATTGATCAGCAAGTTATTTATCAAGCAGAAGAAAAGCCCAATACTCTTCAGAAGACTACAACACTAACAGTCCACAATGCAAAATTCATATTTTGCATCCCCCCAAAAAATTACTAGACCTAAGAAGAAGCTGGAAAATGCAACTCATAATATGGAGAGTTATCAATCAATAGAGAACCAGAAGTGACAAAAGTGAAATAATTAAGAGACATGGACATTAAATAATTGTTGTAATTATGTTCCAGAAGTTCAGGGATATAAAAGAAACCATGAACATAATGAGAAAAGCATGTGAAGATATAAAAAAGACACTAAAAAAAAACCCCAGAAATAAAAAATTCACAGGTTAGACAGAGCAGAAGCAAAGATTGGTGAACCTAAAGATCTAACAACTGAATATTTTCCCTAAAAAGAACAAAGAGAAAAGAAAAATGAGGCAAAAAATTCTCAGTATCATATGGAGTAATATTAGGCAGACTAACATATAAGTGAATGGAGTGTTCTTGCATAATGGTATATATTGGGAATAATTTTATTAAATCACAGGTTTAGGTTAATGTACCAGTTCCTCACAAAAAAGAAAATATAACTTGTTTTTCCAGCTTTATTAAGATATAATTGACATAATATGTAAGTTTAAAGTATACAGTGTGATGCTTTGTTATACGTCTATATTGTGAAATGTTTACCACAATAGGGTTAGTTCATCACTTCACATATTTATCTTGTGTGTGTGAAGTCTCTTAAACAACTTTCAAGTATATAATATAGTATTGCTAACTATAGTCACTGTGCTGTACATTAGATCCCCAGCACTTATTCAACTTATAATTGGAAGTTTGTACCCTTTGAAAAACCTCTTCCCATTCCCCACACCCTTCAGTCCCTGGAAACCACCAATACAATCTCTGTTTCTATGAGTTTAACTTTTTTTAGATTCCACATAGTCTAGTATATCTTCACTGAAAAAGAAAATACTTTCTTGATTCAAAACAATAACCCCTATAATGGGAATAATTAGAATACCTGCATCAAAGCACTTCACATTAAACATTTCATATGTCCCCATGTTTAGCCATTCTTTTAATCTCCATACAAATCTAAATGTAACTGGAAAGAATGATACAGCCTCCAGTATGGGTTCAAGGAGGGTAAACAATCTCAGAAACATAAATTTTGTCTTCTATTCAATTTTACTTTGACCCTGCTTGCTCTGCTTGTACTTTTGTTAACACAAAGATACATAAAAAATGCATCAAAAAGGCATGTGATACACATTTTGACATTAAAAATGGAGCTCTATGAATCATTAATTAAAGTCAATGACGCCAAATAAAATATTAGTTGAATTTCCTTCTTTCTTTTCAGTGTTTTTCTTTTAAAAATATGTCCATATAGATAAAATATAAATAATTACGAATAATAATAATTTTAATATTCATGTCTATATATTTGACAAGTAAAGAAGACATGCCATATTTTAGAATCCTCTAAATAATGTTTACTGACAAAGCATGTGGTATTCTTATGAACAAAAGTATCCAGAAAATACTAACTTAAAAAAATATATAGAATTGCTCTTATAATATTTTGAAGGAATTTCAATTATATTTTAATATTCATTTTAAAAACAAAGTGTTCACTTTTTTGAAATTTGACAAGACAGTTAAATTGTTACTGGTTGTAAATGACTGGGACCCCATTTTTTCCTTCTTCTAATTATAAACTGATGTCAAAACATGTAGAAACAAAACTGTCATTAATGCTAATAAGTAGTTTCCTGGAAATGGTGACACAGAAAGATTCTGATTTGTATTCAGTTATAACTTTAACAGAAAACTGAATTTTTGTAGAGTTAATTTCAGGAGAAAGATTGATGAACTTATTGTGGTATAGATTCATCAGGAAAGAAAATGATCAACCTACTGCCATGTCTTTAAGAATAAATAGTAGTCATATTAGATGTTTATCAAGGTTACAGATCCAAGTATGCTCTTTAAAGGAAGGAATATCATATTCTGACTCAGAACGTAGACTCCTGAAAAGTGGCAATGAGTAACAAAATGTTCCTTATTGTTTAGGAACTTGAGATACTGTCTTTGAAACATTATATTAATTATAGTCACTACATTATTACACTTGAGGGTAGACAAAATGTGTATTGCTTTCTTTCCTACACATATTCCTCTATAAAAGATTTTTTTTGTTAAAAAAAGAAAGTCTTAGTAATTTTGAAAGAACATAAAAATTAGACATTTCACAAGAATAAATGAAATTAGCACATCAATCAAATTTTGCTACTGCACCTGTTTATGCATTTTTTTTCCATGAAGTTCCCCTATGTTTTCAGGCTCTCCTTTTTCCTCTGGAACCAGTTACGGCTGCTTAAGTTTTAAGTAAGGATATTCATATGTTTTTGTCAGTTGCTTACTTAAAAAGATTGTCAAGTCTGTCATGAACTCCAAAAATGAACTGATATAATTTGCAAGTTATTTCAGCTGCAAGGGAACAGACCACTCTCTTATTGTCACCTGAGTTGAGAATAACCACATTAATCGAAAAATTCTGATGGTACAAGAGAAAAATGCTCTGAAAACCTCATGCAACAGTAAGCATGTGCTACTTATCATTAAGGCAGAGGTGCATCGCTTTATTTTGTGGTCTGAGCCATCGCCAGAGAAGTGGTTATCTCCCCACTTAAAAAATAAGAACATTGAAGTTGATTCAGAGAAGTTTGTTACATCGTGCGAGTTATTCAGCAAGCAGAAGAAGGATGAGAATTTCAACCCAAACCTGCTGGTGCCCTAAGTCCATATTAGCTTTAATGCCCCCAGTGTGAAGAAAAGAGTAGTTGTGACCAGTATAGCTTACAAAGGAGGATCAAGAGTCCTAGGAATGATGACTTAACATCTGAGGCAACTGACTGAGGGAAAGCAAGAAGCTCAAATGATGGGGCTTTCAAGATTGAATAAGTGCCAGCTGAGCCAATGACATTCCTGATGCACTCACACTAAGATAGTCAGTCTCTCTCTGTCTCTTTCTGTCTCTCTGTCTCTCTGTCTCTCTCTCTCTCTCTGTCTCTCTGTCTCTCTCTCTCTCTCTCTCCCTGTCCCACTCTCTCCCGTCTTCCCCCATTATCCCCTCCACCTTAAATGTATGTCAGTTTTGGCTTCTTCAAATGATTCTTTTATGTTAGCCTAAACATCCTCCATGCACATGTATACACATAATTCTTTCCATGGAATATTCTCTTTCTTTTTTTTTATTCCTTCTGGTCAGAGTCAGTATAGCTTCCAGTAACAGATCACATGGGCACATACTGATGCATTTTCCTCTTGAAGACTATACAGCAAAGCCACAGTGGCGTCATGACAGGATCATAGATTCCATCTCTCTTGTTCCGATTAAATCTGAATTTCCCTTAAATCTACTAAGCATTTATTTCATCAGTTTTAAATATGTTACTTATTTCACAGGATCATTTCAAGAATTAAAAGCAATATCCATTAAACAAATAGCTTATAATCTGCGTTGAAGAAAAGGTTTATAGCATTTTTATGTTTAATACAGCTTTTTCCTCTTTACCCATAATTCTTTCCAAGGACTGTGGGGTTTGTTTGTTTGTTTGTTTGAGCCATAATTTAGGACAATGTCAAAAACACTAGGACTTTTGTTTAAAGAAACACCTCTTCCATGGTGGTAATACATCACCTTTTTATTATGTACACTATGCTTGTCTTATTTATAACACATAAGTAGCTTTATAGTACATGCGTGCATCTCCCCAACTCATTTTCTACACCATATACAGAAAATAACTAGGGCTCAAAAACAGCTTGTGTTATTTTCAAAAGTCATGATATTGTGCAGTCATTGATTACATTGAAATTATTTCATTCCTATTAGATAATGACCTTTTGTACTCCTGTCCTCTTCAGCATCTATTCTATTAGAAGAACTCTTGTCTTGCCTGGTGCTTTTACAGTTAAAGCTGATGGATTCAGTACAGATTGTCCAAGTCATTTTATCTTTACTTACAAAGGCAGCCCACTGGGTGATGGAACGATGCTGTATAACACTAACAGCGCACTTCATTTGTAGTTATTAAACACTCAGCAGGCTCCTCACCATACTGACATTTGTTCCCCAGTCAAGGCTTCTGTTTGACATGGTCCCACTGCGTAAGGTGCCATTTGCTGGAAATGAGAATTCAGCTTGGGTAATTAATAAATGCCATGATGCTCTTGAACAAATGCATAACTTGATATATATGAAATCAAATGCACAATTCAAGGACAAACAAACAAGCTCTCATGCTTTGTATTTTCAAGTGTGTGAAGGATTAAGTGGACATTTGGCCTTGTTTTTTTCTCAATACAAGAAGAAACTCTAAAACATCCCTAATAGATGGTGAGGTGGTGTTAAACTAAATTAGCATACCTTGGGACATAAATTCACAGGTTACTAGATTGCAAATTTTATACTGATAAAACCTCTACCGCTGTGTGAATTTGGACAGGTTACTTGACCTCTGTAAGTCTCTATTCTTATAGCAGCAAAATGGGTATAAGAATGCATCTAGCCTTTCCCACCATGTAGTAAGCAATCTAATGGTAGGGGAGAGCTTATTTTAGGAGACATATTGATAAACTTTCTAAAAATTCCATAACTGTTTTTATTTTCATGAGAACTACCTCCTGAAAGCTAACAGAATTCTTCCCAGAGTTATGCACCTTGAAAAAGAAGGGCAGAGACATTCACCCTTCTCAGCTGTTAATCCCTTGGCAATTCAGCCTTGTTTGCATAAAAGCTAAGGGCTGGAGGAGCTCCCTGCTTTGGGAAAGGCCCTGGGTAAGAAAGTTGTACTACCTACGAGTGCTGGACGTAGGGTGCTGGATGGAGGGGTGAGTCTGAGCTCTCACTGAACTCTGCCTGGTACAGAAATCAGATGTGAGCTAACAAAATCTGGCAAGAGCAACAGAGCCTCTTCTACACCTCTTTACTTTTAATAAAATACAATGTTTTTAAAAAAATAATAACTTTAGTAATAATAACTTAAATAAAGAGCACTGCAAATACAAAATTCCAAATGGTCACATTAACCAAGATTTGTGATTAATTTTATATTAAACTGAAAACAATCCTATAAGAATATTAAACATAAGATGTAAGAATCCTATTTGTTCCTGATGATACCAAAGGATGATTGAAACTCAACAATGAAATAAACATACAAACAAACACAAATAATAGATAACTGACAGAGATCATTGAAAACCAGGGCTTAATTCACCTGTTAGTGTGTGGTACTATGGAAACATTATATATTTTTAAGCAGACAGAACAGAGTTCAAATACTTTCTCCGAATGAGCCAGAGAGTGTTAATTAATTTGAGCTACTTTCCTTACCATCAAAGGTGCATGATACTATGTGTAGACAAAATTATTATTAAGAATGAATAATTTATAAAAGACTTGACAAGAAGTAACTGTCAAGAGTTATGAAGGATCTCAGACTTTATCCTCCTGACAAGCTAACAAGTTAGCCTGTTACAGTCCCATAGATGATGATAGAAGATGTGAGGTTCTTGAGTTAGAGATGAAAGATGGTTTATTACTCACAGAAATAGCGATAGACAGAGTATCAGCCATTTTCCACTGTTCCCCAGAGCTCCAGTTCCCACACCATGATACACAAAGAGCCAGCTAACACCTGCCTACATATGACATGGGTTGAAGGAAAGGGAGAGGGACCCTAAGCCAAATCTTTCTGGGCAATGAGCATACTTGCCTTTTGTTTCAGAAGGAGATTCTGTATATCAAAGACTGCAAGCAAACTTACCCTTTGCCACAAATGTAAGCACTATCTCCACCTTCCATAGCTATTCACTCTGCAAACACCCTAAAAATATAGTCAGGACAAAGTGTAGTTAGTACTTTGCTCACAAGATGTGCAGAAACATGAGTCACCCATAGAGAACTGTTTCCCACAGCAGCTGCTCACCCTATTAAATATCCCCACCATTTTTTTCCATTTTTGCTATTAAGGAAAAAG
This sequence comes from Hipposideros armiger, assembly GCF_001890085.2. Lineage (NCBI taxonomy): Eukaryota > Metazoa > Chordata > Mammalia > Chiroptera > Hipposideridae > Hipposideros > Hipposideros armiger. The sequence continues at coordinate 295,060 of NW_017732199.1, forward strand.
ACTTACATATACAAAAACTATCACATAATTCTAAAACAACAATTTCCAAACACATAAAGTTAAAGTGCAGCATACATAGCTCAGATTTTTACCATTCTCAAAATTTAAAAGTTGCATAATTTGTTTAATAAATGAGCCATATAATATAATCAATGCTTATAAGGCAGGCTTTGAACCATATTATGATCTGTAGAATTTAAATATGCATATATTATAGCTAGTTACTTAATGATCCCTTGCCTACAAAATGCTCAGTGTTTGACTCCTTGAAAAAGTAATCTGCCACAATACCCTCAGAAGACTTTGCTTTAATATCATATATATGTATATATTTATATTATAATATGTATATAATTTAATTAGGTCTATCCTTATTGATGCCTGAATTTAAATGTATTTCTTTACCCCTCAAGCCAAAACAGGAAATGTCTCTTTTAAGTTTAATGACAACTACTTTGCAAAATATAGCCCACACTAAAAGTATTTAGCTAGAGGCATAAGAGATGAAGGAAGATTAGACAAGTGGAGGAGAAATGACCTTATAGCATACTTTTAATTTTATGTCTCTGCTTCGTTTTTTAATTTTCTCTCATGTGATCATTGGTCCATTCATAATCCTGATGATATTTTGATTACATTCACTTAAGAATTAAGGACCTGTCTTACGGTTTAGTGGCTTGGAAAAACCACTATCGGTTGGAAAAACACTCAAACAAATAAACAAAAGTAAAGCACGGCAACATGCATACACACACACATGTTCCAATAATAAATCTGCCTATTCATATAAACATTTTCTCTTTATTCTGATATAGATCACATACCCCAAAGAAAATACTTTATTAATGTATGCCTTATCTGGCATTTATATATTAAAACGAGTATGAAGTCAAACAATTGAGGCTTTAATAAAGTGCAAAATTTTAGGATAGTTCTTTGGAAGACAAAATGGAGCTGATTATTCTACATTTTGACTTCTAAATGTCTTTGTCCAGGTAAGAGGTCCAGTTGGCAACTAGGAACATGGAACAAAAAGGTCTGGCATAACACATAAAATCTATCTGGGTGATTTTGTACACATCACCATATAGCTGTAAGTTAAGAGTGGGAAGTCAGTTACAGTGAAAATAGAGAGGGGCCAAAAACATACTCCTAGAGAAAAACAATATGTAAGAATCAGTGATAAAAACATTTCTCAAAAGAAACCAACCGCAGCAGAGGTGAATAAGAAGGCATAAAGCTATAAGTGTGAAGGAGAACCATGAAAGAGAAACTTTCAATGTTTGGCACAGACTACAACGAGTAGCATGAAAGTGGAAAAAGATCAGTAGCTACAGCATCATTGTTCATCTTAGGAAGATCCTTTTCAAGGTTTGCACATATAAAAGTCAGAAATCACTAAACAACCATTCTCTAAGGCAGCGCTCAGAAGTCAGATCTTCCATAACACCATCCTTGATTCTTCCAACCTTTAATTCAAGTAGAGTAGCAGGAAATGGCAGCAAATGTATAATATACTAGAAGAAAATACAAAACAATAAAAGAAGATGGTTTCTACTTTCATTCTCTATTTCCCCTACAAAGTTCATCATCTATATAAAATATCATGATTATACAATTTTATACATTACTAAATAATTTTTTCACACGTCAGCCTTCTACCCATAAATGTATCAAGCTTTTAGTAAGGCAGTTATTCTTCAGTGGTTAATATAGTACCTCCAAATCGATTAAGAGCTTACCTTGTGGGCTGGCCGAGTGGCGCAATGATTGGGAACTGGCTTGGGATGCCAGAGGGCCCCAGTTCGGATCCCACATATGAGGGCCAGTGACACTGCCCTCCACAGCTGGGATGCTGAACAACAGCTCGACCTGGAGCTGGGCTGCCGTGGGTCACTGGCGATGGCGTAAGCTGCAGCCCCTGCTGCAGTGGGTTGCCATGGGCTGCCGTGTATGGCCGGCAGCCAGCCTGAGCGGCCAGCAGCCTCAGTGAGCAGCTGTCCAGAAGCCGGCGACTGATCTGCCTCGCCCGGGAAGAGCGCAGTGATGGTGCCAACTTGGGCCAGTGAAGCAACGTCCTCCACAACTAGACTGAAGAACAAAAAGGATAGCAACTTGTCTGTTCCCCTTCCCCCAATTCCCCAATAAAAATCTTAAAAAAAAAAAGAATTTACCTTGTGATAGATACAAATCGGATTTCTCCAAATTTAGAGTATCGCTGTGATCTGAGACAGAACCAGAAACGAATGACACTGATCATACTGACTGGAGTGTAATAAAAACTATGCATCGAAGACTAGGGAGAGCCTCCTCCATGGTAAATGCTGTCTTGGCATGAAATAGGGATAAATGAACAACTATAGCAAACACAGCCTTTTCCTGTCCACACTACAGTAATATAGACAAGTAAATAAGCAGCTATAATAGGAGATTGTAAGAGCTGTGGTCAGAGGGCGTACGGGCTACTGACAGAACACACAGAAGAGTAGGTGAAGGTGACAGTTTGGGAATTGGTCTAAGAAAGTATCTATTGGAAGTGGTAGCTAAAATAAGACCTAAGTGGTAAGGAGGAACTACACAGACAGTGGATGGAGTGGTTGTGTATGTATGTGCATGTATGTTGAAAATGCAGAGAATGTGCTAGGCAAAGAAGAGAGTCTCAACTAACGCAATTAGAGAGAATAAAGCATATTCAGAGATATTAGTTCAATGTAGCTAAAGGAAATACTGTGAGGGCAAAAATAATAAGAAATGAAGCAACACAGCCATTAGGAAAGGATTTAAAATGTTTATTAGGTAATTTTAAATGTTACCCTAGGAGCAACAGTATGTAGTATCATGTTGTACATCTTAAATTTAAACAATGTTATATGTCATTGTGTCTCAATAAACTTAGAAAAAAATAATAACTGCCCCACAGAACCAAATTAAGTAAAATGATTGGGAAGACAATGAGATGTGATTCTAGGTGACCAGTTGGAAAGCAGTACTAACGTAGTCATAGTGAAACTAGGGAGAGATTCTAGTGGTACTTAGGCAGTGGAATCTATAGTGTCCAGCATTCAATGTAAAGAAAGAAAGTAAATACTTCTTGGGGGAAAATACTTGATGTTGAAAGTATGGGGAGATGATAATGAATGAGTTAATTTTGAGGAGAAGTCTTAAGGAGGATCAGCTACACATCAGAAGATCCATAGAGAGTGAGGGGCCTTTTTAAAGACATTTCAAAATCAACATATAGATAGTGGCTGAAGTAACATGTGTAGAAAACATCATCGAGGAACAGTGTGTTGAATAAGATGAGGACTTAAGAAAGAAGCTTGACCAGATAGGAAACGGCGTACGTGTCCATCAACAGATGAATGGATAAAGAAGATGTAATACAGATTCTTTTAAGAATAAGAGAGAGAAGATGTTAGCTTGAAAATTGAAGAAAAAAGATTGAGTAAATGTTTGCTGTGGCTGTTCTGTATATTTTTAATTTACCTGTTTCTCTCTTATGCTGATAGAAATGTACTTGAAATGAGGGATAACTTTAAGACATAAAAATGTTAAAGGGCAGTTCAGAAAATCAAGTCTCTGAGCATATAAAAAGGACGAGCTCTAGAGTGAAGCCAGAGTAATAAGCTATACCAAGGACAGACACTCTTTATATTATATGATAGGAAATAAATGGGGAATTGTACATGCAGATATATGTAAATATTAGGACAGAGGAGTAGGTGGATTCTTTGAGTGGAGGAAAATAAAGCTTTAAAATTGCCTCCATGAAAAGTTATGAAATGACAACCAGGGATATATAAAGAATCACATATAACATTATATAACATGATCAGTCAGGTAGAAGGAAGAGTCTCATCCACTGAGGTAAATATAGGAATCAGAAGACAATAGTTGTAGATGATGAGACCCAAGACTTTTATTATAGTTTAATAATGTAAAATCACTTGGATTTTGTAATGAGGCTTTGGAGAATAGTATATGATAAAAGTCTCTTAGGGCTTTCAATGAAATAGAATTTTTCTATGCTCGGGTATAAATATGGAACTTTTACTAACAGGAAAGGGGAGTTAAAAGCATCTGGGAATGAGTGAATTTTTCCCTATGGAAATAAAAGAACATTTGACTCCATAATGGAATGGAATTTCAGTAACAGATCCATTTTAGTTACTGTGCTGGAAGCATGAATTTATACACTTTACATAACTAAAATACTGTTTTAATATTCTTGAGGTGTTCTCTTATGCTAATTTTACTGTCAATATTTTCCAATTATCTTTGCAGCATCACCTTACGTTAAACCACTTTTTTCATTATCCACAAACGTGGCATATGTTACCCAGTATTTTAGAAGTCTCTCAGACTCTGAAGAGACTGAAAAGCTATCTGATCTCTGAAAGTCCATGGAGATGCTAGACACCTTTTTGGCACACAACCAGAATAAACTGCTTACTTGGCCATCTCTTTCTAATGTAGTATATCCCATGATACTCACCAACATAATTACATTGAGATGATAGATAATCCTTTACTCAATTCAGAAAAATCAAGTTGGATTCAAGATGTTAGTATCAAAAGTTTAAGAGCCTATTCTGCATGAAACAAATCCTGGCCTTATTTCTAAAATACAAAGCAAAAGTACAGTGAAATGCAGTGTATCATTGTAATTATACTATTCTATATATGGATACCATGTATTGAAAGTATTTCATTCAAATTATTTGCTCCACCTATCTACTAAATTTTACGACCTTGTAGTCTATGCATTTTGGCTACTATGAGGCAGATAGATATAGTTCATCTAAACCTAATCTTTTAGTCAAATGCAGTCCATGGCTCAAATTTTACTGATTCATAGAATTCTGGATTATAGGTCTATTCTCTGACACCAAATATATACAGAAATTCCACAGCACATTTTGCTAACACTTTTAATTACAAAATAGTGAGAAATGTGCACTAAAAATTTTAGAATGCATGTTTCTGTGTGTTATAGTACAAAAAGTTTATTTGGAGGTTGCACCCTCATCTCAGTCTTACAGCCATCATATCATGGCAATGACATTAATACGATTACTCTGGAAGAAGACCTTTTTTTTTTTTTAACCACAGGAGAATCTTATTCAAGATGTTCTTTTTCCCTAAAAGTATGGTAGGATAGGTAATAAAGGCCATAGTTTAGGCCACAGCTCTCCTTGATTTATTTTAATAATGTCTTTATTATTGAATCTAGCCTTCTACTAGACTCAATACATCCTTCATGCCATTACCAGAAGGGTCTAATTAACTCTTTTGGACATGCCTTTCACCTATTCAAAATGCTTGAAAAGAACATTAGCTCTATGATTATGTTTCTTCTGATTAACAGTCACAAAATAAATCTCTATTACTTGCTTTTAAGTGTTCCTAACTATATCATCGGGATACTCTTTGAGTTCTCATATAGCCTTTATTTTAAGATAGATCATCCCCAAACAAATTCTCCAAATCTGGTGAATATGACTATCCATATTTCAACTCTACTAATATGAAGACAAAAATAGAGAAACTTGTTTATATTTAAATAGAATATTTACTTAGTTCAGATTTCCCACCCCAAATGAATACAAGTTCTTAGATAGCACAGTATACATTTTATTAACATTTGGAGAAATCATGTAACTTTGGAAGATACCCAGATCAAAATAATTTTCATAAATAAAGAAAAATAGAATATATTTTTACTTTAAAAAAGCACCTTGTCGGGATACCTACAAACATTTCTTCAATTTTAAAATTTAAAGGCTCTTTTTAAAAAAACACAGATTAAATTTATTTTTAAATTGTTCTATAGGAATTAAGACTCATTCCAAATCAACGGTATCAAAGAATTTTCTTTGTTAGTGATCTGAAACAAAATGGCACAACTGAAATTCTTGTCTACATTCATTTCCACTGAACATTTTTTTACATTAGTTTCTTGTTTGTCTGTTTAACACTTTATGTAATTCTAAAGATAAAAACCAAGCATACAGTTATTTAATATTTAAAAAACTTTGATACCGGTAATTTTTTTCTACAGTGTTAAAATAGTTACAACAAGAAAATATATTGAATATTAAACATTGTAGTTTATTTTTTAACTCTTGTTTTTATATGATTCTTCTTGTTGTACCATCATTTTTTAACTGTAGCTGCATGTGGAACTCCCCAGGCACCTTTTAAATGATACAGATTTTTAGGCTACATGCCAGAGCAATTGAATATGATTCATGAGTTTGTGTGTGGGGATTAGTAATTTTAAATTCCAATTGATTCTAATATACAGCCAGGTCTGAGGATCACTATTTTAGACAGCCAGAAGTATCTACATTTCTTTGGGGAAATTTAGACTTGTTATAAAATATCTGCAAGAACACAACAGAAATAATAAAAACAAACTTTTGATTTCCAAGAGCTGGTTGTGCCAAGAGAAATGCCTCAAAGTAATCAAAAGGGAAGACTCTGAGGGAATCAAGGCAATAGTTTCTATTGCAACAATTTGGAAGATAGAAGAGAAAAGATCATATTATTAAACTCTCCAGGCACTCATCTTGGATGGAAAGTTGAAAAAGAGAGGAACATGTCTGCAGTAGATCTGAGACACCTGAGACAAGGAGATCACACCTGATGATGGAGGAAGAGAATCAGCACCTGAAAACTGCCCAGAACCATGCCTGACCAATGGAATGGACACTTATGAAAGTTGAGTCACAGCCTGCAAAAAACACCTGTAACTGTTGAAGTAAGCGCTTTCTGTTAGCAGAGATGGAGAGCCTTCTTCTCTGAACTCATTTTCTGGTTGGTATCTACTGAGAGTCTTCCATATACAGCTACCTACCTGTTGCCTGTGGATGAACAAGAGCAGAGATGTCATTTAATGCAATAGGATTTTGCTGTGATCCAATTATAGTATCCCAAGTTGGAGTGTTTCTTTTCAAAGCTCTATGGTATGTGTCATGGCCAACACAGAAAATGGCATCCTTAATACTAGAGACTTATTACTGATTAGGAAGGGAACGTGCAAAGCACCTGAATCTGAGTGTTACAGAAAAATGGTAAATTTTGTTATGTAACCATTCATGAGTTGATCCCATTTACTAATCATATAATTCCACAGTACATTATAAAATATAGCCCCTGCAATGACAAGACTCTACCTATTTTGAAATATTTAAAGAATGAAATATATATATATATATATATATATATATATATATATATATTTGGGAAGTGTTTTTCATATAAACTATATTTAAAACAATTGATTCTTTAAGTTTTGATATGGGAGAAACAGAAAATTTCTCCCTCCCCCTTTCCTTTCTTTTTTTCTTCCTTCTATTCTTTCCTCCCTTCTATTTTCTTTGATGATTTTAAATTATGATTTAATAATGAGAAGAGTCTAGATATCAGCTTCTAAAATTCAAGTCTGTTAGAGGGACACTATATGTAGTTCATGGCCTTTCAGTATTTTAAAGCCTTGAAAAGCAATGCATATTGTAAATTCTTAGTTTATAGAATAAAACAATTATAATACCCATTTTATCTTGATTCCACAGTTTAACACATCACATTACAGAGAAAATATTAAGAATTCATAAATACATGCTTCTAAATACAGAAAGGTATGCAAAAATCAAGAATACAATTGTCTTAATCTGTCCCCTGAAATTCCCCATTTACTCAGGCATTTAATTCTCCAGAAATAAGCTTGTCAATTTTATAGCCTGAAAGATCAATTTCAGATCATTCCTTCCTGAAAAAAAAAAAAAGTCAATTATTCAAGGTCTTTTAGGTCTAAAGAAGACTCTCCCTTAAATCTTTTCTCTGATTCCATTTCCATCCTTTTATCCCAGCAAATGACAGGTAATTGCTAAAATAGATAACTTCTATAAATACTACACAATACGGTCTTCAGTTTACAATGCAGTTACAAATTTTCCTTCTACCTTGAGGTCCTAGAATAGGTTCAATCCACTTACTTAGGCATTCATTTATTAGCTTCTTAGAAAATATGATTATATATTGAGAATATGCATATTAAACTACAAGTACACCATACGAAGCACTCAAATTCTCAATCCAACATTTATAATTGTCACTCAATATGTGCAATAGAAATTAGAAATTCATTCTTTACCTGTAAATAGCAAAAATATAAAAACATGACTTTTATGTTTACAGTTAATTAATCAAATAGTATATATGATTCACTTAACTGAAACATATTAATATGCAAAAGATAATTGTCTTCGCTCAACAACTCACATGCTCTAGAACAAACTTTAGTGCTAGGCCTTTGAACCACATGTAATTGAATATGGATCCCTGATTGTCTTAAAAATTATGACATGATATAAAGCTATTAGACACTCAGAAAATTGCATGTCACATGGCAATGCAATCAATGGCAAGAGAACTGCCAAATAGTTCAAAATATTTAAAGGATTTATTGATGTAGATTTTTGTGAGCAATTTATGGGATACAGAATATCACTCAAATGCTAAATATTTCTGGGTCAGAAGCTTCTGACATCTTTGCAAAATAAGTTGTTATACACCTAAGAATATTTAATTTAATTTAATTAATGAAAAAAATGTAAGCAAGTTTAACCAAATGGGAATTGCAAATAATACTCCAAGATTCTTCACCTGCCTTGAATTTTCTCAAGTACAAGCCATAAAATCCAAGATGCAAAAGATGCCAGGATATTGTTTAAAACGTGAATATGTACAAGATATAAATAAGAACATGTTTTGCAATTGTATGCTTTACAAAGGCCATAATTGCAAGACACAGATTTTCACTGAGGAGAAACACACATGGAAGGCCAAAGGAGATACAAAAAGTAAGTGTACTACAGTAATTGGAAGCCTCTTGATCTTACAGCCAGAGCAAACATTAAACACAGTCCAGCTCCTAGCCAGATTAACAAAAAAATTTACTCTAAACTCTGTTTACCTCAGTGCCTATTACCCCATGCAACATGTTTAGGTTTCAACAAAAACTTACAAGGCCTTCCAAAGGCAAGCTAAAACATAGTCATAAGAGAAAAAAGCAAGGAGCAGAACCAGAATCAGCTACCACACAGAAGTGGTGATTTTTAGGCTGGAAATTAAAAATGTCTATGACTCTATTCCCTATGCTATACGCCACAATCCGTGACTATATATATTTAATTGCATATTTAACTATATATATTTAATTATAGTGGACTTTCAATAGTATTCTGCTTCAGCTTCAGGTGTACACTACAGTGGTCAGACATCTACACCATCCATGAAGTGGTCTCCTTAATAAGACAAGTGCCCATCTGAATATAGTCAATGGCACTTCAACAGCTACATATGATGTCAGAGGGATGGTAGACTGGGGAGGGGTGGGGGTTATCACTTTGTGGTCTATTACATTGTTTTGTACACCTGAAACTAATAAAAAAATGTATACTCACAATGTAAGTTGTGGAGTTAGCTTTACATTTGTAAATCTAAACAGATACTAAAAATTGGTTAAACATACATGTAAATATGTTGCATTTTTAAAATAGATATTTCCTTTAAAAATATCTATGACTCATTTGGGAAGGGATCTAATGAAGCAATTAAACATGCAAGAACAGATGGGTAATGTAAGCAGAAAGACAGACACTCTAAGAAGGGGCCAAAAGAAAATGTGAGAAATCAAAAAGATTGTAACAGAAATGAAGCATGTCTGCGATGGACAGTCTTAGGAAGAAAAAAGAGAAAAAGACACAAATTACCAACACCAGAAACGAAATGAAGAAGAGGTCATTGATACTGATACCATGGCAGTAAAAGGATAATAAAGAATACTGTGAACAACTTTATGCCCACAAATTTGAAAACTTATGGAATGGACCAATTTCTTGAAAGCCACATACTACCAAAACTCATACAGGGAAGAAAATAGTCATCTGAATATCTAATAAAGAAATTGAAAAAATAATCAGTAACTCTCCAGGATTATTTCTTTTTCTAAAATAAAACCCAGATATCAAGAAGGTTGTTTATAAAATCTCACACAACCTTTGTGAAAATAATTCAATTTGTTATGTCTATGCATAGATATGGCAGCATATAAGCATATATTTAAAATTTTCTGAATGATCATTTTCTGTTAAGGTTAAAAATAGAATATGGCTATTAACTTTTTTTTTCAGTGAAAATATTCAGTTTCTGAGTTTTTCTGTTTGAATTGTTTTCTGCTTTAAATACTTCTTACTTCTTTACACTTCCTAGGTGATTTTCTTTTTTCTTTTCTAATTTTTTATTAAATGTATTGGGGTGACAATTGTTAGCAAAGTTACATAGATTTCAGGGGTACAATTCTGTAATTATATCATCTATATATTGCATTATGTGTTTACCACCCAGAGTCAGTTCTCCTTCCATCACCATATATTTGACCCTCTTACCCTCTTCTACCACCCGCCTCCCCCCCTTACCCTCTGGGAACTACTAAACTCTTGTCTGTGTCTATGAGGGGGTTTTTGTTTGTTTGTCTTCTTCCTTTGTTGTTTTCAGTTTTATATCCCACATATGAGTGAAATCATATTGCTCTGGACTTTTTCTGTCTGACTTATTTCACTTAGCATGATAATCTCAAGACCCATCCATGTTGTTGCAAATGACAGTATTTCTTCTTTTCTTATGGCTGAGTAGTATCCATTGTGTATATATACCACATCTTCTTTACCCAATCATCTATTGAAGGATACTTTAATTGTTTCTATGCCTTGGCCACCATGAATAATGCTGCAGTAAAAATTAGGGTACATATATTGTTACAGATAAATGTTTTCAGATGTTTGGGGTAAATACCCAGAAGAGGGATATAAAATTACTTTAAAAGAGTTTGTCCCAAATAAAAGGATTATACCAAAACTAATGACTTCTAAGAAGGAAGCAATAATGTAAGATATTTATCATTTGTTTAATGGGCTAGTTTATTGTTCTTAGTATGAAACATTTCTGAAAATTACTTTTTAACATCGAAATTGTGGGAAACATAAAATAGTAAAATATACAAATTTAAAAACTCTTTACTTCCTTAATTTAAACTTTAATTAAATCTTTTTTTTGTTGTTTTGTGTTTTAGTGGGAAGCTCAAGTCAGACTAAATAATAATAATATTACAAGCCCACTGGGCTGGGAGTCTGGGACTGGACAGTAAGTGAAGGCTAATCAATTTAATTTAATTTTGTGAGTAGAGAGGTGTAAAATCCCAGGCTGTGATAAATAAAAAATAAATGAGGGAATTGGTATGAACTTAAAGAAGCAGACCTTGGTTAAATCTCCTTAGGACTTTCAGAGTTACATTTGTTAAATCAGTAAATCTAGGGAAATGAAACTTGACTTGATTCAGGTATTATAGGAACTAATTCTTTCTTTACAGCTTTCAAAAACAATAATTTCAGGCCGGCTGAGTGGCTCAGGTGGTTAAGAGCTTGCTCAAAGGTTTGAGCTCTGAGCGATAGCGGTTCGAGTCTGGCCCGAACTGAGCTGCCGCCGAGCTGCCAACAGGTGGCAGGATGGCTCAGCTCAAAAAACAAAAAAACATAAAACAAAAACAAAAACACTAATTGCAAGCCTGGCATTAAAATTACACAAATATTTATGCTCACCCAATGCTTCATATTTGTATTAATATCAACCCTTATATGTAGACAGAATAAAGAATTGTCAGAAATATGAATACAGTAGTTTCAGGGGTGACAATGAAAATAAGAGGTAGTATTTTTATATAATATATGTATATATATATAAATTATATGGCAGATATTGTAACCATCACAAGAAATTCATTTTAATTTCTCACATGAAGGCTTAGAAAGGTAATATAGCTTGTCCTAAGTTATATTGATATATTGATCAAGGTAGGAGTCAAACACACTTCCTTCTGACACCATAGTCTGTGCTTCTCTATCAGTAGTTTAGGAAATATCCTCATCTAGATTTATCTTATACTCCTCTTTGATGAGATCACAAAAAAGTTACTATGTTGTCATTTAAGATTTTAGTAGATAATAAAATATAACAAGTCTGTAAAAGATATATAGAGGTAGATAGATGATAGATAGATAGATAGATGATAGATGATGATGATAGATAGATAGATAGATAGATAGATAGATAGATAGATAGATAGATAGATAGGCAGCAGATAGGTGTTGCACATATCGGCATAGGGTGGTATCTCAGAGAAGAGAAGAACACTGAGATGGGAAAGCAAAGGAAGAACAAAATTTTAATGACTTCCTAATATGAGACAAACACAGTGTTATTAGTTTAATGTAAATTATTCAACTTATTCCTAAAATAATTTGTGAAACACTTCATGGTTTCCATATCACCAATGAGCACACTGATCTCAACTCAAAAACTGGAGGCAAAGAAATTGTCACACAAATCCTTGTTACCAGGAAGTAAAGATGAAATTCAAGGTTTACTTGGTTTAAAAACCTTCTCTTTATCATAGAAAAAACCAAACTAACTTAGAAATAAATCATATTTTTTTCTCTACACATTTAAGAACACAAAGACCCAGTGGAACTCAACTCAACTCATTATTTATATGTCAAAGACTCACTTATCACTGAGATTATGCATTGTATCATTTTACTTTCTAAACCAAAGCTGGTGTCCCCTGAACAGACTTTGCTCGCTAGTTTTCAAGAGGAATAGAAGTGGTGTTTTGAACTCCTTTTCTTATGCTGGCAAAACTGAAGTTACAACTGAATTTGGAGGCTCACATAGGATTGAACCATGGATGGACATAATATTTCCTGTATATAACCACGAAAAATTTTCTTGGAGTAAAGCATCTCAGCTGACAGGCTGTTAATTATTTACCCAATATGAAATGAGCTGTCCATATATTTAGTGAAAAAATAGAAACAATTGTTTGATGTTTCTTTGGGGGAGTATTTTTTATTATTTTTTATTTTTATAGTGTTTGTAGTTAAACTTTATAAGTGATTTTTAAATTATTTTCCCAAGAAAGAAATACCTGTAGCTCAATAAGTTCAACAAATTAGTTTTAATTTCAAAAAGTGAAGTTTTAAAGTTCACAATGGCCTAGTTGCAATGAGAGCACTAACTCTATTTATTTGATTATTCACTTAAGAAATATTTATTTCCAACCTGATAGTCTCAGGAAATACAATGTTTAGATCACTTTAGTAAAGCTGAAATTGAAGTTATGAATGCGCATAATATTGCCTAAGTAAAATCTATACAAGGATTTAGGATCAATCTTACAGGGCCTCCCACACTGGATGTAAAGGAGATTGCGCATTCAAAGGAATTAAAAATAGGAGCCAGAGATATATAGAGTGACATAGGAGAGTGCTTTCTCATGAAATTCAAGAGTCCAGAAAGTTTCATTTAAATAGTGAGAGATAAGGGCTGACCGAGTGGCTCAGTTGGTTAAGAGCTCGCTCAAGAGTTTGAGCTCTGAGCAACAGCGATTCGAGTCCTGCCCGAGCTGAGCAACTGAGCTGCCAACAGGTGGCAGGATGGCTCAGCTAAAAAAAAAAAAAAAAAGTGAGAGATAATAAAGAGTGTTGAAAAATGCCTTTTGGATATAGAAACATAAAGACTATTCTTGAATAAATGAGAATGATTTTGGTGAAGTGATGAAAGCAAATCCAGATCTGAGTGAATTGAGGAGATATAAATCTAGGGAGCAGTTAGTTGACAGAAGAAAGAGGATGTTGTCTGGATTTAGGTATAAATTCTAATGAAAAATTGTATATTAAACATTTTAAGCAGAAGAGAATAATACATCTGAAAATATGGATGGGAAGGATGAACTTGTAAAAGAGATGTTAATTATGCAAGAGAGATTTGGGATAGTTGATTACTATAAAATTTCAGAGAAGTTTGGAAAGCATGACATTCCAAATGAATTTAGGAGATATCCTGGGTATAGAAAATACCACTTTCTCTGTTGAAAAAATATCTATATAGGGGGATGGGAATTAGAGTGCTGGACATGGTCACAGAAATTTGTGGAGTTTCCATCTAATAGCTTCTATTATCTTTGGAAAGAAGAAGACATGGTCATCTACAAAAGGATAGAGAACAAGGAAATGTCAGAAATAGTAAGATATAGAAAAGATGTGAAATATCCATTCTACATAATAATTGGGATTAACATTTGTTTGTAAATTAATGGAGTACATGAATTATTTTTAATAATAAAAAATCATATTATTCTATAACAAAAATAAATTGTGATTTATTTTTCTTTATATTTGTACAAAATCAATCTATTTCAATAAAAGAAAGTACATACAAAGAAACTTTATATAATCAAATGTCCAAAACAATTAATTTGCTTCCCTGAAAAAATAATTCTACCTGGTAATGGAATTTATGGATGCAGGAGGCTCTTGAGTAAAATATTATGTCTGAGTTTTGAAAAAGACTGTGTAGCTTTATGATCAATTATGCTGCCTATAGTAATCTAGATAAACTAAAGGTAATTAGTCTTCATGCTTCTGGATATAAACTGAGAGTCAGCATGACTCTACTGCAATTGAATTCATTAAATACTCTATTACTCATATATCACATAAAGTTATCAAAAAGATCAAATATAAGCTGTCCTACGGGGAAAAAAATGTCCATTGAGACTATTTTGGTACATTTTCAATAGGTTATCTGTAAAGGCTTAAAGCATTTGCATGCTAAATTTCTATTTTTATTGATTTTTACTCTCTCAGCAAGAAAAAGAAATCTTCCCTAAAATAACTCTCAGTAGCAAAGAAAACCAAATTCATATTCCCCCTAATACTGTCTATTGAGGATAACAGAAATGGCAATGTGTTTCAGAAAAGCACTGTCTTCAAACTCAGATCCTTTTTCTGCCATTATCAATATACTGTTAAACCCATTCAGTAACTTTTTTTTTAAATTGAAGATACTGAAGTTTTCAGTTCTATAATTTAAATTTGATTTTTTCTTGTAGTTCCTTTTGCTGGTGAGACTTTCCATCTATTTAATCTTTTTTGGCTTTTTAATTGTCTTTTTATTTAAATATTTGATATATTTACAACAGCTGTTTGAAAGTATGTACTTTATTGCTAATTCCAACGTATGAATCATCTTGACTTCTGTTTCTATTGAGTGCTTTTTTTCTTAGCTGTATGCCACATTTTCTTGTCTTATACATGTCTGGTGACTTTTCATTTATTGAAGACATTGCCTCTGGATATGTTATTATGTTCTCCAAGGAAGGTTGATTATTGTGGTGGCTGGCAGGTGAATTACTGGGTGACCACCAAGATGGTGTGGAGGCTTGATTTTAGTATTGGATGCATATTTGTGTAAAGCCTGAGGTGTTTATCGAACTCACCTAATTTGACAAAACTAAAACAGCAAACTTTGTTTCCACTGGTATAGGCATTATCTAAAAGATCAGCCCACAATTTTCTGCTTTCCATTGTTGATTTTAGCAGGAACCCAAAATACATGAAGTTCAAGGTCGGGCAAACATTAGAGGGGAGTATACATACAGATTTTAGGATTCCCTTCTCTCCTGGGTGCCCCCTCAATTTCAGCCACTCTGATAGCTTTGAACTTTTTCCTCTGATACATCAAGTCAATAAAACTATGACTTTCTACTTCTATTTCAATCTGCTTTATGTCATCCTAACAGGGGAGTGAATTTGGGGAAATGTCATGTAATTATGAACATTACACAGTGAGGGTGGTTTTCTTTTTTCAAGGACTGATTCTCTTATAGTATTTGCCTGCTTTGGCCACTCTTCAGTGCTTTTGAAGAGTTAATTTATGTTTTGTACACTGTTTGCAATTGTTATTTGCATGAGTACTAGTACAATACCAGTTACTTTGCCATTTCTAGAATATTCTTGTTATTTTTAGGAAATAAATCACTACCCCCTAGTTATTTACCATAAATTATGTTAATTCATGCAAAAGTGTTAGTAGATATTTTAGAATATTAAAGATAGATGTTTGTCTAGTACTATCTATGGTAGATTTTTACCTATATGGTAACAAATTCCTATAATAAGAATAAGACTTACAGTGTATTTAAAAGAATTTTATTATTTATTGATTGCCTTAATAATTATTGAGCCTTGGGCTGGCTGAGTGGCTCGCTTGGGAGCGCCAGCTCTGAGCAGCAGGGCTTTGGTTCGGATCCCACATTGAGGGCCAGTGACACTCACCCTCTACAGCTAAGATGATGAACAGTTCGACCTGGAGCTGGGCTGCTGTGAGTCACCGGCAACGGCATAGGCTGCAGCCTCTGCTGCAGTGGGTTGACATAAGCTACTGTGAGTGGCTGGCAGCCAGCAAGAGCAGCCGGCAGCAAAGTGTGAGCTTCCAGGAGCCGCTGTGAGCGGCCAACCAATGACCGGCGACCAATTGCCTCACCCGGGAAGAGCACAATGATCATACCAACATAGACCAGTGAAGCAACGTCCTCCACAACTAAACTGAAGAACAAAAGGACAGCAACTTGTCTATCTGTCCATTACCCTTCCCTGATTCCCCCACGCTGCTACCCTCCCCCAATTCCCCAATAAAATCTTTAAAAAAAAATGATTGAGCCTTTACTCTGTATCATATAGCATGCTTTATGTAAGGCAAGGTACACACTGGTATTCAAAACAATTATCGGACAAAACATTGTTTCATCACCATTTTTTCTCTATATTTATGTTAGGTTATGCATTCAAACATTGATTAAATTATAACTTGTCTCTTGAAAACAAATGGATTAATAAGCAACATGTTTCATGACTAATATTTACTCAAAATTTATGCTTCCAATTTTTAAATTAATGATTTCATTATTTCTTATCACAAAGTATTTAATGAGGGTTGCATTTGAGAAGTACAAAGATATTGAGCATGTCAAAAATATATAAATGCTATTAGAGTCAGCTAAGGATTTTACTATAAGAAGCAATTTGTGTATAAATTTTTATAGCCCACTAATTTTCCAAAATGAGTAGTTGTACTAGAAAGTGTTTCCTCCAATCATATGCCAATCATTTTGCATATGATTTTATTTATTAGAGGTGGGGGAATGTAATGGCATAAAACTCAGAACTGGATTTTAGACTATTGAGAATCAAAAACTGGAGGAGCAGAAAGAATTTGACCTTTATAGCATGCAGCTATATATAGCAGCATCTGGATATTATTATTGTAAATACACAATAGACAAATGCACACATATAAAATATATGCTCTTTTTATAATTGTAAATATTTAATAGACTATGATGGACACAATTCCAAAGCCCTTCCACTGTTCTCTGTGTGGGAAAGTCCTGTAGTAAGAGGGGTGATGAACTTTCTCTAAAGCATGCTTCCACAGACCAGTTTCCTTTTAGTGTTTTGTGCACAGAAAAACCTTCCTACGTACAAACAAATGCAGGACTCTCCACTGTAATGGCCAAATGCCCCATTTAATAAAATGAAAAATCTGAGTATTAAGGTCTGGATGTTTATCCATTCCCGGTTAATTTATTGAACTATCTGCCACTCTACTTGATACATTTCGGGGCAAACGTTTTACAATGGAGTTTCCTGAATGGCCAATTTTACTTGCCAAAAGGAGAAAACATGAGAGGTATATTTGTCTCCTTGAAAAGGTTATGAAACTATTTTATAAAAACTTTCCCTAGGGGACTTTCCCAAAACAACAGGGCCCATTCGATGTCAAAGCACAACGAATAAAACATATAAGAAAACCAGGCTTTTTGAACCAGCAGCTGGACTACCTGCGGCTCTCCTTAACAAGTGGGCCAATTCCACCTGGAAACAGAATGAACGCAAGATATAAAAAGATCAAAATTGTTTGAACCAGCAGCTGTTCTACCTGCAGCAGTTAATCTTTCCCAGCAATCTGTTTCAGAGACACACATTCCTCAGGCTAACAGGATGAAGATGCTTTTTGCTGACTGGTGTGCCTGTGGGACATGCTCAGTAACAGTTCTTTCCACAAGTGTTTGGAATCTGTCAGCTGTACACTTAATGTCAGGAAATAGCAACTTTTATTTCAATTTATATGTAAAGAAGTACCTGCTAATAGTCAGCCTCACTAAAGAAATATAAACCCATCTATTGTGAGACTTCTAATTTCACTAACAAGATATTTGAGATATTTTAAAGTATGACAGCAGTAATACTAACTAAAATAAAACCCATATTTAGAATAATATGATACCGCATGTGGTCTATAAATTAATTAAAAAATCAAATATTATATTTAAAATGACACAGGAGGAAGCTCATTGTGCCAGCTACAGCTCTAAGTGATGTACAGATATTAGCTCATTTAATTAAGCATTTAAAGGGGTAGGAACCATAAAGACCAGGGACCTGAAGCAC
This sequence comes from Hipposideros armiger, assembly GCF_001890085.2. Classification (NCBI taxonomy): domain Eukaryota; kingdom Metazoa; phylum Chordata; class Mammalia; order Chiroptera; family Hipposideridae; genus Hipposideros; species Hipposideros armiger. The sequence goes on from NW_017732199.1 coordinate 313,473, forward strand.
TGAGAAGTTAAGTAATTTATCCATGACTACATAATGCATAATTGGCAGAGCTGGGATTCAAACACGTGTTGTCTGGCTACAGAGGCCATGTTCTGATAACAATGCAATGCTGTAGGGAGATGAACATCCACTCGAAACATTTCCTTCAAAGAAATATAGACTGAAATATGCATGAATTCTTTGAATTTTAAATAGTTTAAAATGTATAATCCAGGTCATTACATATTAACTATGGCTATTGAATTTATTTCCATATTATATTGTGCCAAATATAAAAAAAACTATTTATAGTACATTTAAAATATTAATGATATGAGACAATCCTCTAACCATATTAAGTGCTCAAGAAATGTATAACAACGTACAGTATGAAATGGACAATTTGACTGCTACTGCTGTCCGTTTTTCAATTTATGCTGTCATGTGTGATCTATATATAATATTTACAGGTAATCTAGTGGCAGTCTAAGTTGTTTGATTTGTGAAATATAATTTTTAATCAACTAATATGACTACAAGTATAGGGTAATTTTTTTTTTAAGAGGCCAAGCAGTTTACATGATGAAATCCAGTTAGGAATTCATGGTTCAATTATAAATATAATCATGACCTTTTAATGAAATATTAACATTATTGTGGCAGTTAAAAAAGATCTATATGGATTTCAAAGAACAATTCTGACAAAATAATTCAATTTCAGAATGATTTTATAGATGTTCTATTTATCAGTTCTGTATAAATGAGACAGTATAAATAATTGATAATATCAGCACAAATCATAAGAATATTCAGGCCACACCAAAACTTATTGCCTCCAGGTGTTTTCTTCATTAGGCCACTTTTAATGAGTGATGATTTTATCTGATTGGAATCTACCTATTTCTGCACTTTTTACAAGTCTCAGATTCTAAAGAGAGACAAAGTTAGGTTTGAACTCAAGCTTTGGCAGAACTTAGTTGGATAGCCTATGACATGAAATTACTGATCTTTAACCCTCATTTTGATAACGGGGATAATAATAAAATTAATTTCATACAATTATTATAAATGCATATTAAATGTGATGATATATAAAATACCTTTAGGTCAGGGGCAAATACACCATACTGATCCAACTAGAGTGACCAATTATCCTAATTTGCCCAAGTCCACCCTGGTTTAACCAGTGAAATTTCTTAGTTCCAAACCAAAATACAGTAAAACCTTGGATTGTGAGTAACTTGGTTTGCGAGTGTTCTGCAAGACGAGTAAACATTTCCAATACACTTTAACTTGGTAAATGAGAGATGCCTTGTAATACGATTATGCTTGCAATGAATTATGCTTGCAAACCAAGGTCGTCCTACACCACGCACACAAATATATCTTTCATTATGTATCTTCATACTTTTCGGAACACGATGAAATTTTAAAAAATGATAGATGATACATAGATAGATAGACAAATTAGCATTAATCAATCTCGCTATTATCCAAAATTTAACTTTCCTAGAATTTTACCAGTCAATAATACAAAAACCCAAGGAGAAAAAAGCCTCTTTAAAAGCAAAACACATGCCTCAAATTTTATGAGTACAGCTGATGTGGTTTAGTCATATAAAAACTTACTAGTCTCAGGGAGGCCGAGTGGCTCAGTTGGTTAAGAGTTAGCTTAAAAGCGCAAGCCCTGAGCAACAGGGCCACTGGTTCGATTCCCACATGGGCCAGTATGCTGTACCCAACGTAAGCTATCGCTGAGCTGCCAACAGGTAGTAGGATGGCTCAGCTGGTGTGAGCACGTGCTCCTAACAATAAGACTTCCTGTTTGACGGTGAGCTACACCCACCCTCAAATAAGACTGAACTTAGCACCTTGAGCTGAGCTGCTGCCTAGATGGCTCAGTGGATAGAGCGCGTGCTCTTGACAAGACTGCTGGTTTGACTACTGCATGCGATGGTGGCTATGCTCACCTGTAACCAAGATTGAAGAACAACAACATGGCTGGTACCCCTCCTCAATTCCCCAACACTTTTCCTCTCCTCCGATTCCCCAATTTAAAAAAAAAAAAAAGAAGTGACTAGTCTCAGATTGGCTTTGCAAACTAATAGCAGAATAGAAGCAACAACATAGGATGAATAAGACAGGCTGTTATTGACAGTCATATTCAAAATTGAATTTCTAGATCTTCCTAAATGGAAGCAATTTTCAAACAGTAGTACAAAAAGTTCAAGGCTCTCATTAAAATGACTACAATTAAAGATGCAACTACGGGTGAAATCATTCATACAGTGTAAATTATGAGCTGTCAGCTGAGAAAAAATAGAGAAATATACACAAATCTAGTCACTTATTGGAGGAAGGAGGAAGGGAAAGACAAGGTGATTTGTCTTGCCTCAAAGCACAAGAAGAAGAAATGCAGGAAGTTGACAATATGTGGAATTATACTGACCCCTTTTATTTTTGGTATTATTACAGAAGGATTTTATTTACTCACCTAACAAGCACTTATTTGAATACCTACCATATTATAGAAATACAGTATTGAACAAGAAACATAATGTCTCCCTAGAAGGACAAAAATAGAATGAACGAGATAATACTGAATAGTAAAAAGTGCTACAGAAGAAATAAAGTAATACAAACAAGAATGGCTCAGAGGACACATACTATAGGCTGGTCAGGGTTGGCCTATCTAGAAACGTGTCTTTTGAGCTGAGATCTGAATAATGATAAGCAACCTTCCATGAAAAAAGCCTGAGGAGCTTACTTTGGGGTAGGGATTATATTATGAGCACACTGAAAATCACGCTAGGTCTTATTTTCCAGTTAGGTCTTATATTAGGGGAAACATGGTAGGTAAGATTTCTGATTCATGTGAATCTGATTTACCAAATTTATCGTTTTTGTTAGGTAAGTAATTACTCATTCCATTCCTCTTCTGCCTCCTACAGGATGGCTTCCTTAGTCTCTATCTTCACAGAAACTAAGAAAGTCTAGAATAGAAATGATACTTGGGACCCAGGATGTCACAGGGCACACTGTCACTGATGGCTACTGCTGCTTGGGGTCAGAAAAACAAGGGTTATAAAATAATTACTTTGGATATTTAAGATCACGGGCTTTCAAGAAAAGTTTCTACTCTATTTCCACACTAGTCTATATTATTTATTACTTTAGAAAATCTGTAATACATATTGGAAGGAGTCCAAGGTAGAAATTACTAAATCTATAAAATTGCCAATATTTAAAAAGTGAAACTTAAGTTATTAGGAAAATTTAAATGTTTTACAATATGTATTCCCTGGAGGTTCAGGTAGTTAAAATTTCATTGTCCATATATCAAAGGCAAATGCTAAGAGAGAGCACGCTACATCAATTATTTGAACATTATTATCCAAAATGCTTGCTATACAAAACTCATGGAGATATAGTGTATAGCACAGGAATATAGTCAGTTACATCATAATAACTTTGTACAGTGACAGATGGTTACTAGACTTACCATGATGATCACATTGTACAGTATATAAATGTTGAATCACTGTGTTGTACACCCAAAACTAATACAATACTGTGCATCAACTATACTTTAATAAAAAATACTTGATAGGGCCGGCCGAGTGGCGTGGTGGTTAAGAGCTGGTTAAGAGCAGAGGGCCCTGGTTCAGATCCCACATATGAGGGCCAGTGACACTGCCCTCCACAGCTAAGATGCTGAACAACAGCTCAACCTGGAGCTGGGCTGCCGTGAGTTGCCAGCGATGGTGTAGGATGCAGCCCCTGTGGCAGTGGGTTGCCATGGGCTACCGTATGTAGCCAGCAGCCAGTGTGAGCAGCCAGCAGCCACTGTGAGAGGCCGTCCAGAAGCCGGCGACTGATCTGCCTCGCCAGGGAAGAGCGTAATGATGGCACCAACTTGGGCCAGTGAAGCAACGTCCTCCACAACTAGACTGAAGAACAAAATGACAACAATTTGTCTGTTCCCCTTCCCCCAATTCCCCAGCACTGTTCCCATCCCCCCAATTCCCCAATAAAAATCTTTAAAAAAAATACTTGATATAGGAAGTTGGTATTTTCAAGTCACAAAAATTGACTTAAACCAATGTTTTTATTCATTTCAAAAGTCTTTCTCCTTTCTTCTTTCTTCATCCTTTCCCACCCCTCTCCTGCCATTTCAGTCACCTATACCATTTCAGGGAAGATGGCCTCAGCAGAATACCAGAGAACAAAAGAGTCAGCTATCACCTTTGGAATACATAAAAATGAAAAGAATATTTTTGTTTTATCACTAATGCAAATATTATTTTAAGCATTCAGTGCATATAATAGAAACAAAATAAATGGACACTTCGGTGTTTTCAAAATTACTTTGAACCTCACCCTCTGCTATTCTTCCTTAGGTTAGCAAGATTAGTAAGTTAGTAAGGGGTCTGTATTTGATCACCCATTGACATATGATAATACTGTATGAGGTCTGACCTACGATAATACTGTATGATTCCTAGTTTTTCCTCCTCTGCCCTACCTTCCTCCAGAAAGGGTAAAGTCTCACCTCATTGCTGCTGGCACAGGCCAAATAACTTATTGCTTTTGTGGCCTCTTATCGCTTTGGAGAGACTTCTGTTTGCTTGCCTCTGAGTTGATAAATTGATGCACCATTTCCAAGGTCATTGGGCAAGCTTTTCCAGTCCATTCCACAGAAAATGCCACAGGGCTCTCCCTCAGTGCTGCTGGCACCAACCAAAGCCAGTCCTCTTCTACTATTGCTACAACATGTTGGCAGGGATGCTTCTGCTGAGCTACCCTCCACCATGGTTCTGTGAAGGAATTAGGACAGAAATTATCTCTATACATGCATTTCCTAAAATATACATTCTATTATATTCTGCACCCCAAAGCTCAGTTCAAAGTCCTTTCCCAGAGATTTCCTACACTGTTAGATTCTATTATTTTCTCAGATGCAACTTCCAGCCCTGTCATGAAATCTTTACCAAGACTAGGCATCTTCATGAACTTAAAAATACAAGTCACAGTAAAAAAACAAAAAACCTGCACGGTATCAGCATCTCTGCAGAAGAAAGCAAAAGGTAGCAGCAAGGTATCAGATGCACCTGAGGGAGAAGTGCTCCAAAATAATCAGTAGGTACTCACTGGATATCATGGTGAAACAACTTCAGAACAGTCATTGAAATGGGGGCAGGTTTTGCCCAATCCAGAAGGGTGGAAAAGGGCGCATGCAAGGAGTCCATGGTAAGATCTGTAAGGGACTATCGTAGCCATTTATAAACTCCTTAAACTGAACATTAGGAACTCATTGTGTACATTGAATAGTAGAAAGTGCTCCACATTCAGGAGAAAGTGCTAAGAGTAGAATAAAAATTTAGTAGAAAAGTGATATTAGAAAGTGAAAATCCACATAAAAGTGGAATCAATGATAGAGCAAGGAAATCTTAAAAGTCAAGTCGCCATGAATTTGTTTAACACATACTCATACACACACACACACACACACACACACACACACACACACGAGGAAGGTCTGTGAGGGTAGACCAGATACCGTGAACCACACTTTCTTCTAAAAGTTTAGGGAAATCAAATTAAACAACAGGAAAGTTTCAAGATTGTTATGGATTGGATCGTGACCCCTCAAATTTCATTTGTTGAAGTACTAACCCCCAATATCTCAGAATGTGAACTTATTTGGAGATAGGATCTTTAGAGAGGTAATCAATTTAAAATGAGTTTTGACAGTGAGCCCTAATCCAGTATAACTGTTGTTCCAATAAAAAGGAGAAATTTAGAGGCAGACACATACACACAGGTGAAACACCATGTGAAGATGTAGAGGTATGATACCACAAGTGGTACTATTTGTAATGCTATTCTAAAACCACAGTGCGCATAGTGTGGAATAAATTTAATGAGAAATTACAGGATATTTCAATTCTCTCATCCACTTTGTCCTTTAGAATAAGAATTCTCAGAGTAAAATAAAAGACATTTAGATTTAATATAAAAGGTTCAATTTAAAATCCCAAGTCTAAATTTAAACAGGAAGTATCAATAAGAACAGACCTGAAAACACTGATGAACTTGGAAGCCATGGAACACTCTAGAGCTGAGATCTAGCTTGAAGTTCCATTACCCTTGAAAAGAAACCAGCACCCCTTGAAGACATGTTGATTCCAGGTCTGGGGCAGAAAAGGTATAGAAAACCCAGGAATATCTTAGTCATACCAAATACTGAGGAAGCTATCAAAGTTAAGTAGGGTTATATCAGTCAATTAGTATGATGCTAAACAAATAGAGAAAAAGACAAACAACAACTGAAAATATCTCCCACCGACTTGAAAATAAAAGCTTCAAATAGAACAATAATTGTCATTATTTGAAACTCATTATATTCATTTAAATTATGAATCATTATGAATTGAAAAACATGTCAAAAAAGAAAAAGTTAATTGGTCAATTTTCGAGGATGATAGGGAATTAATTCATTATTTTGAAAACTGCTAAATATGAGGAAATTATAACTGCTTAGCCTATTTATTATTCCTATACTAACTGTGCCACTGCATAACCAAATACTACATGATGTAAAGTGTCTCTTTATGAAAACATTTTAACTAATAAATATAAGAGAATGATTGCATTAGACTCAATGTTTTGAAACTAACCTATCAATTGTTGGATCTACTATGTACTGAATATTAATAGCATCACTAACAAAGACAATTAGATATCATGTACCTTCAACTTCAAGAATACACCTCTATATAATCTTGACAAAGGGATCAGAGAACACTGTGATATATATAATTAAAGCAGTGGAGGGGGCACTTATAAAGACAATTTTAAAATATACAACAACTTTCAAAAACTAAGCAAAACTATAGTGTCTAAGAATCTACTTTCAGTGATAAAACTGTAAAGAAATTTAAGAAAATGATTACTATTAAAGTCAGGATAATGGCTACTGTTGTGGGAACTAGGAATTTAAAATCGGGATGGGACACACTGGAAGAGTTTGCAGGTGGCAAAGTTGTATTTCTTGACATGGGCATAAATAAATTATATTGGGTTAGACTTAACAATAACTCACTAAGCGATACATTTGTTTATTATGATTTACCTATATATGAGTTTTATTTTACAATAAAAAAGATAAAAACCTTTCAGACTACATGAATTTGATATTGAATATTTGTATGGTATATTTAGTTTAATTGGATATGCTATCTTCATTGTTTCCATGACTCTGTTCATTAAAATAATTAGCTAAAGAAATAGATGGGGGTTGGAAAGAAGACAAGATTAAGAAAACAGCATAGCAGGTACACCAAGCCTGAGTGTCAAGCTGATTTTTCTCATTAGGGAATAAACCCAGTATGCAAACAAGCCCTGACTGACCAGGTAAGATTTCTCTAATTATTCATGCAGGATAGTGGAAATGGAGAAAATTCCTATTTTTTTCTTTGCTTTTTAAAGCTATTGAAATTTATTAAAAGTCCTATCTAAGGCTGTTAAGATATTATATATCTCTATACAAGGGGTGTCAAACTGGCAGCCCATGGGCCGCATGCAGCCCTCGAGGTAATTTTTTGTGGCCCATGATGCTCTGAAATAAAATGAAAATAGAAAAAAATTGTTATGAACAAAATAGCGCTTAGGGGAGATTGAGGCAATACCGTACACACAATTCCCTCGTTAACCCTTTAACTACTGAAGACGAGTATACACTATACACGTGGCCCAGTGCCTTTCCTGGGGGCCTGTGGGTGTGTATAAACACGCTGACTCAGTTCCGGCAACGTTTGGCAGCGATATGCCTGCCACTCTCAGTGTCACGTAATGTAAACAGATCCCAATAGCGAAAAGGTTAAAAAGAGCACTCGGGTAAAAAAAGAATAATTTTAGTTTTATAAATACATTAAATAAATGTTTAAATAAAAGCAATTATATAGTGTTTTTATTATCCTATCCATATTCCTGAATCCTCACTTCAGAATACAAATTTAACAAAATTTGTAAATGTGACATGGCCTGCGTGAATCTTGCCTGTTGCACCAAATGGCCCGTGTTTTGAGTTTGACACCCCTGCTATAGAGCAAAAACTAGTTTAGGAAGTGAGAGTAAATACATGAAGCTTCTAAATAGCAATCCAGTTAAATCTATATAGAAGCCTATGCCATCCTGCACCTCGAATAACTCTCACTAATACATTTTAATAAGGTTTCCCAAATAGGATGACATCTGCTCATCTTCTCTATTACTTAGTAGGACACTGATGAGTCCAACTCTCTTATAGTTCATTGGGATCTCAGGAAATGTTCTCTTTTCTCAACACCTACATTCCTCGAGGCATGTAACACACCCATTCTTTTCACCACTTAACGGTATCTGAGAAAAATTTCTCTAACCCTTTAGTCTTCTTCAGCAGAAAGGGAAAATTGAGGAAAAGTGAGGAAACCACATGTACCCACAGTAAAATCGTTTGAGTAAATGAATAAATGAGTGGATACATGAATGAATGAATATCATACTTGAAAATTGTGTTACTTATTATAATTTAATCATGTAATGAGCACTTACATACTAGAAACTGGTCTAAGCATTTTACTTTTGTTTCATTAAATGTACAGAGAACCATGGGAAAGAGACTGTGATTTCTCTAAATATGGAAAATTGAGGCCCAGAGAAGTTAAATGACGTTCACAAGGTTACCCCGTTTGTGAGATGGAACACCTACCTAGGTTCAAAGTCAAGTTGCCTGGGTCCGGAGCAGCACCTCAGGACTCACTGACCATTCTCCCACATCATGCACTGGCTGTGGGTTCAGGTAACTGTCTGTAACATGCTCTTTCTACTAACCTTGGAAATATGCACCCTAACCATTATGTGTTGTTGTGATTGCTTTTCTTTAGCTTTACTATATTTCTGATTATTATAAAGGAAGAATGCTGTGTAGAGCACATGAAATATGCTATAAACAAGGTTGTTTTGGGATTGAGGCTTGTTTATTAACAAGGTTGTTTTGGGATTGAAGCTTACAAAACAAGTTGTTTACTAGTAGGTGTGGGACTGATGAGAGTGAAGTAAAAGTAAACATGTTTATGTGTAGAGCATATACATGACAACAAACATGTTTCTGTGTGAAACTGAGCATAACAAAATTGAGTTGTAAACACGTTCACCAAACAACTCCTGGTTATCACATAAGAAGTAAACAACTTCTGGTTATCACCCAAATAGTAAACAAGTCTAAGGAAAAGAGGATAAAAGTAGAACTCCAGAACAGTGCCATGAGTAGTCTGACAGGGCGCTCCGGCTAAGACTCTCTGCGAGGTTCTTCCTGCAAGACCAGCTTGCCTCAGGCCCGTCGTGGACCCAGTCGTCTCTCCCGGACCAGGGACCTTCTCCTTCTCGATTGACTCTGGGACCTAGTTGGCTATTAAATTCTATTTTATCTTGTATAACCTATGGGGCTTACCAGAGCATTGGCCTCTGGAGGGACACTGGTTCCCAAATAAAGCTGTGTTACTTTATCTGAACCTGTGTGTTGGAATTTTGTTCCCCACTCGCATCACAAGTACCACACAGGGACATGGGGCCCTGCCGAGCGGTTAATGTCCCCTTGACTTTCAGGAAGAGACTGAAATGTGGAGACCGCCCCTTCAGGCGCTTGCAACAAATGCTTCTTCCCCAGACATATTCTTCCATTCCATAGACAGAGACCTCCAAACATTTACTTTCTTTTCTCGCTCTGGTCTTTTTTGCACTTATTTGATCAGTCAATTTGGGAAGAATAAACTGGGTGTTCTATGCTCAGATGTGCCTACCAACAGGGCATGTGCTCCCCATTGTAGGGCCCCCTGCCATAAGTTATACAGTGGTAGATGGCCTCCATTTGAGGGGTGGGTGAGCTTCCATTTTGAGAGAATAAGCCCTTAACACCCCCAAATCTGATTCAAGAGCAAAGAATATTGGGAGAGAAAGTTGACATTTTGTGGAGCAAATTCTTCATTAAGTGATGCATGGAATCTTTTATCTGGCCACCTGTTAACTGCTATGACTTGATATTTGTACATTAACAGGTTATACCAGTTTCTGGCAGCTTTGCCTGATGATGTTTTGTCGGGTTTTTTGTTTTTGTTTTTGTTTTTTAGAGAAAGGACTGCAGTTGTGGGTGTAAGCAGGCTCAAGCAAATGGTGTTTGAGTGGCCCCAAGCTTAAATAAAAAGAGAGATTGTGACAAATGGTTAGGCACTTGTTTGGTCTCAGCAGAGGAGGGGAAGAGGTGGATACACAAACCTGAGCAAATGAGTGCCCTAAGCTTGCTGGGTTAAGCAATTGCAATGGCAGGAGGTCCAGTTAAATGTGGGTTTCCAATAATAAATGAACATTCTTTTAATTGTATGTATGCTCCAAATATTGGCAACCCAAAAGTGCAGGCTGCATAGCTTTGGAGGCCCAGCCAAGATGAAGATGTTAGCAGGAGCAAGATGGATTTAGGAGTCCAGGGGCCATATCTCAAAGTTAAAACACACACAGCAAACGTGAGCAGATGGCAGCCAACTTGGGTAGATCCATAAAAGTCTTAGTAGACAGTTAAACCAGGGCAAAGATTTAATTATAGGTAGAAGAGAATTATTTCATCTAGAGGACTTTGAGACATTATGGGATAGAACTATATTTGCTGCATTAAACTGTGGGGAGTTGACCCATCGGCACTGTAGGGTTCTTCAGAGAATCCCTGAAGAAACAGCACCTCTAGGTCTGCTATTTAAAATTCTATTTGCATTCAGGTCCAAACAGGGAACTGTGGAACAGCTGACTAAGCTTGGATTCCTACGTCTTGAACACATGCTCAAGGGGCACCCAGCACCACAATGACTAAACCTGGCTCTGAAGGGATTCATTACAGATGAAAAAAGATTCTTTTGTAGGAGATGGGCTTCTCAGGCCTAAGTGATTCTATGACAATAGAAACACTGCAACGCATGACACGAAAATGTCTTCTTATGATAGCAGTGAGGCCTTGTTTTTTCTTTTAATGTTTAGTCTACACACAATTTGTTATGTGTGGGGGAGAGGGATACAATTTAAAATAATGTACAGGAAAGTAAAGTACTGGAATATGAGTGCAGCCACAGAAATTTCTGAATTTTTTGAAAAGTCAGCAACTTCTCAAATGTCTCAGTTTTTACTTTGAGAGAATCGATATATGGACTGTTACCCCCTAAGAATACATAGTACACAAATAAGTTTAGGTCCACAAATCATCAATTTCAGACAATTGGCATAGGCCAACTAACATCCTAGTAAGGTAGAAACAAAAGTTTTTCTCTACTTTTCCTTCTTGGCTCAGGTACCAGTTATTTTATACCATGGTGTGTGTGTGTGTGTGTGTGTGTGTGTGTGTGTGTGTGTGTGTGTGTGTGTGTGTGTGTGTAAAATTACAACTAGAGTGAGTTCTGGGAATATAATTGCAAATTGTACTTGAGATAATAAGCCTGGGGATTTAGAATATGTATTTTCTTAATTTGGGAAACATGGGCTCAGTGCTGGAATATTCTTGCACATACTAGCTCATTAAATTATTTCAAAATAAAGCCAAAGGAAGATTTGACTTTAAACCAACACAACTTCTGAGACCCTAAAACTATCAAACTCATTCCAGTGAAAGACAGCTTAAACTGTAGCTTCTAGAAAATCTCAATGCTATCCTGGCATTGAGAATTCTCTTCTTTGTCCAAACTAAAAAAATGGAAAGGATGGATTTTGGGGGAAAATAAATTAACTTAATGAATTTAGACTTTAGACTTTTAACTAAAGGGCAATAGAGTTTGACTTTAAAATTTATTTCTTTCAGACTTTATTTTTGGATTTAATTTTTTAAGAGAATTTAAACCTTGAAGTTTTCATTTATCTTTGGGATTTGATAATAGAAACAAATTGTATTAAAATTTGGAGTATCTCGATGTAGCTGACATTGTATTATGGGGGTGACTAGTATTTTACTACTAGAACTCCATTATGATATTATTTCATCTAATTATAGAATCTCTAATATATTATATTGGACAATGTGACTGAACAAAATTTGTGATAGAAAATAGAATAAAAAATATACTTTCAGCCTTGAGAACAGAAATGAATTTAATTAAAAGGCAAATCTGACCTATTTTAGAGACCTATGAGAGTATAAACTTAATCTACTTTGTTGACAATGGCCTAAGGAAGAGGCCCAAAGGAAGTCATTGGTATTTGGGGAAGTTCCTTGTGAGTTTAGTGCCCTATCATCCTGACAGGTGGTAACCAGAGCTGCTGGTAAATCATCAACATGTGCTTAAACACAATAGGTTAGGAGGGGGTAAAAAAGCTAGAAAAGACTCTTTCCTCCACCATGCTCTTCTTAACCTTCCAGAGACGTGACATAACCAGGGAATTGAGGGATAAGGTAAATTGGAGCTCGGTATCTGTTACACACCCCTCCTAGTGTGCCTTCCATTAATGCAGAGACTGAGAGTCAAATACCCACATCCCTAGATACCTTTATCTTCATCAATAATAAAGTGAACATTTTTATCTTTCACTACTGAGTCTTGTTGTAATTCCCAAATGGTTCATAACCTGAAAAGAGATGAGTGGTATTTTTGTACTTCCTTACAACCCCCTATATTGAAAAAAGGAAAACATACTGATAGTAGAAAACTGGAAAAAGTATAAAAAAGCAAACTGTGTCCTTTTTATTTTTGAGTTGCTTGGTTTTTCCTTACTAACTGATAGACTATATAAAACACAGTCAGTAATCTTTTTTAATGAGATATAATTGACATATAACATTATATTAGTTTCAGGTATACAGTAGTCCCCTTTTATCCTCAGTTTTGCTTTCTGTGGTTTGTTACCCACTGTTGATCATGGTGCAAAAATATTAAATGGAGAATCCCAGAAATAAACAATACTAGAAATTTGTAATATAGTTTGAAATCAGAGAGTATGATGCCTCCAAATTTGTTCTTCTTTCTTAAGATTGCTTTGCTGTCTAGGGTCTTTTGTGGTTCTACACAAAGTTTAGGATTGTTTATCTATTGTTGGGGAAAATGTCATTGGAATTTTGATAGGGATTGCATTGAATATATAGATTGTTTTGGGTAATATGGACACTTTAACAATATTAATTCTTCTAATCTATGAGTACAAAATATTTTCCCATTAATTTGTGTCTTCTTCAATTTCTTTTATTAATGTCTTGCAGTTTTCAGTGTACAGGTCTTTCATCTCCTTGATTAAATTTATTTCTAAGTATTTTACTGTTTTTGATCCAATTTTAAATAAAATTATTTTTAAATTTCTCTTCCTGTTAGTTTGTTACTAGTATAACAACATATTTTTGATATTAATTTTGTATCCTGAAACTTTATTAATTTTTTTATTAGTACTAACACTTTTTTGGTGAAGTCTTTAGGGTTTTCTGCATATAATATCAGGTCATTTGCAAATAGCAACAATTTTACTTCTTCCTTTCACATTTGGATGCCTTTTATTTGTTTTTGTAGCCTAATTTCATTGGCTGAGGCATTCAATGCTATGTGGAACAAAAGTGGTGTGAGTGGACATCCTTGTCTTGTTCCTGATCTTAGAGGAAAAGCATGCAGCTTTCACTGTTGAGTATGGTGTTAGCTGTAGGCTTGTCATATATGGCCTTTATTATGTTGAGGTACATTCCCTCTTTAGCCACTTTGCTGAGAGTTTTTATCATGAAAGAATGTTGGATTTTGCCAAATGTGTTTTCTGCATCTATTGAGGTGATCATATAATTTTTATCCATCATTTTGTTAATGTGGTATATCACATTGACTGATTTATAGATGTAGAACCATCTTTGTTTTCCTGGAATAAATCCCACTTGATCTTGTTGTATGATCCTTTTGATATATTGTTGAATTCAGTTTGCTAATGTTTTTTTAAATTTTATTATTAGTTTCAGGTGTACAAAACAATGCAATAGTTATCCTTTTCACCCCTCACAAAGTGACAACCTCCCTTCCCCCACCCACTGCCCCCCACCCCCGATATCATACATACCTATTACAATTCCATTGACTCCATTCCCACACTATACTCCACATCCCATGACTATATAAGTATTAAATTATAGTTGACATATAATATTATTCAATGGCAGTTTCAGATGTACAGTGCAGGGGTTAGGCCTCTACACTGTCCATGACATGGTCTCCCTAACAAGACATGAGTCCATCTGGCCCCTAAAAAATATTTACAACATTATTGATTATATTCCCACAGTTTGCTAATGTTTTGTTGAGGATTTCTATGTCTATGTTCACCAGGGACATTGGCCTATAATTTTCTTTTCTTGTGCTGTCTGTGTCTAGTTTTGGCATCAGGGTAATGTTGGCCTTGTAAAATGAGTTTGGAAGTAGTCCCTTCTCATCTTTTTTTTTTCATGAGTTTGAGAAGAATTGATATTAATTTTTCTTTGAATGTTGGGTAGAATTCACGAGTAAAGCTGTCTGATCCTTCACTTTTGCTTATTAAGAGGTTTAGATTACTGCTTCAATCTTCCTACTAGCAATTGGTCTGTTCAGATTTTCTATTTCTTCATTACAAACAAACAGCAATCTTTTGTCTGGAAAGTATCATTAACTGGTATTGCATCATACTAGTATCCCCATGATTCCTATCCATCCTTCTTATCTATAAGAGTGATCTTTCTAAAATTCAAATTTAATTATATTAATCCCCTGGTTGAAATCCTTCATTGTAGGTAAGGTGAATTTCAGACTCCTTAACTAAATAAAGTTCTCTTTTTTCTGGCCATTGCCTACCATTTCAACATTACATCTTATATCAGTTCCCTCAGTTACTGTTTCACCACTCTTGACCTCCTCAAACCCATTCTCTGCACAATGTATCAGCAATTTAAATATGATTATTTCCGTGTTCTGCTTTAAACCCTGTAAAATTTCCTCATTATATATCAAACAAAATGCAAGCTCATTAAAATAGCTTTCAAGGTCATCCATCCAGACTCTAGACTTGCTTTGAGGCCCCATTTTCTGCCATGATTCACTTCACACTTCATGGTCTAAAAATGTGGAACTGTGTAGAGACCTCAAGGACACAATATGATTCCTAACTTCAGAATCTTTGTTCATGTAAGGTTTTGTTTTTGAAATGTCATCCATTTCTCTTTTGTAGATTCTCTCCTCATATTTAATTTTCAACTCCTATGGCCCTCCTTCCCAAACCCTAAGAGAAGTGAGAAGGCACTTACTGCATGCTGCCATAACATCATGGCAACATCTATGTTAACACTTTCAACATCATTTATAATTATCTGATTTTATGAATTACCCTCATTAGAATTCAGCACCTTGAGGATAATGATGAAATTATATGATTACTTCCCCAGTGTCTGAAGAGTAGAAGGCACTCAATAATTATATGCTGAATTGAATAGTGAATAAATAAAGTAATATACTCAATGGTTAATAGTTACCAAGAATTACTGGAAAATCTTTAAATATATCTTGCAATTTCATAGACTGTTATAGTGAACATTGATGTAGCATTTTGGATGACAAGAGCTTTCATATTTAACAGAAAAAAAACACTTTTCCTAGCAACTTCATTTTTAGAAAAAATATTAAAATATTATAATAATATAACATTAGACTATTATTTTATAATAAAATATTGTTAATTTATAATATAAATAATAAAATATTTTATAATATAAATAAGTATTTATATCATATTCTAAAAATATCCTATAGTGATTTTACCATCCCCTGAAAGATAATTCTTTGCAATAGTTATAATAGCAAGTAAATTGTAAACCTCTATGATGGTGAATTTTATGTGTCAACTGAGCTAAGCCAGGGAACTCAGTTTTTTGGTCAAATACTAGATTTGATGTTTCTATTAAGGTATTTTTTAGATTTGATAAAATTTAAATCAGTAGACTTTTAGTAAGCAGATTGCCCTTCATAATGTGGGTGGATTTCATCCAATCAGTAACGGCTTTAAGAAAACACTGAAGTCCCTTGAGGAAGAGAGAATTTTGCTGCAGACTACCTTTACCCAAGAATGTAACTTCAACTCTTCCCTGGGTTTCCAACCTGCAGGCTCACTTGCCCTACAGAATTTGGACTTACTAGCCCCTACAATCATATGAGGCAATTCCTTAAACTAAACAAATAAATAAAGTGGTAGATATAGATAGATAGATGATAAATAGATAGCTAGATGATAGATATAGAAATATAAGTATATAGCGTACACACACCCTATTGGTTCTCTTTCTCTGGAGAAACCTGATACAACCACCTAAAGGAAAATGAACAAGGAAATATTTGAGTAAATTATCATATATCTACCACCCAAACCCCTCACCACTACTATGCTGTTATCGAAAGTAATGAGGCATATATTTATATGTTAAGGTAGAAAGAAAGTCAGGAAAATTGACTTATGTATTAGCATAGACATATAGTAATTACCCAACTAATCATAATTGTCTCAATAAGTAGGTTGTAACTGCTATTGTCTTTTTTCTTGTCAGTATATTTTGAATTATTTTAATGACAATTGCTATTGTAAAATAGTAACAGAATCACTTTTTAGAAATTTAAAGTATGTCATGCCTGTTTTCACATATCTCATCTGTATATTATTTTTTACTGGCATAGTGGTCACTTTTCCTTCTCTCTTCATTTTCTTGACAAGATATAACCATATTCTAGTAATTCAGGTCATGAATCACCTTTTCTCAGAAACCTTTTCTGATTCACCCTTTCCATGTAGAATTGCTTACCACTTTCTCTGAGTCACTTCTGAACACTGAACAAATGTATGTCATATCCAATATTACATATATATATTTTTTTCTTTTGAGCTGTTTCTGTCTTCTAGATTTTTATTACTGTGATATTCACTTATTCAACACATGCATGACCACTGTATTTCAGGTACTCTTGTAGGAGATAGAGCAGATAACAAAATCACAAAAATCTGTGTCCTCATGAAGTTTGTTTTCCAGTAAGAGGAGAGTGGCAATAAGTAAAACAAATAAGAAAAACACATTTAATTTTTAGTCTCTTGTCTTCAGGCTGTCTCACCTACTCCTCCTCCTTGTTTCATTCATCTACATCCCAAGTCTCTTCTGCTCATTTTTGAATATTTTATTTCCTAAATCCTTGTCACCCTGTTCAGCATTACTCAAATCATCATAACTCTTTCAATACCCTAAAATTTCAGTTCCTGAAGCTCCCTTCCTGTAGCTCCTATCCATAAAGGCCATATTCTTGTCCCCTTTTTAGCTACTCTTTTTAATAATAATTATAACTCCTTTATACCTTATGTTTGCATGTTCAACTACCCAACAACTACTTCCTACTTTTTCAGTTTAGTCACTGTAGTTCCATATCCTAACAAATCTTTGTCTCCATCAGAACCTAGAGTACATTGATTCTATCAACTTTTATTGTCCCTTAAATTCCTTATGCTCTCACTTTCTTTCTTAACCAGTTATCATAATCTTTTGCACACATCATGAACATATTTATCACCTCCCTCTTGGCATACTTGCTTGATTAAAATCAAAGCCTACTTAAATACAACAGTAATCCTATTCAGATCAGTACCCCCAGAACTGAGTGTATCTGGAAAATAAAACACATACACAAATGACCCAAAACAGAAACAGTGATGACTATTCTGACTTGAATGACATTATCAATAACTTCAAGTGGCCCTTAATATTACCTGAAAAGATCATATTTTTCTCTCTCATTCTTTCTTTTTTCTAAATGAGCATTCCACACCTTGCTCCTCTTTATTTTTATTTCTCTACCAGTGTTGTTTCATTCTCATTGTCAACTCTGACCTTAGTTCAAATTTTACAAAACACAAATTCAGTCAGAGGAAATTTTTCAAAGCCTCCCACCTACACATGCATACACATTCATGTATCTGATAGTATACTTTAGTTTCCCTTCTACTTATGTGGAAGGCCCACTCCTAGTTAACGCAAACACCCAATTTCTACAGTCGGTTCCATTCTCTTTTGCCTAGTTAAGAACTGCACAAGAAATTCTCCCCTGTTCCTCATCTTCAATTTCCCTTTACAGCTTGACCACTCCCCTCAATACAAAAATGTGATATTTGTTTTCCCACCTTAATAAGAAACCCTCTCTCAACCCTGACTTCAACCTCTACTACTATATCATTGGTCTTTTTATTATAGCAAACTTCTCAAAAGATATCTGTACTAATTTTCCCCAATTTTCTTCTCCTAGTCTCCCTTAAGCTCATTCTAATTAGAGTTTTGCCCCTACCAGTCCAATAAAACCACTACTTTAGATATGACCAATGTTACTTTTGTTGTGAAGTTCAAAGGTCAACTCTCATTCTCACATTTGACTTATCAACAGCATCTGATCCCGTTGATCATTCTTTCATCCTTTGTACACCTTCTTCACTTAGCTTCTAGGAATCCAACATCCCCTCATTTCCTTCCTACATGTTGGCTGTACCTTCTCATACTTCTCTGCTGGTTCCTCCCTTTATCCGATCTCTAAACATTAATGTCTAAAGGTACAGTCCCAATTTTTCTAAATGTGTTCTCCAGATAATCCCATGTCTTAAATACCATCTACCAAATTTACCAAATCTATATCTCTGTCACATATCCCTTCCTATAGCTTCACAGGTATATGCTCAAATGTCTACTTGACACCTGTATGTGGATATCAAAGAGGTGTCTCAGTTTTTACATGTCCAAAATTGAATTACTGGTAATAGGTGATACCATCTTACAATAGATAGCATGGGTTGAGAATGTGAATGGGTTGTATCTCCAATTAAAAACTGAAGCTGTGTCCAAGGTCTAATAAATACCAAAAAAGAAAGAATTTAAAAAAAGAAGATCTAATACTGAAGTTCCTAGACTGGCTAGAGACTAGGATTAAATCACCATTGTGATAATTCAAATGAAAACACTGCACAAACACTAGGCAAGCCCCCACTGGAGCAGTTCTTTGCAAATGTTGTACAGTACTTCAGTAAGTTATAGATCATGTGCTGTGTTTATGCAAACAGAGCAGATGGTTATGCAAATGAAGTGCATGTACTAAAATCTTAGTAGTAAATTTAATTAATTATAAACTTATGAGATGGAATAATTTCAAGATGCTTTCCATTTAAAGACAGTTTGGAAGGAAATCTCAAACATTCCAGTAAAATCAAGAGGTTGTAGGCTAATGGGCATTATGAATACTTAGCATAGTTTCTAAAGACATTTTATTTATTATAACTGTAGTTAAGTTTAAAATACTGTCATATTTTCCTGAATCTAAACTGTATTCAAACCCCAGAGGATAAGCAAATACATCAAATGCTTTCATAGTGAAATAGGATTATTCTGTAATTATTTATCTCAAGAACTTGCTTATGAGTATCACATAGCCATCAAAAACTGGAGCAGGGTGGAACTTAAGTCAAATTCCCTATAGCATTAAATTATTGGAGAATATAAAAATGAGAACTACTGATTAGTGGACTAACAGGTTTCCATAGTGACAGAATTTTTCGATCCTTGTCTTTATTTTTATGCATTTGTTTGTTTGTTATTTCTTTGTTTGGAGCAGAATGAAATTTCAAAGGCTACTAAATAAAGGATTCAGCCCAGCTGAGTTCTGGTCCTATCAAAGCCACTGACAGTGTCACTCACAGGAGTTCCTTATCCTCCCTAGATATTTGTTTTTACATCTCTAAAAGGAAGAAGATCATTAAATCACTGATTAATACAGTATGACGCTTTAAAAATGTATTATTTACATGGGCAGTTGCCCTTTTAAACTATGAGAGTATGTAAATGGTTACATAAACTGATTTTTCTTGTTACTTTCATGTCATTTGATCTGGATTAACACCCAGGAAGACTATATGCTTCATCTTCAAGAAATAACCAAGCTATATTAGATTATTATCATATTAAAAGAGACAAAAATACTGTGAAAGTTCATAAAAATTTAACAACTAGCAATTATTATAAACTAGAACAAATAGCATGATATGCCATTTTAAAAGTTAAACAATGAATTTTCCATACATGAGTCATCAGGTTTCGAATTCCTATGCACTACAGACATACTTTTTTTTATTTGGGTGCTTTTTAAATGATAGATGAGCAATTTTTCATTTATCCATTTTAGAAAAAGTGCCAAATTCATCTTTTTATGAGTATTAAATCTTCCATTTTTAACAATTCAGTGATATTAAATGTTGATGTGTATTATTTTGCCTTTCCCTACAGCATGTTGCAAAAAGGCAAGATGATTATACTGTATCTGTTTGAGGTTAGGAAACATGTACTCAGTCTTCCTATCAAATTCAAGCCTACTTCTACTAAATAAAACTATTGTGTAAAATAACTAAGAAAAATAAGAGGCAAAAATAAAGGATAAAATAAGTGTTATGAGTGTAAACAACACTTAGAAGAGAGGCAAAGAAAATGCAATGAGGAAATGACCGGAAATGAAGGTACAAGCATAGCCATGAAGAAAAGAGATCATGAGGATGGAGAACAATAAAGGGAGGAAGAATATAGAGAGAAAAGAAGACTGAGTAAATATGGCAAAAGAAGCAAAGAGTCTTTCAAATGTGTCAAACATAACTTTTCTGGTAGTGTGTTATTCCTGTAAGTGTTATAGAGTTGCTATGTATGGCTATGAACGCCTAAATATTGTTTAATGGAAGTCTAGATCTATAGGTCAATAGGTCTCCAAAACAAAGAAAAGTTTTATCTTTGCTAATAAGGTATTTTTAGTTTGGGGCTCATTTCTGGGAAAAATCCTTAAGTGTATGAAATTTCTGCTCAAAGGCAGATTTCTGCTACTTCTACTGGAATTAAGAAGAAGCATTGACAGAAATAGCAAGATTTCATATTGAAAATTAAGTTGTGATATTACTATACAGAATAATCCAAATTCATAGTCAGTGTATTAAGGCAAAACATGAACCGTTTTGCACAGACCCAAAAGGGAACAAAAGTAATTTTGCCTTAATGTAAAAATGTGTGAGTATATGAGGTAACTATTAACTGCTTCCAAGCTCTTTTAAAGAGAAAATATGTGGCTTTCAAAAGTCTAAATATTTTGTAACTT
Source organism: Hipposideros armiger (assembly GCF_001890085.2). NCBI lineage: Eukaryota > Metazoa > Chordata > Mammalia > Chiroptera > Hipposideridae > Hipposideros > Hipposideros armiger. The sequence goes on from NW_017732199.1 coordinate 334,652, forward strand.
TAATGCCAATACATGAATGATCTTTAAGATTTAGCCTTTATCTCCCCAAGATTGAAGAAATGCTTTCAGTGGAGTCTAATATAAATATATATTCAGAGAAACAGGGTGGTCAGTTTTATCTGCATCAATCAGCCTCAAAGCAAAGTTAAGTAAGATATTTTAAAATTAGTATTGCCCTTTTTCCTATAGAAGAATCTACAATTAGTACAATGATAATTCCTGGTGACCATGTGGGAGGGAAAGCTTGCAGCTCTAATTCAGATATTAAGAGCTGTCTAAAAATATTATATATGTATCATAAATATAATATTATATGTCATATAATATTACAAATTGCATGCAATTTATAATTTTATATATAATTATTTTTGATACTGAAATAAAAAAACATATTAAAGTACTTAGAAGTATGTGTAGCATATAGTAAGTCCTATGTGTTTATTGGCTACAGAGTATTCCCCCTCCATTTTATTCTTAACACACCTAAAGGAGAATTCATGACTTTCCCCTGCATATTTAATTTCTTATTTTGCTAAATGCATCACATTCTTGCATTTATCCAAATCAAAATCCCAAATTCATTTTACATGTCTCACTCTTCTGCTTATATCTATTCAGGCAATAAAACTGTATCTTTACTTCGCATTAATTCATGTTGTCATTATACATTTTTCTAATATTTAGAATACTTCATTGGGCAGTAATAACTCCACTTTTCTAGTTTCTCCATATTGTACATCACTGCTATATTATTCTTTCCAAAATAGTTTTCTTCCTGCTGCTTGCCTGTTTAAGAACTTAACCTTAATTACTGTAGTAAATGAATTCCAATCATTTATTCCTGACATTATTAGCCCTCCATGATTAAACATAGATATTCATGACTTTTCTCCACCCATTCCTCCATATAGACCACCTAAGATTAACCATACAGGTATTCGGAAAATTTTGGCAATAAGTAATTATTCATAAGATGTAATTTTTTCATCAGTCTGGTTATTACATAGATTTTTATCAGGATAAAATGTGTCATGTCCTAGATTTAAGTTGCTCAAAGGATATATAATATGATCATGGTTAAATGCACATGTATGACATTACATTTTGCAGAAGATAATGAACAATATCTTATTTTTCCCAATTCTGATGTAAAAATCTAATGTCTAAAAAAGCGCTGAAGTGTACATTTTAGATTCTCACAAACTAAATTTAAAGTGAGAAGGACTCTAAGAAAGGGTATCATGAAATTATTTTTGTTGTTTTGTTTTTTGTTTGTTTTTTGATAGTCAGACATGTGTTATTAAAATGGGAGAAAGAACTAGGATGAGATTTCAGAGTCTGTAAAACAGATACAAACACAATAACTCCTTTAAAAAGTTATAATAATTTAGCTAAATTGGTACTGAAATATAAATCAACTTTTTTGTTTACTTTTTCAGTGAAAAATAACAGTCACATCAAAAGTTTTAAAAATACTTAAAAGTAAGAGAACCAAAGTGTTTTAAGGAGAGTTAGAAAGGAGTTGCCTATGTCCCCAAGTTGGAGCAACAGCAAGACTCTAGCAAATAATGTGATTCATTGATGAGGACAGGACTGTGCCGACTTCTGCATGTGTTTAGGCAAACCCCTCCTTCCTCTCAATGCCTGCCTTAATAAGACCTCTTATAAGCAATCAGTTTAAGATGTAATGTGTTGTTGTTCTTTATTTTATTTCCAATGAAGACATAAACCATTAAAATAAGTCCCCGCATGATGTATACTTTACAAAATGTAACACTGAAACATTATGCCTTTTACATACACTTTTTTAATTCATATAAATTCTCTTGAGTGCCAATAACAAAAGATTGGTAGTATAATTAGCTTGAAAATGCCTATGATACATATTATGAATGTTTTGGCCTCATAGTTACATTTTAAATAAATTGATTTGTCAATTATTGAAGAATATCTCAATGTTCCTAAATACTAATTTTACATAGATTTGTTTATGGAGTCAATGACAGGAATCATGAAGGTACATTTATTTTCTGTTAAAAATTATCTCTGAACTTAAAAAATTACCATGGCTATATTAAATATAGAACATGCACACTTACATGCACACTTCAACTCTTTTGGGAAAAATGTGATATATATATACACCCATGTTTATGAAATACATGTATATACACATGCATAAAAAAATAAATGTATGGGTCTGGCCAAGTGGCTCAGTTGGTTAAGAGTCGGCTTAAGAGCATGAGCTCTGAGCAGCAGGACCACTGGTTCGATTCCCACATGGGCCAGTCACACTGCACCTGAGCTGAGCTGCTCCTGAGCAGCCAACAGGTGGCAGGATGGCTCAGATGGTATAACAACAAGATTGCCTGTTTGATGGTGGGCTATGCCTACATGCAACTGAAACTGAACTCAGCACCCTAAGCTGAGCTGCCGCTCGGATGGCTTAGTGGATAGAGCGTGCACTCTTAACAACAAGGCTGCTGGTTCGACTTCCACATGGGATGGTGGCTATGCCCACCCACAACTAAGATTGAGCACAACACCTTGAGCTTAGAGGCCACAAGCTGCCGATGGGAAGCCAGATGGAGACTGGTGCTCTCCACAATGAAGATTGAAGAACAACAACTTGGCTGGACCCCGTTCCCAATTCCCCAACACTGTTCCCCTCCCCCAATTCCTCAATAAAATCTTTAAAAATAACTAAATAAATAAATGTCTGAAAAATTTAAAATGAGAAAATAGACAAAAAAAGCATCCAAATCAGAAATCCCTTTCACCCATGATTAGGTACCGCCAACATCAGTACACTCCTGGCCTTTCCTTATGCATCAGCAATATAGAGTCTAATGCTGGAAGGGACTCACAAAACTCCTCAGAGTGCATGCATCTGAGACTTTGGCAGTGTAGAAGGTATGGTGCTGCAAGAGAATGAAAGCACAGCAAGTAGCGAGGGGTCAAGAGCCTTCCAGGCGCAACTCCCAGGTTCCCTGCTCTGTCTTACAGGATGTGCTTCATCTTCAATTTATAAACCACCCGAGACACAAAAAACAAAAGGACAAACATCAAAATGATAATGACTTGTTTCCTCCAATGAGGTTTAGGTATTCCTTGAAAGAAACATCTCAGGTTAACAAGCTGAACGGGCTTGTTTATGATGATAAAGAGTTGGACAAATCTTTTACTGCTTCCCATCACCGAAATGTGAACTTTATGAAAAGTATCAATGGATGGAGGCAATGTAATAGTTACATAATTGATTAGTAACCAAATCTAGTTTCTCCGCTGGTCAATCAGCTTCTACTGGAGGACATCTGAAGGAAATTTTAGTTCAATTTGCCAATATATTTGGTCATCTTTAGCAGTATTGTCATAAATTTCTTAAAATAAATCACACTAGTCTTGCTGATTATACCAGTATTACATCAAATAGTGTTGAGTTATTATCTAGATTAAGATCATTAACAAATATATCAGTTATAATACAATATTTTAAACTAAAATGTTTCTCAGCCTCCCCAATAAAAGTGGCCTCAGCCCATATACCAAACATCATTAATCGGAGCATCAATGGCCAAGACCTGGTTGATTTTGTATTCTAGGTCTCTTGTAAGCATAAACATATGGCTTGTTTCATCTCACAAGAGTGTGGTACTCATCTTCCCCCACCAGTACAATCCTAACCATGTTTAACAGGGATTAAATCCTGACTAACTACACCGTTGCGTGCAGCTACTTTTTGTTGGTGCATGGAACTTTGTTACTTAGAGAGCAACTATGCAATTTCCCATAAAGTAGGAGTCCACAGTCTCCCATAAATTCATTTCTCGTGCTTCCTCCACCAAGGTCCAGGACCATTATCCTTGAACTAGGTCTACTTCCATCTGGATCATACTTTACTGCTCCTCTGGGGTCTGCATGTGCATTGTTTCCCATCTTCATTCTTTGTTCTCTAACACAGTGTCTATCAGTTAAGGGAGGGGTGTGTGTGTGTGTGTGTGTGTGTGTGTGTGTGTGTGTGTGTGTGTGTCTTTAACCCTTTTTGCTAAAGTTTTGTTATGCATACAAGCCACTTGTTATCACTACTCTCACCTCCCTTCTAAGAGGCTAAGATAGGCTAAGTCTTTGTTTGTTTGTTTGTTTGTTTTTTCACTCTGCCTCTCTTTAAGGGCAAATGTAACTTGTCTTAGGAATATTAGACAGTGCCAATTTAGCCCCCCTCTTTTAGAAAGTGTCAGTCAATGTTGGTTTATCCACTAAACATTTTGAGAGCTTATTCCTTGAGTATAGTATGAGTATCTATTTATATATATGTATTGTTTATAGACCTAAAATACTGAGTTCGCCAAATATGCAGAGTTGGGTAATTGAAAGGACTCATTAGACTCCTTGGTCCACTCACATAAGGCCAAAATAAATACAAACACATGCCATAACCACAGCAAGAAAACAGGCAAACATTGGGGGGGGCAAAGAGCCTTCCATATGTATTTTTTCAGAATCATTTCTAAATGATAAAGATGCATTTCATCTTTTGATTATGAATATCAAAAAATGTGGGAGAAAGCTTCATGAGGGTCTGAGAGAAAGTCTCCCATGGCATCTTTTATATCCAACTGGTCATACAGTCACGCTAGGTATTGTAACTAACTAAAGGAGGTAAGCCATTAATCTATATGTCTTTAAACAATATAGAAAACCCAGCCCTAGGCGGCTCCAGTGGGTTTCGAACTTTATATAGAACATCATAAATCACTAGTTAGCCTGGCTCATCTTAATTTTGGCTAAGGATCAGGACATGTCCAGATATTCCTGAGAAAAAAGCATCACATTATAAGATAACTCTGGCTTAAATACCCTGCCTCTTTACTATCCTCTATATGGAGATAAAGGAACTCATAGAATTGGTGAATTCTTATTCAAGAGCTGGTAATGCTCACCTCTGCCAGACAAGTCTTCCTTCCTCTTAAGAGCTTGTTCCCAGCAGGAATCTTGTCTTCTGCTCTGAATCTCCATGCGTAGGTCAACATGGGAGACAACTCATTGTGGCACAGAGTTTCTTCCAGCCTGGTACATGGGTAGGTCTAACACTGAAGTTCAGCGTTAAGACAGTGTTAAGAGTACACCTAATGTACATCCTCTAGTTTCAGCTTTATTGGTAATAAATATTCTAGTTTCATTTTTTTCTGCCACAACCTTTTCTTTTCCCCTTAATAGGTTTTAAACTTAAATGAAGAAAACAGAAATATCATCAACTGAATTTCCTCAAACCCTAACAGAGTGGTAAGGTTTTATTTATATTAATTAATATTAATTCTAATCAGTTACCATTGATATATTGCATTTTGCCTTTTAATGGTGCTTTGAATTTTTATGAAACTGCAGTTTCCTTGTGTGCAGTGATTACTGCTCTCTTATCTTATTATCATCATTGTGCTTTCCCCTTGCAAGGAAATAAATAAGTCTATTAAGCTGAAATACTATGCTGCCTTCTTAAGCAAACATTATGGATTCTGAACATTTGTTATGGTCAGCAAGCCTTTTGGGAGTTCACAACATAATCGATAATTAAACAGACTAGTGACACAAATTTCTTTTAAATGACATGATTAGAAACTCCTTGTTCAGATTTTTTGTTATTGTTGGTTCAAATAGAAGCCACAACCATTGGCTAAACCATTAAAGTCAGCTTAAGCACATACCACATATTAATAAATAATAATTATTTAACATTTATAGAATGAGATGTAATTTCACAAGTTTTTCAATACATTTCCAAATGCTAGCTTCCCATCAACCAGGAGATATATGGCAATTTAATTAAAAGCTATATTTGCTTGCCAATCTTCAGAACCTGATAGCACTAAATTTTCAATATTTGACATAGATAGGCTGCATTTGTTATCTACATTTTATTATGTATTCTTTTACAGGGAAAATGCATTAATAATAGGTTGATGAAATAAATATATTTCTAAAACTTGATTTTGCCAGGCAGTAAACCAATTTAATTATACAAATGAACCCATCAAGTGTATTACGAAAATGAGTAGCTCCTCTGACTGTAATACAAATGTAAATGTAATAGTGTGCCATTTCCAGCACTCATGAACTAATGAGGCATCTGACAGAACAGTTCTACTTCCCAAAGACCTGTGAAGAAGGTCAAAATCATTGTGATCAGTGCTAGACAAGGCAGAAAGCTTAAGGGGCTTGTTCCTTTTTATTGACTACTCTTTAAACATTAGACCAGCTTCGATTCTCTATTCTCAGCTGTGTTTTCTATCCTCTCTAAACTCTCCTATGTATTTCATTGTAAAATAAATAAACAAGACCTAAGGGATGAGTCTCAGCAATTAGATCTCCATGACTGTATTTTCCTCTAGGCATTCTGGATCTCACAGCCATTCCATTTCTCTCATTTATCCCACAGATGTATCTCACACCACCACCTTTGCTTATGAGACAAAATGCCAATTGCTGTAAACATAGATTTTAAGAAATTGAGAATGACTTTTAAAGTCTGAAATTAGCTGTTATTTTTAATTATCATTAATTTTATGTTAAAAGCTAAAGGACATTATAAAATAAATGATAAAACATGTGTAGGAATATTGAAATGCATGCTGTCCTTTAATGCTCACGTTGCAAAGATGTATAACATTTGAACAGCTTAGCAAAATACAACTCTCAAAAAGGGAAATTAAGCTGAAACTAATTCTAAAAAATGTGTATTTCATAATAAAAAACAATTTAAAAAAAAGGGAAATTAGTGAGCACAGAGCTTCTCTCCCTAATCCCCACTTTCTTTTCCACCATGAAAATCCAGGAAAATTACAGTCTCAAAGGCTCCTCCCTCTGCCTTTGTTTTCTACTTGTTCTAAGATGAAACAATAAAGTTGAACTAAGGAGCAGAATTTCTGCTTTCTCTCCCTGGTGCTCATGTGGAACACCTCTTTATCCCTCTTAGAGTCCCAGAATCAACGTTTCATTTCCTTGAAGAAGACATCATAACTGGATGCCATACATGAACAAATTTTCTCACTATAAGGACAGTTTTAATTCATTTCACTTTGCTTTGCTCTCAGTAATGTTTCCATTATCACACACCATCTTCTTCAGAAACCATCCCAATATCCTGCCCCTTTACAGTAAAATGTCCCCAAAATAAGTTCTACTGTTGCTGTATGTAATTCTTCACATCATTTTCCCTATGCACATACTCCAGTTAGGTCCTAGTCCACCTTGTGAAGTTGAAATTGTTCTTGTCAAAGACAACTACAACATCCACACTGTCATCCAATGTTATTTTTATGCACTGTGTCATTCAGGGTTGCAACAGGAAACAGATAATATTATAAAATTAGCATAATTCAAGGAAGGTTGAAGACAGGGTTCATTTACAAACTGTAGGAAGACTCTAGAGCAGTGGTTCTCAGCCTTTCACAGGGGTTGCCTAAGACCATTGGAAAACACATATTTTCGATGGTCTTAGGAACCGAGATACCGCTCCTCTATCCGTCTCCAGGCCCACATGCAGATACACCCACATAAGAGTACCCGGCAACCCCTCTGAAAGGGTTGTTCGACCCCCAAAGAGGTCGCGACCCACAGGTTGAGAATGCTGCTCTAGAAAAACCAAGGGGATAAAATATTATACCACCCTAGATAGGTTCACAGTGTAGCTGTTATTGACCCTAATTGTGGAATAATGAAAGGAGGGTGCATTTCCTAATCAGAAAGGAAAGAGTAATGAGAGGGGTCCACCTAGACAGCAGCCCTCTTTTCCCGTAGAGGAACATAGCCAACCTAAGGCCAGTCTTCAAGAAACCAAGTAGGGGTAAACACCTTACTTTACTCTCCTCTGTCCATCAGATCTCATAGTGGAGATCCCAGTTTGCTGAGTTAACAAAAGCCAGAGATCAAGGAAGCTCTGGGTTAGTTCACACAGCTCAGCATCCTGGGATAGAATGCAGACAGGAGGATAGAGAGTGGAGGTGAAAGTGTACACAGAAGATATCCCACATACCCCTCATCTTACTCGACCCCTCAGGAGAAGTGTAGACCACTCCCTGCTGAAACGCTTTCTTCACTTGCTTTCCATGTTAACACATCCTGCTAGGTTTCCTCTTCAGTCACTAACCACTCTTCTTCTCCATCTACTCAAATATTTTATTATTCCACAGGTAAATCTTAGGCTTTCTCTTTCCATAGAACCCTACTTTAAGAAAGCTTTATATACTAAAATGACTGGTGACTCTCAACTTGAACCTCTTCATTAAGATTCAAACTAATATATTAAATTGACTTATTGACATCTCCAATGGATGGATGTTTAAGAGGAAATCTCAAATTTAACTTAAAAAAAAGAGAACAATCTCCCCTCATCTCCTCCCACCCCTGCCTAAATTGTAATTGTCCTATTTTACCCATCAAAGTAAATAGAGCCACCATCAATCTATTTGTTCAAACCAGAAATGTAGAACCATTCTTACTTTCTTCTTTTCCATTATGCATTGCAGCCAATCCATCCGTAAGTTCTATGGGCTCTACCTCAAAAAGATACCCCTCAGAGAGTTGTTTCTCTTCATATTTCATCATTTCTCATGTAGATCTCAGAAACAGCTTCCTAATAGATTTCTCTGCTTTCTGTCTTTACCCTGCTACACTCTCTACAAAGAATGCCAAAGAACCCCAGAGGTACCTTTAAAAAATATAAATCAGATAACATCACATCTCTGCTTGGAATCTCCTCAAATTTTCCCTTTGGATATGGACTCCAATCCAAATGATTCATCATGGTGGAAACTTCCTATGTAATTTGCTGCTTACTGAGGTCTTTAACCTAATCTACTTTTCCCCCCGTGGTTCTCTATTCTCTTGCTTCATAGGCCATCTTACTATTTCTTAAGCAGAACCATTACCCTCACTGTTTCCTCACTTGAATGTCCTGTCCTGTCATCCCTGCAGGTCTGGATCTATTCCTCATTTATTCAGATTTCTGTTCAAATGTACCTCCACAGTACAGCCTACTCTGATCACTCAATCTAAGTTACCACCCAAGTCATACTGTTTTATGGTCTTTCTAACATTTTCTGATTTCTGAAATTCTCTTGTCTTTATAATTTTTTTTCATTTTCTGTTTCCCCTCACTAAAATGTAAGTTCAGTGAAATGAATGACCTTATCTAATTTGTTCACAACTATAACCCCGGCATTTAGAATAAAGCATGGCTCACAGTAGATATTGATTTTCCTTGATGTAGAATGAATGAATTCTCCAGTTTAGTACTCAATATGGTCCCAAGTAATGAATAAAATGGATAGTACTTTGAAAATTAAAAATATAGGGCATAAGGAAATTTTCTTCAAAGCAGGAAGGAATAATTAAAGATAGGCTTTTGATTTGGATGATCTGAAGGAGAATTCAGAAGGAAAAGGACAGGAACTGTGAAATATGTCCTAAATTCCCTGTCTGGTTGGAAATTCTGAAATGAGTAGAAGCTAGAAATAACTAGGTACACGTGGGGATTGTTTATCACTTACAAGGACACATGGTTGGAAAATAGCAAGCATTTTAGAGAAGTTCAGAGTCCTCTGTTGCATCCCAAATGTCATGAGGCAAAGGAGGGGTTCCCTGTAGAGCAACTGAGGACTATTAAATGTGCCACATGATAGACCCTGCTGTGCTGAATCCAGTAATGCCAAAGCCATGTTAGATAAGCTCGCTAAGAACTAGAGCCAACAGACAGCAAACCATGAATTTGATGAGGTACAGACTTTAGCAATAGGTGTCAATTCCTTGCTCAAAAGAAGGCCAGGACTGGTCATCACTAGATGCTCAAAGACAAGAGAAGACCAGGCACTCCTTATCGGAGACTGGGGTAAGGCACTGAAATGATCATATAACCCTGAGACCCCTTTGACCTATTGCCATGAGAATATATGATTTTCAACGGCAAAGACCACTTCACTTTCTTAGGTGCTGTAATCCTGGGTTCCACTTTACGACCAAATTCGTGAGACACAACAGCTTCTTCCTGCAATAATTTTGCTTAGCTTAGAGAAATTAGACAAGGCAAGTAAGAACATAGATTATACAGCAAAAACACAGAAACAGGTTCAGCATCTTAATATCTGGAAATCATTTTGACCTTGAGATGTATATGTTCACAGTGATGATGATGATTAGGTATGTTCAACCTCAGCTTAGGGAAGTCAGATCTAGGCTTCTTTCAGCTTTTAATCCTAACCAGTATACTCAGGAATGCATGACTATCTCCCATTTACTGGTTTAGGTGTATGTATCCCATCAATATCAGTTAGTCATTATTCAATAATCAATATTGATATTGAGGTATAGATTCTCTCTAGTGCTCAGTTGTTGGTCAGATTCTCGTTTACCCTGGGTTCTGCATCCTTCTATAAACTTCCTGAGTCAATGTTACTAGGGATATTTACCAAAGGTCTTTGGGCATTCTAGAAGGTAGATGAGAGATACATGCATCAGCTATTAACACTACCCCTCTTCCAAGTTCACCTCTTAATCATCAGCAATATCCCCTTGTTACTATTTCTCAACATTTTCTTAAAATTTATATCAAAGCAACCTCTATAATATTTCATGCATGATCATAGACATACAAAAATACTATCAATCATTGTCATTTGTATGTAGTAAACCTGAGACTGAATCAGATTATCTACCTTAACATTACAATTATCTTCTGAGCTAGCAACTGGTAGACATTATCATGGCCCACCTTAGTTCACCCCAGAATTCCCACAAAGATTTCATTATTGCATTCTCCAAATCAGGTTGTTCTTCAATGTCATATTATCTAGGAACCAATTTCCAGACTGTACAAAAAGGCTCTTGGCCAAAACTCAAACATTAACCTAGGAGTGAGAGCTGAATTCTCCCTCCAATACCAAACATACTGTCTTCATTTCTGCTTATTGTGCAGATTTATCTTCTTCTTCTTCCTCAACCAAAGTTGTGCCTTCATCCAGGCAAATAGCAGTAGACTTTCAAATGGCACTGCATTCTTTATTTTGAGACTTCCATCAGTCAACCAGGCAGCTTGCTTCATTTTAGCATGGAGAATATTTAGGATTTATATTATTCATCAATAGTAACTGGCCATTTTTCTGGGGATTCTACTGCTTGTCCCAAAGCAGTGTTGTAACCTGTCAATGGCTATGGTACACAGGAGACAAATTCCTGTAGTCCATTTCCATATTATCAATGAGTTTCACTGAACTAAGTCACCTTATTGCAATGTTTCTTGACTACATCTATGACAGAAAAGATACTTTGGTTCTCAGATTACATGACATCTCTCACTGGTAATGTTCCACCAAAGCCCCTTAGCAGGTTTTCATATGTCTCTCAAAGGAGCTATATCCACTGCATCAGTAATTCATGAGCCAAAAATTTCAATAATCACTGCTGTGGGAGAATGTTAGAGTTTTACAATACACTCTGTTCTTTATTTGTCTGCATAAGCAGTTACTTACAAAATTATTTGTTCAATAACATCATATGGTGCTACTTGAGTTCAACCCATTGTATGTCTGCATATGCTCTGGACCACATTTCAATGTGTGACTTTCTATATCAGGGCTAACAGGAGACTCAAAGGAGCAAATATCAAGATTTTTGATGGGTTCAACTAAACCCAAATGGCCTGATAATAAATTATACATTTTTCTTCTGAGTAGGGACTGGTACAGACTGCAGCTTATTCTATAATTGTGATGTCATGTCATAGAATGTCCATTATGGTCCCAGACCAAATTACTCATAAATTTTAACTGATTGGGTGGGGCCCTGTCTTTTAGCCTCATTAATGATATGCACTGTCACCATTCTTAAATATTTTATGACTTCTTCCTCTGAGAAAGAAACTGTCATGATATCAATCAATGTAATGAATCAACTTACTTTGCCATTGACCAAATAGATATCTCACCTTACTAGGTTGTTATATATGCCTGACGTTTCCTAATAGAAGAATGGTAAACACATGCTGGCTCCCTCTAAGATTGGCGTGGAAAGAAAGTTTTGATTAAGCCTCTCCAAACATACCAGTAGAGCTGACTTTATCTTGTTAGATTCCTGAAGGCCAATACTGTATATGACATGCAAAGTTTACTTTATTCAAATCAAAAGGCTCTTAAAAATTAGTTGAAAACCATAATAAGAGGGAAGGTATTTTTAAAAGAAAAGCTTGATCCATAGCAGAAAACACTATAAGGTAAAAAATAGTCAATGATTTATCCCTTTGCTCATTCATAATTATGTTCTCTGAACTTACATGAATATTTTGTCAGTCTAACTCTCAATATTTTTCACTTTCTCTTCAAATGTTTTTGATTAATGCCATATCTACTCCTAAAAATTAAATCATTCTATATTTGTTTACTTTTTTCCAAATATTTAGTTTGTATTACTGAAAGTCCCAGTCTTGTTTCAAAATAATCACTTTTATCATTTACCATAGGTTAATATAAATATGTACCAATGTATATATACTTATAAAGTGAAGTATACACACACACACACACACACACACA
>NW_017732199.1:347584-384984 GCF_001890085.2 Hipposideros armiger
AGGAAGGAAGGAAGGAAGGAAGGAAGGAAGGAAGGAAGGAAGGAAGGAAGGAAGGAAAGAAGGAAGGAAGGGAAATAAGGAGGAAAGAAAAGAAGAAACACCACCCATGGGATAACTTTATCATCCAGTTCAGAACACCAGTAGATCAACTGATATATAAAAGTACCCTCTTTGTTACAGTCTGAATGTGCACTTCCAAAATTTATATGTTGAAGCCTTAACTTTTAATGTGATGGCATAAATAGGGTTAGATGATGTCACAAGGGTAGGCATGCATTATGAGATTAATGCCCTTGTAAGAAGAAGAAAGACCAGTGCTGTCTTTCTCCTCTTATCTACAAAGAAAAGATCATGTTAGCACAAAGTGAGATGGTGGAGGATACCTACAAGCCAAAATAAGACACCTCAAAATGGAACCTGCCTTGCCGTCACCTTGATCTTAGATTTCCCAGCCTCCAGAACTGTGAGAAATACATTTCTATTGTACAAACTCCCTAGTGTATGGTACCTTGTCATGACTGTCGCAGTTGACAAGACACCCCCAGAGATGACTTTGTTCTGAGTTGCAACATTGCAGGCTGTATGAATCTGAGCAAAGCTTTGTTTTATCTCTTTTAAATTTAAGGCTGCTGCCCCCACTGTGAAAGTAGATGGTATGGAAAATGAAATGATAATAACAATGTTTTCTATATATGATTTTTTATTGTATACATATAATTCTATAATGAATAACAAGGTATGTTAAGTGTGGGGAACATCCTTAACCTCCCATTAAACTTTATCTTTGAAAATGCTACACCAATCCTCCCATACTTTTTATTTTTAATTTTTTTTGTAAAATAAATTGTGTCCCTCTTTATTTCCCCGACATATCCATACTATTGCCTAAATACCCAGCTAATTTCTACAATAAAAATTTTTCATCTTGGTCAGAATAGAAAATAAGTTTATACAGATACTAGTTTTTAAAATCTGATTTGCATTCTATAACAGATTAAGTAACATCTTGCCATGGTATCCATACACTCATTAATATTTATCAGTCAAATTGGTAGAGGGAAGCTAGGAAGTAAGAGATTAACTAGAAAGGTAAGGTGTGAAAGAAATTGGGGAGTCTGAAAATCAGGGAAACAGGTCTGTTTTCTTTGTTTGCAGCTTTCTTGAGTTAAATATTTCTGCTCCCAACTGAAGCAGAATTGCTTGGATGACCAGTAATTACTCTGGTCATATCTATGTATCATAAAACCAAAAAATGGCATCCTAAAGAGAAATGCATTTTTAAATTTCTGCTCCTGCATTTTTCCTGAGTTTTATAATGTGCTTTACTTCCAGTATCTGTGATATGTTATATCTTATTATTAAGAATTACTTAGTGCTGGCCGAGTGGCTCATTGGTTAAGAGTTGGCTTGGGAGTGCGAGCTCTGAGCAGCAGGGCCACAGGTTCAGATCCCACATGGACCAGTGACACTGCCCTCTACAGCTAAGATGTGAACAACAGCTCGACCTGGAGCTGGGCTGCTGTGAGTTGCCGGCAATGGCATAGGCTGCTGTGGGGCTGCAGTGGGGCGGCAGTGGCCTGCTGTAAGCTACCGTGAGTGGCCGTCCAATGGTCGGTGACAGATCTGCCTCAGCCGGGAAGAGCACAATGATCACAATACCAACATGGGCCAGTGAAGCGACGTCCTCCACAACTAGACTGAAGAACAAAAGGCAACTTGTCTGTTTCCCTTCCCTGATTTCCCAGTGCTGTTCCTTCCCCGAATTCCCCAATAAAATCTTTAAAATAAATAATAAAGAATTAGCTATACTATTATTATATTGTATTATTATTTATTTGCCTTATCCAAATATTGCAATATCTAGGCACATTGCACTATTTAGAAAGATTATTATCATCATGCAAACAATAAGTTGCCTCCTAGCATTAAAATTAACCTTGTTCCATGAAGGCATATTTTTTTTTAATTTCTCTAACAGGGACAATATGTCATGAATAATAAAGTGTAAATCCCATTTGGGTCATATTTTCAGCTGTAAAGAGATGTCAGAGACAAAAAGTGAGAGTAACAACAGGAAGTCGTTGTGTATCTTTTCATCTTTTATTCTGTCAAAAACATGGAAGTTTGCACTGAACACAATGTCTATAATTAAAGTTCTGGTTGCCAGGAAGAGTCACTTTGTCTGTTAAAAAGATAATTACAGCTACTTTACAATTCAAATCTGTGTTCAGTTAGTTACCTTGTGAAATCCAAACGAATGCTAATCTGACCTTGTGTTTCCAAAAGGCACTATACTTTTAACACCTTTTTAAAAATTGTATTGCTGAGGGTGACATACTTTCTCATCTTCAAAACAATTACATATAAAGCAAGCACTTCAACTATCACTCTGAACACACTAAAGAATTTCAACAACCATAAAATTCATCTCTCTCAAGCACTTAACATTTTCACATCCTTCAGATATGGCTGCTTACTCTACAATTTAAACCTGGGTATATATATATATATATATATATATATATATATATATATATCATTGAGGATCTAGACAGAAAACAGATGGTACACTCAAGCTGGATAATTTATGATAGTTCAATAAAGGTGGTCTTCACAAGGGTGAATTGGGAAAACTGACAAGAAAGTGCAGTACCCTGAGCTGGCCAGGGTTGGAGCCTTTCTATCTACAGGTCTAAACAGGCAAGAAGAAAAAGCAGTTACCAAACCCAGAACACTGAGGGCCGTCTGGACAGGGTCACATAATGGGGTGTGGCCTTTAATAAAGAGATACACTCAATTCCGTGTGACTTGGTGGAGAAAGAGTCAAGATATAACATGTCCTCACTTCTCTCACTTTTGACTTATAATCTCCAACTGATACCTACCTTAGGTAAAACCCACTAGCAAACCATAGGGCAAAGGTGCTACTGATACAGTCCACCGATGCCAGCCTTCTGGGGCACAGAGCACAATTAGGAATGATAAAGAATGGAAGTGGAGGAGGAAGAGTAAAATATAAAGGGCAATATATAGTCAATTTGGAAACAACTTTCAAGTAATACATTATAAAATGCAATTTTCCATAGTACCATAATCCCCACATTTTTAAAGAATTAACTTCACAGTTACTCTGGATCATGTAAGGGACATTTTTTATACCACTTTAAAATATAATTTATAAATGTTGCCTCATCTAATACTCCAAATAACTGAAAAGTGGAAGGTATTTTTAGCATACAGTGGCCCAAAGAATTTAAATATGTAGCTGTAGGTCACATAACCAAGAACTGAATAAAAAAATGAATAAAGGGTTAATGCTATAAAATGAATGTTGGTCATATTGCTCTCACTATATGCCAGATATTGTTTTAAGCATGTTAAATGCATGAATTCATTCAATTCTGGTGAAATCAATGAATTACACATTATTATTATTATCCACATTTCACAGATTAGTAAACTCAGATAGCAAGCACCCTGTCCAAGGTCATACTACTGGGGTAGGGATTCATTCTTAAGCCATTGGTGTCAAAGTCTGTCTAGATTTAGATCAAAATTTTCATCAGGATTATATTTACTGAGTGAACATCGCAAAAATAAATATTATGTTTAGGTTCAAATGTAGGCTGTATACTAAATAGAAAATGGATATATGTCAGTATGATGTGAATGGAATCTTTCCAAATTGAATGTATATTAAATTTTATATATCCTATGAAGGGATCATTTAGAGATAATGTCAATAAAATAGTGTTTGTCATAAGATAATAATCTCCTACTGTTACATAACCACGAATGTGAAGTCAAGTTGTTTATTTTCGAAGCAGGGAAATCAACCCCAGAATTATGTTCTATAACAGTGATTTTAGTTCTATTATAAAAAATGATGCATGTTGATTTAATAATTTTACCTGATGGATGTTTGAAAAGAAAAATGACAGATATTTCCTGCACCATTGTGAACCAGGGGCATTGTTGGGCTTAGAAAATATACCTGTTGTGTGTTTTGCTTAATCAGAAGCAGTCATCTATAAAAGTGATGAGGTTATACCCCTATTGTAATCTGTACCTTTATAAATGAGATGATTTATGACCTGCTAAGAGTGCTGTGGGTTTTAACTTTAATCAGGGACTAGTGGTCAACTGTACAGCCATAAGGTCGAGGAGAGCAGAATATATATATATATATATATATATATATATATATATATATATATATATATATATATATATATATAGTACTTAAACATTTGAACTGACAGTAAACTAACTACAGAAAGGTCTATTGTATTTGGTAATCATCATGACTCAACATTCATTTGCCCCAGATGGAATTGTAGTAATTGTTTACTTGGGTCCTGAAAAAGAAAACATTTCAAAATTTCACTTAGCATAGAGTGCACCCCAAAACAGCTAACTCCCAGAAAAAAAAATACATATTTGTGAGAATATATTAAATAATACCTTGTATTTTAATATTGTGATTGTTTTTTAAAGTGTTTTCTGTATACTTATTCATTATTCACTTCATGTTACAACCACCTGGAGAGTAAGACATTTCAATACTGATTAGCTGAGTAAATTGAGGAATGAAAAGAAAGCAGAATAAGGGATCCCAGCGGGGCAACTAGAGCCACTTGAGACACACACAGGTTAACAGAGGGTTGCAGAGGCAGCTTTGGGTTTTCAGAAGCGCAGAAATCTTTCGCCCTCCACATCCCCCTATTGGAAGAAGTGCCTTAAGACTCAGGCAACCTACTCACAGAGAAGAAGCCCACCTCCTGGTGGCTGGCTGTGGTGTTCTCAGCATGTGTTTGTGTGTGTGAGAGCAGAAACTGCACTGACTTTGTAAGAACTACAGACCCCAGTCCATAGCCTGCCCACCTACAGCTGCATTGCCAAGGGCACTTGGGGAACCTGGGGGCCTGCCCCACCTCCACAAGATGCAGAGGAAATTTTCTACAGCAGCAGACAACCAGGAGATAGCTTGTGGGCATTAAGCCCAGGCCTGCACTGTTTTTTATTTTATTATTATTATTTTATGTAAATGTGTATATTTTTTCCTCCCTGTTTTTTATCCCTTTTCTTTTTTCTTTTCCCTTTCTTTACTTTTACTTTTTCTTTTTTGTTGTTGTTGTATTTTTGTATTTTTGTTTGTGCTGAGTGTTTGTTGTTTTTATGTGTGAGTGTGTTTGTTTTTTTGTTGGGCTTGTTGGTTTTATTTGTTCTGAAATTGCCCTGCACAAGAGCCACACCCAAGAGGCACCAGAATCAACACACCCAGAGGCCAACTTCAAACCACAACAGAGCACTACGTGGTGTGATCTACAAGCAGCACACCCAAAGGGAATTCTCAACAGGCACAAGAGCCCACAGGAGTGAAGCCTCTGCTGAGGGGTCAGTCTTCACACAGCAGCTTATACACTGTGGGCATTGCCAATCCTCATAGCTAGTCAACCTGGGAGTCAATCCCACCCACTGACAAACCAAAGGCAATCAAAGCTCAACTATACCAAGAGAACATTCAAAACATGCACAGGAGATTAGGGAGACTGAGCAATTTGACTACAAAGGACACATACTACATAAGGTCACCCAGCAAAGACTGAGAGACACAGGTGATCTACTGCATACATAGAAGCAAACACAGAGTGACAGCCAGAATGAGGAAACAAAGAAACATGCCACAAATAAAAGAACAGAAGAAACCTCCAGAAATGGAACCAAATGAAATGGAGGCAGTCAACCTACCAGATACAGAGTTTGAAATACTGAAGATTAGAATGATGAAGGAACTTAGTGAAAATTTCAACAAAGAGATAGCAAGCATAAAGAAGGATATAGAAACCATCAAAAATAGCCAGTCAGAAATAAAGTGAAGAATACACTAGAAGATATACACCAGCCGATTAGATGAAGCAGAGGATTGAATCAGGGATTGAGAAGACAAAGTAGCAGAATTCACCCAATCAGAAAAACAAAAAGAAAAAAACAATTAAAAACAATGAAAATAGTTTAAGAGAGCTGTGCAACAACATCAAGTGCAACAATATTCCCATGATAGGAATACCAGAAGGAGAAGAGAGGGAGCAAGGAATTGAGAACATATTTGAAGAAATAAGGACTGAAAACTTCCGTAACCTGATGAAGAAAAATGACATACAAGCCCAGGAGGCACAGACAGTTCCAACCAAGGTGAACCCAAACAGGCCCACACCAAGACATATTATAGTTAAAATGGCAAAGGTTAAAGACAAAGAGAGAATTCTACAAACATCAAGAGCAAGACAGCTAATTACTTATAAGGGAGCTCCCATAAGACTATCAGCCAACTTTTCTACAGAAACTTTGTAGGCCAGAAGACAATGGCAGCAAATACGCAAAGTAATGAAAAACAAAGACCTACAACCAAGATTGCTCTCCCCAGCAAAGCTATCATTTAAAATTGAAGGAACGATAAAGAGCTTCCCAGAAAAGAAAAGGCTAAAGGAATTCATTACCACCAAATCAGAATTGCAGGAAATGTTAAAATGGCTTCTTTAAGCAGAAGAAAGGTGAAAAGAAACTAACTAACAAAGACCAGATGGGCCGGCCGAGTGCCTCAGTTGGTTAAGAGCTCACTCTAAGAGTTTGATCTCTGAGTAACAGCAGTTCGATGCCTGGCCTGAGCTGAGCTGTCAACAGGTGGCAGGATGGCTCAGCTAAAAAAAACCCCAAAAAACAAAAAACAAAGACCAGAAATACAAATAATAAAATGGCAATAACTATGTACCTATCAACAATCACTTTAAACGTAAATGGATTAAATGCTCAAATAAAAAGACATAGGTTGGCTGAGTGGAAAAGAAAACAAGACCCATGTATATGCTATTTACAAGTGACCCATCTCAGATCAAAAGACACGCATAGGCTGAAAGTAAAGGGATGGAATATGATATTTTACACAAATGGAAATGAGAAAAAAACTGAAGTAGCAATACTTATATTGGACAAAATAAGCTTTAAAATGAAGGCTATAATAAAAGACAAAGAAGGGCACTACATAACAATAAAGGGATCGATCCAACAAGAAGACATAACCCTAGTAAACATCTATGCACCCAACTTAAGAGCACCTAAATATGTAAAACAGATATTGACCAACATAAATTCAAAAATCAACAGTAACACTATCATAGTGGGGGACTTCAACACCCCACTGACACCACTGGACAGATCCTCCAGGCAGAAAATCAATATGGAAACAGTGGCCTTAATCACACATTATACCAGTTGGATTTAATCGATATTTTTAGAGAATTTCACCCCAAAAGAGCAGAATATACATTCTTCTCTAGTGCACATGGAACATTTTCCAAGACAGACCACATGGTGGGCCACAGAACAAGCCTTAATAAATTTAAGAAGATTTAAATCATATCAAGCATCTTCTCTGACCACAATGCTATGAAATTAGAAATTAATTACAAGAAAAAAACTGGAAAACACACAAACACATGGAGGCTGAGTAACATGTTACTAAATAATGAATAGATCAAGGAAGAAATCAAAAGATACCTTGAGAAAAACAAAAAGGAAACACAATGACCCCAAATCTATGGGATGCAGTAAAAATAGTCCTAAGAGGGAAATTCATAGCAATGCAGGCCTACCTCAAGACTTAAGAACAATCTCAAATGAACAGTCTGTCTTTACATAAGTGAAATGGAAAAGCAACAGCAAAATAATCCCAAAAAGAGCACAAGTAAGGAAATAATAAAAATCAGAGCAGAAATAAATAAAATAGAGACAAAAAATATGAAAGATCAATGAAACCAAGAGCTGTTTCTTTGAAAGTATAACCAAAATAGACAAACATTTAGTCAGACTCATCAAGAAAAAGAGCCAGAGGACCCAAATTAATAAAAATCAGAAAAGAAAGAGAAGCAACAACAGACACCACAGAAATACAAAAGAATTTAAGACAATGATTAATACAAGCAAATATATACCAACAAATTAGATAATCTGAAAGAAATGAATAAATTTTTAGAAGCATACAATCTTTCAAGGCTGAATCAAGAAGAAACAGAAACTCTGAACAGACTGATTACGACCAATGAAATTGAATCAGTAACCAACAAGCTCCCAACAAACAAAAGCCCTGGACCAGATGGCTTTACAGGTGAATTTTACCAAACATTCAAAAAAGAATTATCACCAACTCTCCTCAAACTATTCCAAAAAACCCAGAAAGAGGAAAGGCTCCCAAACTCTTTTCATAAGGCTACTATCACCCTGATCCCAAAACCAGACAAAGACATTACAGGAAAGAAAACTGTAGGCCAATATCCCTAATGCACATGAATGCAAAAGTCCTCAACAAAATATAAGCAAACCAAATTCAGCAATACATTAAAAAGATCATACATCACAATCAAGTGGGATTCATTCCTGGTATGCAAGGTTGGTTTAATATCTGCAAATCAATTAATGTGATATACCACATTATCAAAATGAAAAATAAAATCATATGGTCATATCAATAGATGCATGAAAAGCATTTGACAAAATCCAGCAGCAATTTATGATCAAAAACTCTTAGCAAAGTGGGAATAGAGGTATCATATCTCAACATAATAAAGGCCATATGTGATAAACCCGCAACTAACATCACACTCAATGGGAAAAAGCTAAAAGCATTCCCTTAAGTTCAGGAACAAGACAAGGTTGCCCACTTGCACAATTTTTATTCAACATAGTTCTGGAAGTTCTAGCCACAACAATCAGACAAGAAAAAGAAATAAAAGGCATCTAAATTGGAAAGGAGGAAGGAATATTGTCATTATATGCAGATGATATGATAATATATAGGGAGAACCCCAAAGACTCCACCAAAAACCTATTAGAACTGATAAATGAATTTAGTAAAGTAGAAGGATAAAAAATTAATACTCAGAAATCAGTTGCATTTGTATACAACAATAACAAACTATCAGAAGGAGAAATTAAGAAAACAATCCCATTTACAATTGCTTCAAAAATAATAAAATACTTAGGAATAAATTTAACCAAGGAAGTAAAAGACCTGTACTCAGAAAATTATAAGACACTGAAGAGAGAAATCAAAGAAGATACAAATAAATGGAAATACATACCATGCTCATGGATAGGAAGAATTAATATAGTTAAAATGTCCATACTACCAAAGCAATCTATAGATTCAATGTAATCCCTATCAAATTACCAATAACATTTTTCACAGAACAAAAACATGTAATCGTAAAAGTTATATGGAACCATGAAAGGCCCCAAGTAGTCAGGAAAATCTTGAGAAATAAGAACAAAATGGGGGGTATCATGCTACCTGACATCAAATCATATTACAAGACCATAGTAATGACAACAGCATGGTATTGGCCTAAAAACAGACACATAGATCAATGGAGCAGAATAGAGAGCCCAGAAATAAATCCATAGCTATATGATCATTTAATCTATGACAATGGAAGCAAGAATTTACATTGGGATAAGACAGTTTATTTAATAAAAGGTGCTGGGAAAACCTGACAGACACATGCAAAATAATGAAGCTGGACCACCTCCTTATGTCATTTACGAGAATAAATTCAAAATGAATTAAAGACATAAATGTAAGATCCAAAACCATAAAACTCCTAGAAGAAAATATAGGAAGAAAATTTGCAGACATGACCCTTAGTAATATTTTTAACTGACATATTTCCTCAGGCAAGGGAAGCAAAAGAAAAAATAAACATGGGATTACATCAAACTAAAAATTTGTCTCACAGCAAAGGAAACCACCAATAATAATAATAATAATAATAACAACAACAATAATAAAAGTTATCATACTGAATGGGAGAAGGTATTTGCCAATGATACATCTGATTAAAGGTTAATATCCAAAATTTATATAAACTCATTCAACTCAACACCAAAAAAACAAACAACTCAATTAAAAAATGGGCAGAAGACATGAAGAGACATTTCTCTAAAGAGGACATACGGACATACAGATGACCAACAGACATATGAAAAAATGCTCAACATCATTAATCATTAGAGAAATGCAAATAAAAACCACAGTGAGAAACCATTACCTCATTCTGGTCAGAATGGCTATCATCCATAGATCAACAAACTAGTGCTGGTGAGGATGCGGAGAAAAGAGAACCCTCGTGCACTGTTGGTGGGATTGCAGATTGGTGCAGCCATTACAAAAATCAGTATGGAGGTATCTTAAAAAATTGAAAATGGAGCTATCTTATGACCCAGCAATTCCACTCTTGAATACCTATCCATAGAAATCTAAAACACTAATTTGAAAAAATATGTGCACCCCCGATGTTTATTGCAGTGCTAGTCACAATAGCCAAGACATGGAAACAACCAAAATGCCCATCGGTAGATGACTGGATAAAGAAACTATGGTACATCTATCAATGGAGTATTACTCGACCATAAAGAAGAATGAAATCATACCATTTGCAATGAGATGGATGGACCTAGAGAATATTATGTTAAGTAAAATAAGTCAGAGAGAGAAAGACAAATACCATATGATCCCATTTATATGTGAAATCTAAAGAACAGAATAAACGAACAAACAGAAGAAATAGACTCAGAGATATAAGGAAAAAAATGATGGTTGCTACATGGGAGAGGGGTGGGGATGGACAAGAAAGAAAAGGGATTAGAAAATACAAATTAGTAGTCACAATATGTCACAGGGATATGAAAGACAGTTTGGGGAATGTAATCAATAATGTAAAGATTTTGTAGGGTGTCAGGCGGGCACTTGTCTTATTAAGGAGGCCATTCATGGACTGTGTAGATGTCTGACACTGTGCTGTACACCTGAAGCTGAATAAGATTTTACATATATATATATATATATATATATATATATATATATATTAACAGGATGTGGAGCACAGCATAGGAAATATAGTCAATGGTATTGTAACAGCTGTATACAATGTCAGAGGGATAGTAGACTGAGGGGGCGACATTATGTTGTGAGGGGTGTAAATGTCTTATGATTACATTGTTTTGTATACCTGAAATTAATTTAAAAAGTTAATTGCTAAAAAATATTTAGAAAAGACATATGTAATGGTTAGTACAGTGCCAGCATATACAGAGTGTGCCAAAAAATGTATACACATTTTAAGAAAAGAAAAAAAAAACTGTATTAAAATTATAATATTCAATATTTACCAATAACAAAACATGAATACAAGTCGTGTATATACCTTTTTTTTGGTACCCCCAGTATAAGTATTCAATAAATATTTGCTGCTACTAAAAACAAAACAAACAAAAAATACCTACTCTATCTACTTGCATCCAATTATACCACAAAATTTTTATTTCTTGCAAAATTATCTGCTTTTTAATGATATATGTCTTGTCATAGTTTACTCTCTTTTGAGTAACTAAGATCTTCTCTATAATCAGAAAGTGTGATTTCAAGTGGATTTCAAAACTAAGGTATAAAACCAATTTCTTTAGTCACTGCAGATAATTTTCAGATGCATGAATGCAAATGCTTTAAAAAACTAAATACATTCTTGATTAAGTAGTAAGAATTAATAATCAAGTTACACAACTTTTGTTTACAAAATTTTAAAAGCATTTTTAAAACAACAATGCTTCAAACCGTTGTTCTCAGATTTGAGGTTAATAACATCAGTCTTTAAGCAGTGCCCAGGCAGTGGCATGCCTTTCCCCATCCAACTTTTAAATGACTGAAGATTGAACAAGAGAGCTGATAGATGCGAACCAAATATTCTCTGATGGGGCTGATGTTGTAAAATAGGGTTTATGTATTCAAGAGAGTTGTCTTCCTGAACACCAAACCTCTGATTTAAATAGATGCATTCACGCAATTACAGAAGCACAAGAAAGCATAGGCCATGCCAGGTGGGAATTCTCCACTGCAAGGTTTAAGTGATGGATGAGCACAGAACAGCAATAGAGGATTCATTTCAAGAGAAAGGGAAAGAAGAGACTGGGCTACAAATGGCTTTTTTTCTCCTTTCAAACTCAAAGTACAGTTGATTTCATCTACCCTTAGGCAGAGTAAGTCAGGAGGGCATAAAAAGTCAGAATTGTTATGCTATTAAAGTTTCCTTTTGAGAAAGAAAACATGATTTTCTATTACCCATCACTATTCTAGCGATCTACACTTCTGTGACTATTCTCTCTGCTAGAAAGCAGTTACCTGTAATCCTTCAACTTCAGCACAGGACATGTGATTGCTGCATAAAAAGCTCGGTGGCTTAAATCGACAATGATTTACCCATTCCCTATTGTTGACTGAGCTGATCTCTCCCCATGGAATTAGGTGAGGACACTAAAGCTGGACAGGAATTGATGGAAGGTTTCAGGAGTTCTCTCATATCTCTGAAGCCTTAGTGCTAATGGTTGACTAAGGTGTCTCTGCTCTCCTCCACTTGGACTCTTTCCCCACCCCCTCTCTCTCCTTCCCTCTCTCCCTCCCTCCATCCCTCTTTCTCAGCTTGATGCCCCAGTCTCCGTTGCCTTTCTAGATGGACTCTCTCTCTCCAGAAAAAAAGTTCTGGACATCTTTGTGACATGACAATGAGATTGAAAGAGAGCAAATGTAGAAGTTTACAGGCCTCTGAACCCAGAATTACTTGCAAAATGCCACTTCTGCCACAATCTATTGATAAAGACAAGCCACAAATAATAAAGGAAGGGAAATAGACTCTACCTCTTGATGGAAATGCACACAAACGAAGATAGTTGGAACTGCTGGCAGCCAAATTTGCAGATAAGTTATTGCAAACCCTAAAGGAATTTCCCCCATGATTCCATTTTATGTCTAATCCTCTTCCTAGCCTAGCCAGAAGATATCCACCCTTACAAACAATACATTGTATCTGTTCCTTCTGCACCCAGGCTTTCCTTCCCTGACTCCTTTGCCTTATCCGGTATTCTAAATTAATTCCACTAGCTCTGAGAAGCTGGAAGGTTGGTGCCAAATCATTGTGTGCATGGGGCCACCCTTTGTGAGCAATTTTCAGTCTCCTTTTCTCATCTAATAATGGGTATAGCACTCCATCCCAAAGTTTGACAGATTATTCATCTTCAGCTGAAGCTAGCACATTATTCTCCATAGATTCTTTTAGAGAAAAATACACACAATTTGTTTAAATCTCTTATATGACCTTTTAATGTAATATTTTACAAGGGGATAGGTTGTATGTGTTTTATGAAGAAAATATTGGGAGCTAGTTTAAAATGCTACAGTTTTAATATCTTTAGTCCCAAAATGGTGCTGCGATCACTGTTACCTCGTTGAGATATACAGTTACTCCGAATTATTTCATTAATGGATTCAAGTTGTCAGTCATTAAGTAAACATAATCCTGGTGCTCAGAACCTAAGTAAAAGCTAACTTGAAAGCAATGCCAGTGTGTGCCACACAGAAAGACAGGCTTCAGGAAAATGTTGACATCTATATTGAGTGCATATGACAGGTATTTTTTTATCCTGTCTCCAAAACTCTGAAGTCCACAATTATCACTGTATTAAGAATATTAAGAGAGAATTGACAGAGTCTCTGAAGGCAAAACAATAAAAGCAGTGACAACAACCACAAACAAACAAATATTGAAGACTCCTAATAGTTACATTTTTCTTGACTATGGAATTAATCATGGGCTATGTGGTGAATTTGATACACGGTTTGACAGTCATACTGTTCTTGCTGCTTCCAGGAAAGGCACACATCCAGCACATTCTAAGGGGAAGAAAAAGCCAAAGGGAACAGTTTTGAGTTATGCTGCCTGATCCTCTGATACCTGTCCCAGATTCTTGGTGCTAAATCATTCCTTATCCATCTTTAGGCTACATCTAATCTCAAACTTGGAACTTGATATCAGTGTTCTCATTATCAACAATATCAGTGATCTGCACAAAGCAAATATTGAGAAGATATTGTCCTCCCTTTATTAGTCTCCTTGGGCTGTCATAACAGAGTACCACAACATGGGGGACTTAAACAATAGAAAAGTATTGTCTCACAGCTCTGGGGGCTAGAAGTCTGAGATCAAGGTGTCAGCAGCATTGGTTCCTTCTGAGAGCTCTAAGGGAGAGTGTGTTCCATGACCGTCTCCTTGTTTTTGGTAGCCTCGGACTGTAGATTCCTCAGCTTGAAGATGGCATTCTTTCTTCTTCACATTGTCTTCCTCTATGCATCTCTGTGTCTAAATTTTCCCTTTATATCAGTATACCTAGTCATACTGGCCCACTCTAATGACTTCATCTAAACTTGGTCATCTACAAAAACCATATTTCCAAATAAGGTCATATTTTCAGGTACTGGGGATTAGGACTTCAATATCTTTGGAGGGAATGCAATTCAACCCATAACAACCATGCATTTGGAGAAAGTCCAAACTCCTAGGCATAGTATAGGAGGGCTGTTAAGATATTCTCTCTGCTTTTCTCTTTAGACTTATCTGTAGCATGTTCA
This sequence comes from Hipposideros armiger, assembly GCF_001890085.2. Classification (NCBI taxonomy): domain Eukaryota; kingdom Metazoa; phylum Chordata; class Mammalia; order Chiroptera; family Hipposideridae; genus Hipposideros; species Hipposideros armiger. Next base: position 362,094 of record NW_017732199.1, read on the forward strand.
ACATCTCAATCTATACACCAGGTTATTGAACAGGTAACACTGTAATTTCCCTGATACACATCAACCTTTCTGTGCTAATGTCTCCTTTTGCTTTATTGCTGTTTATATACCAATTTTAAAAAATAATAATCCTCTTATGCCTCCCTAATTGTGATCTCTCCATGTAGTTATATTGAAATTGCTATTTAACTTTTAAACTGTGAATTTTAACACAATATCCCCTGATAGACTTCCTACTTGCCTGGAAACCCACCCCATCTTTCCCACCAGTACCCACATGGTCAAATCTTGTTTTGTATTATAGATTTGTTCTAGGTGAGCTCCTTTTGTACATGTCCTTGGACCTGTGGCCCACAATCAGTATGATTTTTTAGTTGAAATTTTAGAAATGATTTTGACCTAAGTTATAAGATACAAGGCTCATAAACTTGCAGCTGGCATTTTTTGTTTGTTTGTTTTCTATATAGAGCAGGAATTGGCAGACTGGTTTACAGATCTGGTTTTGCATGGTCAATGATCTAGAATGGTTTATACACATTTAAATTGTTGAAAATTATTGACAATCAAAAGAACAAAAATATTTCAAGTAAGTAAAAATTATATGAAACTATTGGGTTGTCGGAAAAGTTATGATGCATTTTTTGCAACAAAAAACATAGAAAAACTATGTCATGACTTTTCCGACAACCCAATATAATTGCAATGTCCATAAATAAAGTTTCATTGGAATACAGCTACCCTTATTCACTTGTACTATATTTTCCATGTTTGCTTTCATGCTACAGCAGAGTTGAGAAGTTACAACAGACATTCTATGGTCCACAAAGGCTCAAATATTTATGACCCAGTCCTTTACAAAAATTGCTTGATGACCCCTAGATAAAATGAATGAGATTAAGAGATAGAAAGAGCAAGAGAGAAGGAAGACCCAGATTGAGACCCAGAGTGAGAGAGAGGGAGGAAGAGAGGAAAATCAAAACATACATGGAGAGAAGTGTCTAAAGATATTGAGTTTTAACCCTGTCTAATTCTTATTGTTCCAAAGGTTCAGCAATATTTGTAATCTTGAATTCCACGAGAAACACCAAGTGAACTATAGAAACCAAATTTGTTGATTACTATTAAAAGTGCCCCTACACATAAATTTTTCTTTCTCCTACAGTTGACTATAAACTCCTGAAGGATATGGACTAACTCATTTAGTATATTATCTCAAGTGCATTAAGTTGCTAAATAAATATTTGTTGAATTAATAAATACAGAAACAAATATATGTTGGTTAAATTGAACTAAAATTGGGAGTGGAGGTCAGGGAGCTAAAGAGGATGAGGCGCCCTTGTTCCTGAAGCACCACTCTCTCTAAAATGTGTCATGAAGTGTTCTAGAAGATCAACCACATGGCTTTCTAAGTCAGCTAGAGCCCCTCAACAAACCAACAATAGAAACCATTGTTATCATTGTTGGCAAATTGCAACGAGTTCCTTGCAACCCTATTGGCACTGTAAGGAGTGCTTGTGGCAGTCTGGTTATTGTTTTATAGAAACTTTATAGAAACGCTGTCTTATGCTGCATTCTATATGAAATCTAAACCATGACTCATCCACTTTCTTTATATAGTATGCTCTCTGTGACTCTGCAGACTTGTAAATATCCTGAACAAGAGAACACGCGGTATTGCCACCATCACTGCAAGTTTGTGAATTTTGAACATGAGATTGTTAATACTGAAAGTTCCTTTCTTTTGAGAAAGAACTACAAGCTGACCAGGAGTCAAATTATCTCCATCGGCAACAGGAGCTTTAGGTGCTTGACGAGCTTCCCAAGCCCATTTACCAAACTATGGAATTCTGTGGGGCTCATAAACATACCGTATTTGCCGGCGTATAAGACGATTTTTTGGCCCTGAAAAATATACCTCCAAGTGGGGGGTCGTCTTATACGCCAGGTACACTTCAGATAGACTGCCCATAGTGCTTGCCCCGTGCCATAGTGGCCTCCCGATGCCCGCCCACTTCATTCCACATACCGTTCAGGCATCAGCAGCGCTGCTGGGTGTATGCTCGGCTGTTATGCGATTTTGCTGTTATGCGATTTTACCACACTCGCAAAATCGCACACAGCCGACCATATAACAAACTCTGTATTTTGAGTGGAAATGTTAGGGGGTCGTCTTATACGCCGAGTCGTCTTATACGCCGGCAAATACGGTACATTCCACTCAATTGTAAAGTATGATGCTGCTACCATAAAACTCTGCATAGCAATGTCAGGCTATTTGAGGGCAGCATAAACAAATCAGGCATTGACTAAAGCACACAATGATTACACCCCAGCCCCAGCATAACTAAAATCAAGATCAGGACCCACTGAGATTGATGGCTGCATTTTGCACCATTATCTCACTTTCCCACAACTTAGCATAAACATTTCTGGCAAGGGCTTTGGAGCCAAAAAGGTCGGCCTTTGAAACCTGGCTTATGCTCTACTCATGTAAATTTTGGAAAGTTATACAAATTCACTTAGCCTTAATTTGCTCATCCCTAAAGTGGGTAAGCAAATAATATCAAAGTCATAGAATGGATTGTAAATGCACATAAAACAGGTAGCACAGTTTTTAGCACATAGTAATTAAACTTTGACAAATACACAACAGTACAAAGAATCAGAGCCCTTCAATTTGTTCATCACAAATATTTATGTTATTGTTATATTGCATTATTTTAATAAAAATGTAACTTCAAACACCATGATAAGATTAGCATGGTTTTATTAGTAAATGGTTTATTTTGTCCTGCTAGAGCCAGCATTCAAAAAGAGGAATTTAATAAGCAGGCAAAAGTTGATGCTGTAAAATAAGAAATGGAAAGAGTACCATGTGCCATGAGAAATAGTTTTGGAAATTATATATATTTATATATATATATATATATATGGCCTATTAAAGAGAAGTGGGTCATAATAGGTCATTTCAAATAACATCAAACAATGTCTGCATGACCCTGGGTGGTAGGACAAACAGGTAGAGGCTCAAGAAGACAAACCTGGGGTCAAGGTATAATATTCAGTGTCATCAGTAGAATGAATATACTTCCTCAATGGGTAATGAAGTCCCTGACAATGTGGGGGTTAATGACCACTTGACTAAGCTATTAAACGAGGGGTTCAATTAAACTTCAGGGAACTGGTTGGACTATTTGGCCCTTAAATTCCATTTCACTCTGAAATTTGATGAATCTATAATAATATATATCATTACAAGGCTGTTCCAAATAAACTGTTTGCTATCAGATAGACACAGAGAGCGACAGAAATAGAGGCAGAGATAGAGATAGAAATTTATCTCCAATTTATCCCTGAATAGGCATGGTTCTCTTTGGTAACTAAATAACAACAGTCAGAGATTACATCAAATGACCATACTAAGTCAAGTATAAATTCAGTTCTCTTCTCCAGCAATTTTTTGGAAACTCATGTGGAATTCTGATTCTTTCACAATTCAATCCTAGTGACCTCTTGTTAACCTCGTCAGCTGTCCCATCAGCACAATGCTGCTGCCCCAGAAGTTTGGGGGGCATTGTGTCATCTCACACTAGTTTCTTCTCTGGGTTCTTCCAGTTCTGAGTGGGCTGAACCTTCACAGCCTAAATGAGACAACAATAATAATCAACAGTTCATTTTCCAAACCTGGCTTATTTATATGCTGAGTTTCTGTTCGAATGGACCTTGGCACTGTCTGCCCTGTTTTTCTTCAGTCCACTAGATCAGTATGAGGGACAGGTCTGGCTTTGAGACTCTCCAAAATTCTGCTCCCAATTTCCTGTAGACAAATTTGGCTTGAAATACAACACAAACACACACTCAAATGTGTCCACAAAACACAACTGCACATGGGGGAAATAATATCCAATTATGCAAGGACAGAGATTGTCCTAGGAATGACATACCTGGTTTATAGTAATAGTGGAAACTTTAGCACCTTAATCTGGAAGCTTTCATATTTCTTCAAAAACACGTAGAACTTTAGCCCAGCCTAAAGATTTCTCAAAAAATTTTTTTTGTTTGTTTTTTGCTGCAAACAATTTCACTTTTAGAGACAGAAAAATTTTAGCAACTATTAAATGGCTCTTTTTCAATCACCAAAATATACTGAACACCTATCAGATCCAGATATAATTTTTTATTACTGCTTTTATTCTAATTATGGTAAAAAATATCATTAAAATTGTGTCTTTATAACAAGTAAATGAAGATGCAGTTGATAATGTAAAGTACAAATTCAGAACACATGTTGTCTATAGGTTCAAGTCAATAGAGTGAGGTCAATGATTGCTATTTTCTTCTCACATTAAGAGTTAAGGCAAAGTTCATGTGGCATCACATACATTTCTCAGCATTTTTTTCAGAGCCATTTACTTTCTTACAGTAGCTCTGTTCCTCTGCTCTTTTCTCCCCATGTATCATCTGTCTCCCCTGCTTCATCTCACCTTCTTTCTTTCAACATTTTAAGCTACAATGACAAGAGTTAAAGATCATGGAAGCTATAAAATCTGGCTTAAAACCTTAGCTGTTATTATATTCTCTGAAGGTTCCCATAACTGAAAAGTCTTATAAGCTCTTAGTGCAGAAATCATCGAAAGACAACCTTCTCGGATCTTTTACAACCCAGAAAAGCAAAGAATATTTTTTTCTTTTTTATAATACAGTTGAAATTAAAGTTTAATTCCAGAAAATGTTCCATTCATTAGAGATTATTATATTACATTGAGAATGTTTGAAAAATGTCCTAACAAGAAAAAGCAATATCTTTTAAGTATGAGCAGGTTATTATAAATGCTTTATTATTGTGTTTATGATATCCTATCATGTCATTATGTCTTGAAACAACCATATCTTATTAAACTTAAAGAAAGCTAGCCTTGTCTGAAATGTTGCCTATTTTCATAGATACACTGGTATATGTCACATTGTAAACTTTCACTTTATGTTAAAAAATGTAGTCTAATTGAAAAGTCAGGGAATTCATAAACAATGTGCCATTGTTGGCACCATGTTTTTGCAACATAAAAAGAAAAGCAAATAAACAAATTCGCTAAAATAATTTGCATGAAAGTAATGAGTAGCTTAATAATAATTTTAATCAATATTTACCAAATTTAAACATAATACAGATTCAGATTATTGAAAGATACTCCTTTATGTTGTTTTATATATTTAAGTCATTAAAATATACCTCTGCCTGAATATTATGTACTAGTTCACCAAAGATGACATACTTTCCACTTTACATATAAATAATCTTTGTTTCTTGACTACCATAATTCAGCAAATGGATCTAATCATTTTCCAATAATTAAGCTCAATATCCATATTACCTTGCAACAGTCCCAGTTTCATTTTTTACATTAAATGAATCAACCAATATTTACTGAGTGCCAAGCACCATGTTGGAGAAAACAACAAGACAGACAAAGACAACCATGTCATGGATTTTTCAGGTCTGCTATGGAAGACAATTGTTTAAATAATAAAAGTGTGTTACAGTTTCTGGCGCAGAGCTCCTAACACCCTTGGGATTTTCTAAGCTATGAAAACAAAAAGGTATCTTTTGTTGTGTTAACAAGGAGACTTTTGAAGAGCACCTAAGGACTGGGTTTGGTTGCCACAGGGGACAACCATGTGATTAGAGGATTGGAACTTTCAGTCCCACTCCCCTGACACCTGGGGAAGGGTTAGGTGCTGGGGGTTGGATCAAATGCTAATGGCCAATTATTTAATCAATCATGCCTATGCAATGACTCTTCAGTGAACACTCAAAGGGGTAGGGTGGTAAGAGCTTCTGGGTTGGTGAACATGTGGAAACTTGGAGAGAGTGGCAGGTCTGAAGAGGACTTAAAGCTGCACACCCTTTCTCCATACTTGCCCAATTCATCTCTTCCATCTGGCTATCCCTGAGTTATATACCCTTTTATAATAAACCAGTGGTCTACTAAGAAAAGTGTTTCTCTGTGTTCTATAAGTGAGACTAGCAAATTAATCAAACCCAAGGAAGGGATCATGGGAATCCCCATTTGTAGCCAGTTGATCAGAAGCCCAGGTGATAACTGGGCCTAGGACTAGGGCAGGGCAGTCTTGTGGAACTAAGGCCTTAACCTGTGGAATCTTACGCTATCTTCAGGTAAATAGGGTCAGAACTGACTTGAATTGAGTTGAATTCTCAGACACCTTGCTTGTGTTAGGAGAATTGCTTGTTGGTGTGGGGAAATCCCTTCTCCCATATTGGAATTTAGTGTTTAAAGCCATCTTGCTAATTGCCAAGTTAGTAGACTAAAGAAGAAAGCAAAACCATATGATCATGTCAATAGGTGCAGGGCATTTTTTTTGGGAAGTTCAACCTTCATTCATGACAAAACATCAAAATCTCAGCAAGGTAGGGATAGATGGGGACTTCCTCAGTCTGCTAATGGCATCTGAATAGTCTACAGCTCTCATCACAAACAATGATAAAGTATTTAACACATTCCCTGTAAAACTTAGGAAAAGGCAAAGACATGGTCACACTCATATTTGACTCTCTCTACCTCTGCCATCCTTCTGTTCTCCTCAGTGTCATTTCCAATCAGCCTCAGGACAACAAACAAGGAGTCTTGGCTCTACTATCATATCCACATAAAATACACACAAGCTTCAAGATTCATCATCTTTGCTAAGAACTTGAGATGTTACAAGGGTACATTGATTAAAGATGATTTATGTGGTTCTGAAAGTATTTGTGCTTCCTACTTTAAGCTATACCTATTTATTATATCAGTTGTAAGATAGATGGCAAAACAATAGTCTGTAAAAGTGACAAGTTTTTCTGAAACCACTTTACTAATGCATGAAGCTTCACGAACAATGGAAGAGATGGCAGGCGAAAAATCTTACGAGTCAAGTGTCAGTCTGGGAACTATTAACCTAATTTTTTTGAGACTGTTTCCTCATTAGTGAAGTGGTAGGAATACAGGCTTTTAATAAGAAACACATTAAGATGATGTGTAAGAAGGCAAATTTTAAATTATATAGTGATATTCTCAAACAAAATATAATACTAGAGGGAAATAGAGCATCCATTATCTTATGTTGTTAAAAGGAGAGAAAGAAGCTAACATTTATTAAAGACTACAATGTGTCAGACATTATGCCTGATATTTCACACATGCTGCTTTCTTAAATTTGAAAAACAAGCCTAAGCAGTTTTGATTTTTCAAATGAGGAAATGGAGGCTTAGAATGATTAATAATCCATGTTACGATATTGTGTTACTTATGTTGCCACTGACATCGATGCTTAAGAATTTCCACTCTTAAGTCAGGGTTCACTAGTTAGCCAGGTTCCTTACTCGTTGAGTCCACTGAAGACTCAGTTTTTCCACCAGAGCATGGGAATAATATTATGTACTAGATTCAATGGTATACAATTCAGTATTATACGACAAAGTGCCACTAAAGTGACTAGCATAATGACCACAACATAATAAGCACTCAAAAATATTAGATTTATCATTGTTAATAATAATAATCATAATAATACTAAAGATTCCTTCAAACAGAGACATTAAAATATATATGAGACAAAGAGAAAGCATGGAAATTTCTGTCATATTTTAGAAAGTGACTATGTCAGGCTTGGAATCTACTTCTGCCCCACTGGATGTGCGGTGCTCTTCTCATTACACTATGCACATGAGTAAAAGACCTTTTGAAAGCAATCAGAATAAAGAGTACTTTACATACATTTGTCAACGGACTTGATGGCTTGTTTGTTTGTTTGTTTCATTTTCACAGAAAGGTAATTTCCAAGGGCACAGGAAAGACAACTTGAAAACACACTTTGCAAAAGTGACACTGAAGGACTTCTTAAGAAACATAAGGGAAAATACTTATCAAAATTTCATGAGTATTAATAAATGGGAACATAATGAGCTCCTATTAACACACACACACACACACACACACACACACACACACAAATCTTTGTCTCACTCTTCTTGTTCAGCTCTGTAGGCCTTGCTTTCATGTAAATGTTTCCAGAATTCTCCAGGAAATATCTGTCCCCAAATCAAACATAACAAACAAGCATGCATTAAAGGAGATGCTTTGCTTGTGTTCAAAAAGAAAAAAAAATGAGATGTAACACTATCAAAGACGTTTTAACTTCTCATCATTAGCATTAATAACAAAAATATTTTCCAATACTTAGTTATGTTTGGCCAAGTTGTATTCTTTAAATATCTGAAAAGAATAAGAATTAAAAGACACTGAAAAAAAAAAGCTACGTTTACCCTGGAAATGTGACATTCCAAGTGTCAAGAGAAGTCATATTTTACAACTTAGCTAGGAACCCCTGGGAATCAAGATTTGGATGAAATCTTGACAGAGCTTTAAGGTTTTAGTAAGCGTAGTTCATACTGCCAGAATAAAAGTTTAAATTAAGATGATTCTACAATTTGACATGTATCAAGCAGAGACCTGCTAACAATACCCAGCCCCTTTTCCAAAAGAATTCAAGGGGGAGTTCTGGCAGACCCACAGAATTTATAAGATGGTAAATTTGAAAAATTAAATAAGACAGTCATCTGTCAGCACAAGTCTGATGGCAAAGTATATGACCATTATTTTGTAATTAGTGTCACTTACTGAAAGAATGCTTTCACAGTGATTCAGCTTTTAGCCACATTTTCCCAGAGCATTTCCTTCGACCAGTTTTGAAAATTATTGCTGAAATGGGTCACTCAGCATTAAATCAATCTGTCAATTTAATTAGTGATTGCAGGAGCCTACTGTCTTCTGTTCTAGCCTTAGAAGTACTCAGGCAGTATACATTTAACTTCCATAGTCATGATGTTTTGCATCAGTCTGAAGCTTATAGAAAGACTGAGAGGGTTATCTCTCTCAAGTATGTATTTCTATCTGATTCTGTCCATTAGAAGCAAATCCCAACCCTCCATTCTGATATCTAATCTAGCTTTTCCCATCCTCACCATTATTAAGCTCAGCTTTACTCTTCATTTTCTATCTTTAAATTTTACTTATCCAGCTTTTCCTTGCCAACTGCCTTGTCAATCAACTATAGAAGTGATCATTTTATTATTAAATAAAGGGCTACATGGTATCTGCATTTCAAACGATGATGCAGGTTCCTGTGGTTCCATGGGGAGCAAAGACTGGAAGCTGATATACAAGGTTTTGCAAGATGCCCGCTGCCATACGCAAAGGGATAAAAATAGTCTGCAATCCACTCCAGCTTCACATACAAAGCTCAATACTCCAGCTCAGAGCAGAGTCATCCAAAAAGAAGGGGTCCCTTATTTTTATTCACACAGTCTTGGGAAAGGGAACTTTAACTACTTTGTCTGATGGTGTGTACAAATGTGAACTGACATAGTGCAGGTAGCTAGTCATGTTTTGTGTTCCCATAAAAGAGTTTAAAATCCTTTTCCCAGTAAAACAGCAAGTGAAAGAATACTGACACTACAGAAAGAATGCTTAGTTTAGAGATCGACAGCCTGGGTATTAACACACGCACAGCTGTGAGCTGCAAAATATACAGAAGAGAATAAAATCTCACATTGAGGCATCAGGCTATTAAGACTCATGCTGAAAAACCATACTGGGTTCAGGGCTCCCAAAGAATAATGGCAGATCCCTAAATTTGAATCTCTTTACACATTCCTCCAAAACCACACAGATGGAAAATCAGAAAGCAAATAAAACTATTCTCAAAAATAACTTGAAGACAGAGAATACTATACAGTTAAGTGTGTAAGTAAGTCAAAAAATAAACATCCAAATCTTGCAGAACCATCTCCAGACTCAATACCTAAGCAGAGTCAGGTGGAGATAAACTGCATGGAAAAGAGAGGGGCTATTGAAAGCCTAGAGGTGACAGAAAGCACATAAAATCAATACCCCGAAGGAGAAATGCTGGCCCCAAAGAGGAAAAATAGTCAAAACATATCTGTGACCTCATGAGTCAGAGCACTGCTACTAAGGAATTGTAAAGAAAGGGCTTGAATATGTGCAGAGTGAGAGCAACAGTCTCCTCAAGATACTACTTTGACGGTGGGATTGGAGAAGGTACATTAAAAGGAAGGTGTCTGGTTACTGGGAGAGTTGTTGAAGGAAAGAAGAAAGTGTATTGTGTATACTGCAAGAAAAAAAAGAAAAAGATGATCTTAAAAGCAGAATATTATCTTCCAAACAAAAACAAAACCAAAAACAAACAAACAAAAACCAACACAAGGTCTCAATCTATTAATACTACACTACATTGTCTCCCCAAATAGAGAATTTATGAACTGAGTGACTTTGGGAACCATGAAAATCTCTCACCATAAATATGTGGAAATATTGTTAAATGTGAGAAATGTTAAAATAAACAAAAAGACAGGCAACATTTATGTAAAGCTGTCATAAAAAGAAAATAGAAAATGTAAACCAAAACATTTAGGTATATAAAAACAATCAAAGGAGCAAAACACTAAACAGAGCAAAGTTTTCATGCAGTAAACACTTGAAAAAATTTGTTAAGTGAATTAGCAGATATGAAAGAATAATTTTAATAAAAAATTCAGAACCTCAGAAAATAGACAAAAAACAGTAATGTATGAAGTATCAGGTGAACTTAGAAAGAAAATATAAAAACAAACAAAACATCACATGGTCAAGACTAAATAGAAGAATAACCAATGGAGAAATATTTGTCTGAAAAATATGATACAGGGCATTCAGAAGAAATAAATATGGTCAAAATGAATGAAATAAAGATAGAATTTAAAAAGATAAAAAAGAAAGGGACAGATAGAAGATAGGCAAAAAAATGAGCCATCAAACATATAACTGAGAAGCCTGCAAAAGATAAAACTATGGAACAGAGCTAATAATAAAAGGAGATTCTAAGAAAACTCTAGAGGGTTTGATTCATGATACATTCTCATTGAAGATTCATCTATGCAAGGCTTACTTTTATTAAGTTAGTCCTTAGTTAGTTGTTTTTAATAATGCAATACACAGCCTTGAGTCCTTCACCCAAAAGAAAACTAAGACCTTGACAAACCTCCATTCAACAATTTGTTCCCACTCCTCTCGTCAATCAACTATCCTGTCCCTCCCTAAATCAATAAAGAATCACCCTGAATTCCATGTTGGTCATTGCATCATCAATCTCATATTGCATTTGTATGTATTACAAAAAGTAGGTGTGTATAATATACAATACACATATACTCATCTTGTGTGTAATTACATGTACATACACATATATATATTTTAAAGGCTTTTAATTTTATAAAAATGTCTTATTGTTCTACATCATCATTTGAATTTACTTTTTCACTTAATATTTATTACTGAGATTCAGCCATAGTATTGCATGTCATTTTGGTACATTAATTTTAACAGTTTTATAATAAGACTTTTCTAAAAGTATCATGTTGGACCAAAAATCAGACTAAATTCTCAAACAGCAGCAATTAACTGAAATTGACCATACATTGAAAACCAAATAGAAGAGAATATAGTTTAATTGAATCACACAACATGTAAATCCATCCAGTACTTCATAATTCATGTCTGACTTCTCAGAAACATTTGGGAAGAAAAAGGGGCAACTTTTATTCATCCTTCTGTCTCTAGTTGCTTCCAGTGCTTTATCTAAAACATAGCAAGTAAATGTCAAATAAAGAATAATTAATAAGTGAATAAAGGAATAAGTCATTTAATGTATCATTTCAAACAGAAAGGTAGTATTTTGCAGCATTATTAGAGCTTTGCTCATTAGTAGTAAACAAGTATAAAATTAAAATACAAAGTATTTATTTAAAATAGATACTCATTTTATTTCCAGTTTACTTCATGATCTGCTGTGAAGAAAAAGCTTTAATTCTTTGTTATATTTATTTTATACACTTATTTACACACACACACACATTCTTTTTACTTTCTAGGATTCTAGAATACATTTATATATTCTAAATTTTTTACATAAAATAAATATGCTATCATAGTAAACTCAAGCTGAAACTTAGATTACTGTATTCATTCCAGAACATTTTGTGCATACACAAATGACTTTATAGCAATCATTTAACAGAGTTTATTTACTCTTATAGAAATCTTACAATTTAAATCATATTCATTGTTTTCAAATAAAAATATTTATATTATAAAAGGCAGAAAATGTTTATTTAAATCATCTAGAGGTTTCTACTTGTATAGAGTTAAAAAGAATACTTTGCAAAAAAAATACATTTGGAAGAGGTAATGTTGCTCTTGATCTACAGCAAGTATATTAGCACAATTAAAAATTTAAAATATAATCACCTAAAAAGTAAAATGAATCACAAAAAAATGCCTAGTATGAAAACTAAACATGCAAATACATACAGATTACAATGGAAGAAAAGACAAAAACCCAGTAGAAATAGGGAGAACTATCATAATCTCCTACAATGGAACACATCTATTAAGTAGCAATTATTGTTTTGGTTTTAGGAAAATGATTGCTTTAAATTTATCTCCATCAATAAATATCTAACACACTGATTACATCAATCAGTAATACACTGATGTAACACAGGAAAAATCCTGTGATAAATATTTTTGAATATTCTGAATGAACTTAAAATTTTTTAACTTATTGAATAATCTATGTATCTTTTGATTTTAAAAAAAACTTTAAATTCATGATGGTGATGATAGACAATCAAATAAGGCAGAGTGTTTTCAAAGAGACTGAGTGTATTCCATTTATATCAGTGGCAAAATTGATAGAATGAGTCATATCTAGTTCCTCATTTTTATCATTTACTCTTTCCCACACAAATTCAATTTATTCTGCTTCAACACTTGCTACATGACATGCATTGTATTGTAGTTGGTTGGGATGCAAAACAGAATTCTGATCTTGTTCAGAAAAGACCAATGTTATCATGTCTATAAGTTATTTTGAAACACCTTCCATGCAGGTGTGATATTATGTAGGTGTTGGGTAGTTTAAGCTGCACTCCAGGGCAGTCAGTTCCTAATCAGTAATTCACACTCCCAGGGTAGCCTGCTATCATCTAATCAGAAAGGCCACTGTAGAGTCAGCTTCTACAACTTCAGTTCTTCCTATCTTGAGCAATGCCAGAAATACTGCTAATCAGCAAAATAAACATCAAAAATAGGTTTCAATGGGTAAAATTAGTAGATTGTGAGCAGAATGGATGTTTAAAAAGACTCCTCATGGTGAAATATATGCTTTTCTTTAAGTGAGTAGATTCAATATATTAGAGATTTCCCCCGACCAAATGCAAAAGTTATCAGATTCTTCATCCTGTACATAGAAGTAGACTTATATGCCCATATACCAATAACAGCAGGTGCTGTTCCATTATTGACTCTGAGGAGTCCTGATTGATTTAGAATCAACCTAGTTTTTGAGGTGATTAGAAAAATGTTGTATCAGAATATTATTGTTTGCTTAAGAGGAACCTTTCATGCAAAGTGGATTTATGGCATCTAAAAAGACTAAAAAAATAAATTTCTTTGAGCTCACACAACAAGCTGTGGCTCTGTTTAATGCTTGTTGCTAAGCAGTGCTTGTCTGTATAGCCTAATTTAGTTTAGGACTTCCATTACAGCCTGGTACACAGCTTGCGATGAGCAGCTAACCATCACCTACCAATAATTATGGACGTCTAGTGTTATAAACTACTGTTATAAACTGTCAAACAATAAAACTAAAACAATTCAGTAACCAGTTTGTTGTCCTTTATTCAAAGGAAAACAGTTCATGGATTGGGGGACTCCAGTGCCTCAACAGGCAGTGGAACACTCTTCCCAGGGGATTTTGGGCAAAAGTGAGTTTTATAGAGCTTTAGAAGAGGCAATGTGGAAACAGGGCATGATTGGCTGGGAGGTCAGCGATTTCCTTCGAAGGCCATCAGGTCCTATTTTCTAGGGTAAGGTAAGCAAGCTAAAGCTGAGTTGGAGCGTTGTGGTTGTTACATGGTATATATTAGGTTTCCTTGACAGGTATGTCCTGTACATGCAGGCTGACTTACGTTTAGATTTATCATGTGAGCCTGGCACTGGGGTGGCCCCCATTTTGTGGGTCCTGACATATGAACTAACTTCATTACTACTACACAGATAAGAAAAAAACAAACAAAAAACTTTAGCATTTGTGCTTTAACTAACAATTTCAACTAACTTTCAACAGTAAGTAATGCAGAAACATGAAACTGTGTCAAGCCTGCTCTTAGTGTTTCAACATTGAAGACATGTCTAGATAATATAAAATCACCTTGAAATTAATATCACAGAAGCAAATGGCTATTTAGTCACTATCTAAAACATAGTGTCTGTTTAAAGCTGAAGTATCACACATTCTCTGTTAATTATTATTTGACTCAAAGCTAAGAAGCAAATGGATGCAATGATAGTGTTATTTGATGACATTTAATTGACCATTCATTCCACTAGAAACTGAGCATTTTCCACCAGTTTTATTTTATTAATGAAATGAATTTGCTGTTTATAAAAGATTTTTTTTTCTTAATCTTTACATGCATGGCAAGAAACAGAAGAGACCAATTATTACAAATTGCATCAGAGGATTTTTCAACGTAAGAGTCTATTGATTTATTTCAGGTTTTCGGAGAAAACTATGGTTACTCTAATCCCTGATACTCAGTAACATTTTATGGCCTTTGTTTCTGAGTTTACAAGAAACAACTATACTTGGGTACCAAATTAAATTACTCAATCACTCAATCAGAGTGGGTAGGAAGTAAGGTTGTTCAAGATAGAAAATTTCCTGGGTGAGAGGCAACCATTTCTTTTTTTGTGAACTTGCTTGTTTTTGTCAACAGTGTCTCTTCAAAAGGAGTATTTGATTATTGCAAGATGAAGAATTCAAAACAGTTTAAAATTTAAGTAGTTAGGTAATCCATTTAGGGTAACACAGTGAAAGGGGCAATGAAAATCTAGTATTTGCTGAGTGAGCAATGATCAGGTAAAGGCATCAAATGCATACTAAATACAAAAAGGAAATATCAAGCACATTTATTATGTGTACTAATGAAATAAAGAAATGTTGATTTATAGAAAACAAATGAAGAAAACCATTATTATTATTTAAAACAGTAATTTCATCTCTTCCTCATGCAACTAGAGTAATCTTCAATTTAAAAGAAATAAAGTAAAAAGTACTGCTTTAAAATACTAAGGACAAAAATAATAATGTTTAACATAAATTTTACATGTTTAAGTTGAAACTTTGAGATCTAATGCTACCAGGTAGTGAAAAAATTTTTCAAAGCTCAAAAGCTTTGTACAAAGATAAAAAAATACTCAGAAGAATTAAATATAGACATATCAACTGAACTCCTTGCAGTTATCTTATTAAATTAGGTTAATTGTCTTATAGACTCATTAAACATTTCTAATTATTTTGACAAATTCTCAGAGTATTAGATTGATATCAAAAGACTAGGGGAAGTAGAGAAATCTTTATAAATAGAAATGACTGATTAATTAAAACTGATGAAACAAAAATAGAAGTGATATATGTACAAATGAGAAACAGGAAATGACAGATCATTTAAAGGTAAAAATGGTACTTAACCCACATTTCTATACCAATATGTATGTATTTGGCATGAAGAAAATATATGAGAAGCAGTAACATTATCATAACAATGGATACATTACTGATTTGATGCTTGAACAAATCTCAATTATTATATTTAATTCTCACATCAACACTATAAAACTGCTCATTCTTACTTTCATTTTACAAATGAAAAGCCAATTTCTTCATTTATCTATTTATGCTATCTGGACAGCATGTATTATGATCTGAAGTCTGAGTCACAGAATTTGTACTTTGTCTAATGTCCGTTAAATTCTAACCAAGATGATCACTTTATAAGGTACATAAATGCCCATTCATTATGTTGTATTCCTGAAACTACAAGTAATACACTATTGTATGTCAACTATACTTGAAAAATAAATTTAAAAAAATTCTGATTGACTATTGCTTCAGACTGTTGTTTTTAAATACCTTGCCTTGAGATGCATGGTTACAGCTTTTAGGTTTTCTATAGAAAGACTGTGATGCTTATAGACAACATCAACATATGGGTACCAGACAGGATTGCTTCAAATGTGTAAAATATTAAACAGATCCTCTTTAGAGATGAAATAGGGTGTGGCTCTTGGAAAAAATGGAGATTTTGTGATAACTCCATGTTTAACTTTGTTTGTCACATCAGATATTGATTCTGCCTAGACAGAGAGTCATCCTCTCAACCCTATGTGGCCCAGAAGGAAGCCATTAGAGAGATAGGCTTCAATGATGGTGACCCAGCTAGAAAATGTTCCACCAGTTTGTCCAATGGGGTAGCAGTACAGGGGCCATAATAGTCACATTTATTTATTTATTTATTTATTTATTTATTTATTTATTTATTTGTTTATTTATTTATTTATTTTACTGAATTCATTATTCTATCATCTTTGCTGCGTGTTTAAAGTCCCCATGGAAATGTCTTTGAGAGAGGAGCTCCAACGCAAAAGGCATGCAGATATAGAGAACAGAGCCTAAAACTGATGCAAACACAGCATCTCTTTTAATTTCTCTGCAGACTTTGTAGGAATAAATCTGCTAGCTTAATGCAAAAGAAAGTTGTATATAAGACTTTTCTCAAGGCTCATGATTTGACCTCTCAGTCATCATATTTGAAAACTGGCGATAATCATCAATTCCTATTAAGGATCAAATTAAATTCTTTATCAGAAAACTTTGCCAATCCAACCATAGAAATAATTCAAATGCAGGTGTATGTTTGTGGGTGAGTAAATGTATATCTCTGTGTTTGTATGTGTCTGTTTAAACAGTTCAAGATGTGACCAAAACATATCATACACTTAAAAAAAGGACATAAAAAACATATTTCCATTGGATGTACAAAAATATTAGTTTGAAATCACTTTGGTTGAGATTATGTATTTTAAATTTTCATAATATCTCATTTTAGCATGATTTTTCCAAATAATTTAAGAAATTTGGAGGGCATTCAGAGCAGAGATATTTATAATTAAAGAAGTCACCATGATATCTTAAGTGAAAAAAAATAGAGGAACTAACTTTGTTTAACGTAGCAAGGAAAAAAAATTACAAATATTTGAAAGGTATGAAGAGGAAGAAGTGAAAGCAATTAATTAGCATAGCTTACAGGAATGTGATATAATAAGATAATATCAAAATGTAAAAATTCCTTTATGTTTATCTGAAAACATCATAATTCCATTAAAAAGAGAGTAAATTAAACATAATTTCCATTTTAGTAGCTTTGATTCTATTAATATAATTAATGAAATCTTATTTTGACCTATATAAGATAATGTGCATTTGGTAAAAGACATGAAGACTAATTCCAATTATGGTAACCACAATAATAATAGTTAATACAATCTGGCAAGCACTGTTTTAATTCATTTAATTTTTATAATAACTCTGTGAGATAGACACTACTATTGTACCTATTTTATATGTGAAGAAACTGAGGCAAAGAGAGGTAAACGAGAATAATAATACCCAATCATTTATATTTTTGTATTAAGTATATCTAATATTAGATAATAATAACCTAATATTTCATATCAATACACTGTCAGTCATGCAATAAGCAGTAGCTGTTTTGACTACTATTAATGCAACAAGGTAATTAAAATGCACGATTATTTCAAAATAAATGTATCTATTCAATGGATTTGTTTATAATTAGACTATGTTTATATGTTCATACATAATTGGTTTTATAACTCCTACCAGAGAAAACATGATAATTTGAAGGATCCTACTATTATTTATTCTTTAAGCAGCCTTGCAGTTGGTATCTATGGAGCAAGCCATTAATTATAACATTTAACAATAATTTATTACTACATATATTCAGAGTAAGAACAATTCTAGGCCCTGGGATATAACCATGAACAAGGCAATTAAGGCCACTGTTCTCATGGCACATGCCTATAGTGTGAAAGGAAAAGGTAATAAAGAGACTGCATTACTCAGGAACTCTCCAGAGACACAAAACCAATAAGATAGGTAGATGATAGACAGAGGATGGATAGATGATAGATAGATAGATAGATATAGATGATAGATAGATAGATAGATAGATAGATATAGATGATAGATAATAGATAAGTGATTTATTATAAGGAACTGGCTCAGTGGTTATGGAGGCTGTCAAGTTTAAAATATTCAGGGTGGACTGGCAGTCTGGAAACCCAGGAGGGGCCAATGCTAATGTTCCAGGCCATGAGGATGGAGAATCAGGAAGAGCTGATGTTTCATTCAAATCTGAAAGCCATCCCCTGGAGAATTCCTCTTGCTGGGGTGGGGAAAGATCAGACTTTTGGTTTATTCAGGCCTTCAACTGATCGAACCAGTCTCAGTCACATTATGGAAGATAATCTGCTTTAACCAAAGTCCACTAACTTAGACACTAACCTCACTCAAAAACACCTTCACAGAAATGTCCAGAATAATGTTTAACCAAATATCTAGTCATCCTATAGCTCAGCCAAGCTGATGGTAAAATTAACCCTCACACAGTAAAATAATGTGATCGAGAGTTGTGGGATGTGAGTGATCAGGAAGTCCTCTCTTGGGAGGAAATATTTAAGGTGAGATGTGGATGACAAGAAGCGGTCAGCATGGGACAGTTCTGTGGGAAGTAAAACAGCTCTGTGAAGGGTAGGAAAGAAATGTAGAGTCAAGGAACGGAACAAAAGTCTGTGTGACTGGAGCAAAGGGGACAAGGAGGACAAGGAGTGGTACCAGATGGGATAGAGAAAGGTTGTTCAGGCTATGGTCTGCAATTCAAATTTAATGTTGAGTGCGACGGAAAGTTTCTGCATGGTTCCAAGTGATGGACAGCCAATAAATCCATGAAATCAGAATTGGCCCCAGCAGAATTCTCCCTCACAAGCTATTTGTATGGTTTGAAATAATGCTCCATTACATACAATCAGTAACTAACAGCCCACAGACATTTATTGAATACCTAACATATGCCAATGATGAATCATTAGGGAATCAAGAATAATAAGACATCATCCTTACTCTCAGTGCATTTCAATCCCAGGCATGGAGAAAACGGCAAAAACATCATTTTATTTTATATTTATTCCCTATACAGAAATTATCTTATGTACAAAAACTTCTGGGTAATACATGTGATTACCAATTCTAGAGAATTGTTGGTGAATTTACATATGCAGACAAAGACAAAGATGTAATTATTAACAGCTTAAATGTATTTTTTTGCATTTACTGATGAGAATTTATATGAGTGCATTGTGTAAGGCAATGAATTTTATTTTCAGACTACCTGTGAGTAGCTGAATAGGACAATAGAACTTTTTCTCTACCTGCATAATTTAGATTAAAAGGCACCCATAATAAACTAAACTAAACACAAATACAACCTTAAAATATATGTAACACAGTCTGGCTTTAAATTAAACAGAAGCTTGTTCTCAGTTAAAAAAAAGTCTCAATTTAATAAATGTCATATATATATATATGCTTTTTAAAAAGATTTTATTAGGAAATTGGGGGAGGGGAACAGTGTTGGGGAATTGGGGAAGGGGAATAGTCAAGTTGTTGTCCTTCAATCTTAGTTGTGGAGGGCGCAACAAGCTCAGCTCTAAGTCCAGTTGTGCCGCTCAGCTCAAGGTGCTGTGTTCAATTAGTTGCAGGTGGGTGTAGCCACTATCCCATTTGGGAGTCAAACCAGCAGCCTTGTTGTTAAGAGCACATACTCTAGCCACTGAGTCATCTGAATGGCAGCTCAGTTCAAGATGCAGAGTTCAGGCTTTAGTTGCGGGCGGGCATAGCCCACCATCTCAAACAGGCAGTCTTGCTGTTAGGAGCATGTGCTCTCACCAGTTGAGCCATCCTGCCACATGTTGGCAGCTCAGCAGCAGCTCAGCTCAGGTGCAGCTCACTGGCCCATGTGGGAATCAAACCAGTGACCCTGTTGCTCAGAGCTTACACTCTTGAGCAAGCTCTTAACCAACTGAGCCACTTGGCCAGCCCCAATAAAAGTTATATTAATAGAGATTTCAGCAGCTTAAAATTTATTGTATAGACATAGCCCTCTATAAAAATAATCTACCTAAATAATAAATAAATAGGTAGAGTTATAGATATGACCATTTTTATTGACATCTATACAGTATAAATGCTCCTTTTTTATGTATGATGGCCAGATCAGCTTTTTCCTATCTCTGTGTCTCTGCGTATTACATACCTAAATTCCAAATCACCACAGGAGGGAGGTTTTAGCTTCACATCTGTAATATCCCCTGAATATTCATAAAAATTGCCTTTGAAAATACTCTCATTAAAAAGTACAAATTGATAGTCACAAAATCGTCACAAGGATGTGATATAGAGTAGGAGGAATATAATCAATAATGTAAATATTATGTGAATATCAGATGGGTACTGGACTTGTCAAAGGGATCATTTCATAGATTATATAAATGCTTAACCACTGTGCTGTACACCTGAAACTAATATAAAATAATATTGAATGTCAACTACAAATATAAAAAAAATACATATATATATACAGTCACGGGATGTAAAGTACAGCATAGGGAATATAGTCAATGGTATTGTAATAGCTATGTATGTTGTCAGAGAGGTAGTAGACTTGGTGGGGTTATCACTTTGTGAGGGGTATAAATGTCTGATTATTATGTTGTTTTGTATACCTGAAAGTAATTTAAAACCAAAAGAAAATACTCTCATTAAAGAAGATCTGAGTAATAGTCCTTGTAAAGTACTTTAAAATATGAACCTTGTGCAAAAGCTAAGCAGCATTTTTATTAGTGTTAAACATTAGGGGCCAGCCAAGTGGTCCAGTTTATTAAGAGAATGAGCCGGTTCGATTCCCACATGGGCCAGTGAGCTGCGCCTGAGCTGAGCTGCCAACAGGTGGCAGGATGGCTCAGCTGGGGAGAGCACATGCTCCTAAGAACAAGGTTGCTGATTCGACTCTCACATGGGATGGTGGGCTACGACCACCCGCAACTAAGATTGAACACGGCACCTTGAGTTGAGAGACTGCAAGCTGCCGCCGGGAGGCCAGATGGCAACTGAACTTGGAGCTGAGCTAGATGTGCTCTTCACAACTAAGATTGAAGGACAACAACTTAGCTGTTCCCTTCCCCCAATTCCCCAATAAAATCTTTAAAAAACAAAAACAAACAAACAAAAGACCTGAAATAATAAAACAAGCAAACAAACATTAAACAATAACAGAGGGAGTGATACATTTAGATTTATGGCATGGACAAGGAAGAAAAACGTTTTTGTAAGGCTCATCAAAGGACAGTAAAAGGAAATTCAAGGAACAAAGCTACACAATGATAGAACACAGAATAAGAGTATCAAAGAACATGTCAGCCTGGATTGCAAGAATCTAGCCTAGTATAAAACTTTAGTGTCAGCAATAATGATTAGAGTAAGGGGGAGGAGAGGAGAGGCATTTAAGCTATTTAAGAATGAAAGCTCAATAAAGGGTAACCCTCAATTAGATTGTTAGTCACCCAGTTTTATAAGGATAATTCAGTATTTGAGATTTCTTCTAGGAGACAAGAGACATACAAAATTTGACTCATTTCACCATCTTATAGTACAAAATAAACTTCTCATCAAAATGGCTTGAAGTTCCCACTCTGCTACTGCTGACTCAACTAGCAAAAATGCCCCTTTTGCTGCAATAGGCTGCCTTAAGCTACCATGAGTGGCCGGCAACCAGCGTGAGCAGCTGGCAGCTGCCATGAGCTGCCATGAGCCACCGTGAGCAGACGTCCAATGGCCGGCAACCAATCTGTCTCAGCGGGGAAGAGCGCAATGATCACAACACCAACATGGGCCAGTGAAGCGACGTCCTCCACAACTAGGCTAAAGAACAAAAGGACAGCAACTTGTCTGTTCCCCTTCCCCGATTCCCCAACGCTGTTCCCTCCCCCAACTCCCCAATAAAATCTGTAAAAAAAAAAAAAATGTCCCTTTTTTCTCTAGGTCACTTCTCCCCTGTTGATTCCAAGCAGTTCAAGTTTTTAGATGGTTATTTATATTAAGAGTGAGTTTTGGCAGCTTTCTCTTTGTGCCTGGACAATGACCCACTGGCATGGCTAAATCTTTTCTGAATTCCAATCTAAGAAAGATTCTCTCCTTCCCATTGCTATGGTGCTAAAATATAATACTGGAGTTAGGGCCTCTGGCTGCCACTGTACCTCTGGCCTAGACTGGACCTAATACTCCTAGTGATCCTGCTCAGGTCACTCAAACAGTGAGGAAAGATAGTAGCCCTCATGGCCATACATGAGTATTGTCTGTGCTTTTAAAATTATTGCTTTTAAAAATCAAGTATGGCTGTATCATCAGAGGCCAAGTCTACCCCAGGGAAACTAAATCAGGTCAAGTTAAGGTATACTTCAACCTGTAGATTCAGAGCCACAGTTATCCTTTGACAATATAGCTTTGTGCAGGATCAAGCACAAGTGATAACCATCATTTATATTGCTTCTTAAAAACTTTAGCATCTTCATTGATTCTTCCTATGAAGCCAAGTTCATGCGGGCAGGGCTATTTCGTTTTCAGGGAGGAGGAATTAAAGTTCTGTTTCTTTCCCTAGCAGAATAGTCTCCAAGTTCCACATGCAAGTTTACCCATTCTTGTCCCAGAAGCTTTCAGGGTTCTCATATTGATAAATCTCTTCTTTCTCTCTCTCTCTCTCTCTCTCTCTCTCTCTCTCTCTCTCTCTCTCTCTCTC
>NW_017732199.1:390770-396527 GCF_001890085.2 Hipposideros armiger
ATATATATATATATATATATATATATATATATGTGGCATTGCAAATCAGGATAAAAGATGGACTCATCAATAAATGACACTGGGAAAACTAATGTCCTATATCCAAAAGAAAACAAAAATTACTTCCTTATACCAGATTTAAATGTCATTTCAGAGGAGTAATGATCCAAATTGTTGTTGTTGTTGTTTTAAGTCTATAACTTTTAGAACAAAACATTGAAGAATATCTTTCAAATATCAGAATAAGGAGAAATGTCTTAAGTACAAAGGGACAAGCTAAAGGACTGATAGATATATTTCTGCTCTTCATCCCCTCTTCATCGCAACTTCCCTTTTAGTTCTTCATGTTCACACCCACATCCCAACCTCCAGATGTGCTAATCTCATTGCCTGGAATGTCCACCTAAACCCTACTCCCAGGTTTCACCTCAATTACCTCCAACTCATCCATTAGATCTTGACTCAAAAGTCCAATTTCCTCAAGAAAGGGCTTCTTGACATCTCAATCTAAGAGTAATTTAAGTTTTCCTACCTTAGGTTGTGCACTCCTAGGATCTTCCTTTTTTAATATTCATCACTGTTTATTATTAACTGTTTATTCATGTGGTTGTTCAATTATCACCTGACTTTATGCATGCACTGTAACCCCATACTCATCAGTATGTCCTCAACACCTAAAACAATGCCTAGGACAAAGAAGGCATCTGCAAATATTTTCAAGAATAAAAAATTGAAGAGACTGATTTCAGTGAAAAGGTAAGGAGGGGAGTGGAAAAGTCTAGATAAAACATTTGTGTAAAGATGAGATATATGCTGGAAATTTGTAAATATGCTGGGTTTGGACATATGAAAACTATGAACAACATTTTCAGAAAGTCAGAAAACCTTAATGCTTTCCCTACTAATCCCACTGATTATAATCATTCCATCTTTTAAACCACAATCCATATCTATTTGTAATTCACTTTGGGGCAGATTCCATACTCCATTTACCTATGTGCTATTCATTTCTTCAATAACTTACTTGAGCCTGGCAGATGAGGTCTCTTTATTCATGAAGATGTTATTTTTATTATGGGACATGAGGAAAGAAAAAGAAAAATTTAATAAGAAAATACCAAATTTCAGGTAATGATTGAAAAATGTTTGAATAATACAAAAATAAAAAACAGAGAGAGACTGTATTATATTGGACAGCCACTAAGGCTTCAATGAGGAGGTGGCGTTTAAGCTGATATTTGAATATATACTTCTAAGCCCCTAATATGCTGTGGTGGTTTATAATGTTAGTAGCTGTTTGATCATTGTGTATTAGATTTAATAAATACAGAGGGTGCCAAAAACATGTATATACATTTTAAGAAAGGAAAAACTGTATTAAAATTGTAATACTCAATGTATACCAATAACAAAAGATGAATACAGGTCATGTGTCTACCTGTTTTTGGCATGCCCAGTATATATTCAATCACTTCAACTTCTGATAGCTCCTTGTAAGTTTCTGTTACTAAACTAAGTCAGGAGATAAAATTCTCTCTGTAATAGTTAAATAACATTTTAGTAGTCATTAAAACTAATCAAAGGGAGAAGAATTCCACCCCTGACTTACCTTTGATTGTTCATTTTATGAAATATTAAGTAGTGGTCCTCATTTCTACTCTGTCCCTTCACTTAATTTTCATTTCCTGGTACTGTCTGTATTCTATAAAGCATACCCTCAAAATTCTAATCAATCTATCCTGTTTACCTCCTCAATCAAAAGCCTATGCCCAGGGCCGGCCGAGTGGCGCGATGTTTAAGAACTCGCTTGGGATGCCAGAGGGCCCCGGTTCGGATCCCACATATGAGGGCCAGTGACACTGCCCTCCACAGCTAAGATGCTGAACAACAGCTNATCTCAGACTCAGGAAAATGTTTGGTCCTAAAAAAAAAAAAATCACAGTATTCTTAACTGCAGAACACCAAAGATCATTAAAAGGTACACTTAGAGGAACAAAAAATATAATAAAGATTACTCACAAAGAAAAAGAAAATAAAAAATAATGAGCAGGCTAGAAATCTATACTTTGCTAAAGATTGATGATAAATACATTTTTAGATAAATAAAGTGTTTAATAGTAACAAATACATGCTTTAAAAACAACTGAGGAATGAACTTCAAGCTAAAGTGGGACACAAGAGGTAAAAATGAATATAAAATCTGGATTGGTGGCAGGGTGCTTATAAAAACAGGGTGTAACTAACAGTGTAAATTGGGAGGTGATTATCATTAATTAATTAAAATTATTTCAAACAACATGTAAGTCAACATGACTTAAATTAGAATTACTTAGAGTTTATTATATTTCATATTGTTTGGAAAGAGGATATAAATATTAATTAGCTTTAGATTTTATTAGGTTAAATGTAAAGTTTTCTAAGGCTTACTACATGCATACAAAAAATGCATGCAAAACTCATAAAAGTTGGATTCATCATATTCAAACCACAATATGAAAAGAAATTTGAAATAAAAATATTTCAAACAATCCATGGAATAAAAATAGAGCAATAAATTCATATATATTCATAACAATAATAGTAATAAAAGCAACAATAAATGTAAAAAGTCAACTCAATCAGATTTTAAGAAAACAAAATTATCAAATTGCATAGAAACTAAAATCAAGTTAAACAGTGTTTATAAAAGACACAGAAAAGAGTTAAGAAAGTACAACAATTATAAGTAAAAGAAAGAAAAAAGTTACTTCAATGAAATACTAAATTAAACTGGTGGAGATATGGATCTGTTGATAAAATGAACTGAAAAGTATATATATATATATATATATATATATATATATATGTAAATTATATATTTATATATGTAAATTATATATTTATGTATGTAAATATATAATAATATACATTAGATACATGAAGAGTGATTTGAGAAGGTCAATGAATAAAAAAGAAAGGTTTCACTGGGAAAATACATCAATTAAAATCGTGAACTCCTAAGAACAATGTATCACAACTTATAAAGCCAAAATGAAAGACTGTAAGAAGGAAATAATAAGTTAATGATCACAGTGGGTGAATAGAACTTGCTTTTTTTCAATAATTTGTTTTTCATGGAAACAGAGAAAGAGAAAAAGACAGAGAGAAGAGAAAGAGAGCAAGGGTTTAGATAAGAAAAACACAAATAACCAACTCAATATATTAGAAGTATATAAAACTCTGTGCCTATTAATTATAATAAATGCCTAACAATTTCCCTTTCAAGTAAATGTGGGACATTTACAAAAATTAAACAAATTCTCGACTGATAGGCAAATCCCAACAAATACCAAAATAGCTATATTACATAGACCATGTTTCTAAACCCCACATAATCAAATTTTTAATATCAATTTAACTATTTGGAAATTAATACATAAACATTTATACAAGATGGATCAAAAAAGATATCAAAATGAATACAAAGCACTTAGAACTGAGAATAATTAATCCCTAAATTTAAATTTGTGGAATATTTATTTATTTATTTATTTATTTTTAAAGATTTTATTGGGGAATGGGTGGGGCAGTGCTGGGGAACCGGGGGAAGGGGAAGAGACAAGTTGCTGTCCTTTTGTTCTTCAGTCTAGTTGTGGAGGACGTTGCATCACTGGCCCATGTTGGTATTATCATTGTGCTCTTCCCGGGTGACGCAAATTGGTCGCTGGCCTCTGCACGGCCACTCAGGGTGGCTCTTGGCAGCTCACACCAGCTGTCAGCCTCTCACACCAGCTGCCAGCCCCACACAGTTGCTTATTGCAGCCCACTGCAGCAGGGGCTGCAGCATACGCCGTCGCCGGCGACTCAAGGCAGCCCAGCTCCAGGTCGAGCTGTTGTTCACCATTTTAGCTGCAGAGGGCAGTGTCATTGGCCCCCATGTGGGATCCGAACCGGGGTCCTTCTGCTCAGAGCTGGCGACCCCAGCCAACTCTTAACCCACGCGCCACTCGGCCAGCCCAAAAATTGTGGAATATTTATCTAAAGCAATTCTTAGAGAAAATTTTGGTGCTTCAAAATTAGAGGGTTAAGTGTGAGTGACACAATACTTTATTACCAACTCAACAGTCATTCACTTTCCTTCTCTTTATCCTTTGACTTATTTTAGAATTCATATTTGTGAAGGCCAAAACCCACAATGAATAAACCGTGACTGTTCTAAATCAGTCAAAATAAGCTCACTACCATTTATAGGTGGGCCTGTATCCAGAGCGCTGGCTCATGAACATGTGGGAAAATCAACTAGATAAAACCTGGGAAGGCCTCCATTTTCAAAAAGGGAGTAAATATTATAAGGTGAATGTCTTTTTTTTAGACTGCCTCTTTTCCTGCTTAGAATGTTGGTATGACAATGTGAGACCTAAGAATTACAGTAGCTTTAAAGCCACCCTGATACAACAAGTATAAGATAAAAATATAACATGAAAATGGGGGAGAAAGCATGAAAAACCTTGGGTCCTAGATGAAACTGTTACACTAGTAAAGAGCTCTGAAGCTGCCCACTGCAAAAATTCTTCTATACTGAGATAACTAATATACATGTGATTTAACTCACTGTTAACTGGATCTTCTCCCTGTCAACTGAATACTTCTAAAATGACACAGCATCCAAGTCAAGAATTTAGAAAAAGAACTACTGAGTGTATCCAATGAAAGAGAAAGAAGTAAATAATAAAAAGAAAAGAAAATTATGTAACAGGGTATGAAGAAATAAGAGCAATAAAATATCAGCCTAGTACATTAAAATTTTAGAATAGATAAAAGCCCAGAAAATGTAATTAATCAATGACAATATATATATATATATATATATATATATATATATGTTTCCTAATTAGAATTAACAAAAGTATACATGAAAAAAAAAACCTACAAAAATCAACTGCATTCCTACCTACCCATCAGCAAGAAATAATATAGCAGCAACAAACAAAATTATGATGTGCTAAGGAACAAAACTAGCAGCACATGTATAAACACCTTTCATGGAGAATAATACAAAATGTAATTGAAAGACCTAAAAGTAAACATAGAAATGAAGAAACACACTAGTTTAATATATGGAAGCTTCAATATCATAAGGATATCAGTTCTTCTCTGTAAATTTAAAGTTGCCCCATAAAAATTACAAAGAGATTGTGCAGTGAAACACTGATTTAGTTACCCATATAGAAAAGTAAAAATGCAAAATGCTTAGTTGTTCTCTTAATTTGAATTAGAGATGTGACTTGTAAAATGTGTACTTTTTGGTAATTATCGAGGTTTCTTTGTAAATTAGCATATAAGCTATTTTGTTAAAAATCACCAGATATTTTAAAAGAGTAGATGTTTTCTGTCTGCAGTATAAATTGCTTATTTATCATTTAAATAGAGCTTTTTGTGCCAAAGTGAGCTGTTGTTCTAAGGATGGAATCCATTTCCAGACTCACTAGGCCCAAAGGAATATATACAATGCAGTTGCTAAGTAACAAAATTACTAGAGAAAAAATTATTTTTAAATCTATCTGAGATCATCTCAGTCAAGGCAACTTTGAAAAAAAATAAGAGAGAAAATTTGCTTAACGAAATATCAAAATTCAGATTACAGTTAAATAAATAAGCATTAGTTTTAGAATTAGTTATGTACAAAATAGAGAATGGAATTAAACAGAACTGTAGAAACATATCTAAAATAGATGTTACATATATACATATATATGTGTATATATGTATGTATATATA
>NW_017732199.1:398602-407336 GCF_001890085.2 Hipposideros armiger
CCCCAATTCCCCAGCACTGTTCCCATCCTCCCAATTCCCCAATAAAAAAATCTTTAAAAAAAAAAAAGCCTATGCCCAGTTACTTTTATTGATTTTTCTTTATTGTCTTTGCTAGCTAATACACATATTATCACTCTTTTAGTGTTAATAATCATGACGAGCAGATCTAAAGAAAATTAAAATAATTACTAAGAGATCTCTAGGTCATGTAGAGAAGTGCCCCCTATGCTAATTTTCTATTTTGTATAACCAATTACCACAAACTTAACATGTTGAAATGATACACGTTTACTCAGTTTCTATGGGTAGGAGGTCTGAGCATGGCTTAAATGGGTTTCCTGCAAGGCTGTAAACAAGGTGATGGCCAGGACTGGTGCTTATCTGAAGGCTCATTGGGGATCGATTTAATTCCACACTCAGTCCGGTTGTTGGCAGAATTCACTTCCTTGAGGTTGAAGAGTTCATAGTAATTTGCTTCTTCAAGCCAGCAATGGACACAGAGACTTTAGAGCGAGCCTGTTAACTAGTTAGAGCCTTCTTTAAATAACACAATCCCAGAAGTGACACTCTACCACTTCTCTCATACTCCATTAATTAGACGCAAGTCAAGGGCCCCTCTCATGTTTCACGGAGAAGGCTATAGAAAGGTGTGGATATTAGGAGGTAAGGATCATGGGGGACAACTTAAAATCTATCTTTCTCAGGTTTGTTTGTTTTTTCTCTGCTTTCGGATGAATCGTTCATATACCATAAATTTTGACCTTCATCACATATGTTATTATAAATAATTATAGTAATTATAAGATAGTCAGTGTTTGTGTAGTGCTATCTTTATACTTCATCGAATATATCTTTTCAACAACACAGTGAGGTAAGCAGTCACATAAGCAGCAGCAGAAAAACTGTTTTATGCCTGAGGAAATAGAAGTCCAGAGCAGTTATCTACAGTCAAGATCACATAATCTAATAGTAGCAGAGCTGGAATCTGAACACTGGTTTTCTAATAATAGTTTCAGTGCTTCAATTTACCACTTTGCTTCACTGGAAAATGCATTTGTGAAGATTGGCTTCCTCAAACTCAACAGAACAGATTTAACTCCAGGAGACACAAAAATGATTTACTGCCTCCAAAATTATCTACTTTATCTTTTTACACTTAACAATCAGAGGAAATTAATGATACTTTATTCCAGCCATACACAGAAAAGAGAGTATAATTATCTTAGCGTTTCTGTGCTACTAGCTGCTTATACTCACCACCATTCCTGTGGCCAGTCTTAGCCAGCTCTATCTTTCTCCCGCATGAAGTTACATAAATAATCTTCCTCAAAAATGCCATGAAAATATCTCTGTGTTCATAGCTGACTCATAGCTTAATGATTCAACTCTCCTCTTTTCATTGTATAGCCAATGCTTCTAAAGGGAATTAACATACTTTTTTTGAATTTACTAAACAAAACACATCTGTCTTAAGCTGGTCTGCACAGTCTTCTTCACCCAACAAGGAAAAAAAATGACAAAGAATAATCTTTTTGCAGATAAAGTTTACTCAGCATGAGAGAGTATACAAATTTCTTATTTGATATGAAGATCAGTGGTTTGGCCTTTAATTTCTATAGGGTATTCTCTTTGTAGTCATTTGAAAATTGTGGTATTTATCTATGTTTGTTTGATACATCCTAACTGGAATGTTTGTCAGATTATCTTGCATTGCTTTCAAGAACTTTACTGGATTTTATTTTGGAGAACATAGAGTATGGAGGAGTTGAACTTATGGGAAAAGAAGCTGTCTCTATGGAAACATTTAGGTAGCATTTGAAGATATGGACAGAAATGACAGAGATAGTGCGAGCAGTAAATGTGTCAAGAGAAGAAAAGGAAAAAAGGAAAAAATGAATACAATAGGAGAAAAGTGAACACTAAAATTATACTCTGCCCATTTCAAAGCTTTGCTCTGCACAATTACAAAGAAATGTATTCAGACAATATGGTTCTGGAAACTTTTGAAAAGTTTGATAAAATGTAAGAATTCCAAAAAGTCCAAAGGGATTTAGAGTGGAGGCCTATTTTTGAGGTTATTAGCTTTTAAAGTAATCATAATTCACACAATCTGAAAAACACAAGCTAAATTTATTTCTTATATCGGCAAGAAAGATTTGCAAGCAAATATAGTTTGCTAAACAAAGAAAGAAGCATGGTTGTTACAGTGTTCAGGGAAATCGTAGAGTTTATGTTACATGTAAATGAAGTACCATTTTAATTAGCCATAAACGAAGGGGAAGGCTTCTGTTTATAAGGTTAATGTTAAATCTGGGGCTTTCTTTAAAATCCTCTGCCCCTGGAAGTTACAGCACTAAGATACACATGAAAAGTTGCATCTGCAGCGTTTGCTGTGAAAGCCCTAAGCCGAAAAACACAATCTGGACTGGGGAGGCAAAGAGCTTGCAGGCATGCCTTGACCCACATGCCTAGGAAAAATTAGATAGGTGGGAAAACAACGTGATCTACAAGGCTCAGAATTTTTAGGTCAGCATGGAATGCTCCATTCTTAGATTTAAAAGATCAAAACACAAGTTCTAAATTTAGAGGAAAAATCACCTTGCTTTTGATTAACATTTTTTTATCACAGACTAAATGGGACCACAGAGGTTCAAGCAGTTTAAGTAAGAAGGCAAAAAGGCATGAAAGGAAAAGAACGACATAAAAAATTTACCAGAAAAGAAAAAAGTGTGTGTGTGTATTTTTTTTATTATTATTAAGAAACGAGTTTCATGCTGACCTCACAAATCCAAAGATCCAATCCTGGAGAAGAAATCATCTGTAGTTTCACAATATAGCCAAGAACCAATAATACTGATGTCAAAATTTAAAAAGTGTTGGTTGAAATGGGAAAGAATTGTAGGTGACAATAAAAAGAATTTAGCATTTCATTTGGCTTCCAAAACAAGCATGAATTTTTACAAACAGTCCATAAACAAATTATGTAAAAGTCTAAATTAATTTTAAAAACAAACTGAGCATCCTTGATGTAAGATATTCTTTACTACTAAAATATACAGAATAAGAGCTAAAATTAGAAAGATCATGTTCTTGACTAGAAAGACAAATAACAATCCTCCCAGAATTAATATAGAATTTTACTGTAATTAGAATTTGAGCCTCAATATTAATGCTAAAGAGAGGAAGAGGTAACCAGATGAAATCAACATAAAGGTAACTTGAAAAAAAACACGTTTAAATACAGATGAGAACATTATAACAGCAGAAAAATAATCATTATTACTTTGCTTTATCAATTGTTAAAATGTACTATAAAGTTACTATAATCAAATTAGTGATTGTTACAGAAACAATCAACTAAATCAGTAAAACAGAGTAGAGAAACCAAAAATAGAAGCAAATATATATGTGAATTTGTTTTATTAAAATGTTTCTATTTTGATTCAATGAGCAAAATGAATGTTATTTAATAGTCTTAATAAAATTGGCTTAGAATAAAATAATAATAGTTATCACTATCTCATACCATACTAGAAAAAGAAACCAGATGAATTATAAGCTCAAATTAAAATAAATAAAAGATTTGCAGCTAATAGGATAAAAATGAGTTCAGGATAAGCATATCAGTTGTAAGTAACAAACTTAAAAAATCATAAAGAAACATACTTGATAACGAAATTAAGTATGTGACATGCTATAATATAAACAAAATCAAATGTATCTGAGAGAGTGGGGAAAATAGCAATGTGAATAAGGAAAATTATCTAAATATAAAACACAGTAGTTATAAACTAATAACTAAAGGTCATAAAAAGAAATGATGAAAAAAATCAAATACACATATCAAAAAAGAGCCAATCCAATGGCCAATGAATAAGTGAAAACAGGTTCAACCTCAGTAGTCATAGGGGAATTGACATAAAACAAAAACAATCTAGTACTCATCTATTAGACTGGCAAAAATTTAAAAAGAGTAATAACTAATGATGTTTGAGATGACATGAAGATAATATAGATAATTTCTGGAAAAATTTTTAGTCTTTCTAGAAAGCAAACTGCCAATATTCATGTCAATCAAAAAGGCCACATCCCTCTCATAGAATTATAAACACATTTACCTTAGAATATTTACTACAGAAGGTTTATTGTGGTATCTTTTGTACTTATAAAATATTAGCAGCTAAGCATCTACCCATCAGTAATGGAATGGTTGGATAGACTGAGGTTCAAGCAATGCCATTTTAAATAGCTTTGTATAAGTTGATTCAAAGCAATTCCTAAGAAGTAGGGTTGAAGGCAGACAGCAAGGTAGCAACATATATAATGTGGCCTCACATAGTAGAAATGACCAAAATTTTCTACATATTGTATTTATATGATGGGGGCCTATAAAAGACTGTGAACAGATTCATGAGAGATTTTTAACTTAGGAGTTTGAGAGGAATTTCAAAGAAAAGAAAATCTTTAAAATCTGCCAAATGAATTATATTCATAAAATAGACATTATATATTGTATATATATATATAGAGAGATAGATATGTATATATTCAATTATATATATATATATATATATATATATAAATATTTGAAAAGTGAATTTTTAAAATATAATTGGTGTTTATATCAAAATGGTAGGATATGTTATAGTTTCTCTTATTATTTTATATTATTTAAATGTTTTACAATAAGGATGATGAGGGTAAGAGAGAAATGATAATTGTAGGAAAATAAACATAATTTTTATAACCCACGGTAATTCAGAAAAATATAGGGACTCTATACTTAAGAAATATAAAG
The DNA here is from genome assembly GCF_001890085.2 of Hipposideros armiger. NCBI lineage: Eukaryota > Metazoa > Chordata > Mammalia > Chiroptera > Hipposideridae > Hipposideros > Hipposideros armiger. The sequence goes on from NW_017732199.1 coordinate 403,401, forward strand.
TCTTATGAGGTAGTTACCCTTTTATGCAGCATTTTTTCCTACAAGTAGAAACACTTTCAAATACCATGTCTTTATTTTCCATACAAACTGTTTGCCTTTTGGGTTTTCATCTCCTGTTACTGGCAGGGAGAAAGCCTGTCTTTTTCAAGGCTGCAGGTTACCAGATCAGCGGGGAGCCTGTAGCTTATGTTTCCATAGATATTTTTTTGGTCTTACACCTCAGTCTACACCTCTGAGACCAAATGCCCACGGATGAGAGCGTTTTCTATGTTTCATGCATTATTAATCACCTTTTCAGAAAATTCTGACAGCTCTCAAAGTGATATGTACTCACGTAGACCCACAGATTTTTGCTTTTTTGTTTTTCTTTTGTCATATGTTCAGAATTAAATCCTTGAAGGCTAAGTTAAAATCTTGTCCTAACCCAGCAGTTAACAAAAAATGCAGGAGATAATATTTTAAATTACAATATATAATCCAAGTACTGACATACTCACTGGCTATTGTCATTTTCTTTTGTCTTATTTCTTACAGAATACTAACATTTTATAAGAAATGGGGAGCTGACATATATAAATATGTAGTTAGTACAAAAGAAATGATCTTGCTCTATTGTAAAAATTAAGATCTTTCTAACCTAAGCTACTGAATCAAGCTGAAAATAACATTTTAGTGTTTTTGCTTTGCTTCAATATATTCTCAGTGTAGATGTTTTGTTTTTCTTGACAAGCCAGACTCCAGAAAACAACAGCAGCAACTTTTAACTTATTTTAAACATAGTATTATTATCCAGGTTTACTATTAAAGCAATTAATGATAACAACTCAGCATAATATTCAACTAATAAATGTAATGCTTTATAAGCCACAGAAGAGTAAAATCTGACACGTTCCAAGGTTAAAGGAGACAGGAATGAAGACCAATCTGGGAACATTTACTGCTGCACTTGTATGAAGTGTCAGGGATATGAATCCCGTTCTCCTCCCTTATCTCAAATACAAAGTAAGTGCTGGTGGTTTGCATTTTTTATTTTTATTCTGTAAACCTCCCTTTTATAGAAAAGGTAAATATAATCAAGGAGGATACCCATATGTGTCACACACAGTTTGGGTTGCTTGCTGAGGATATCATTTCTATATTTAAAAGCATATAAATTATAGAGACTTTTCAACCCTGTCATTTTAAAACATACTAGTCAAATATTGAAACAACTTCTTAGACTCCTGCTGTATAAGCCTGAGTTACAGCTGCCAAAAATCAAACCTTAGTTTAATTCAAATTTTATAAGTTTTAAGCCCATTTTAAAATATAACTGAGACTTCTTTTGCATATCACTAAAGTGGCTCTCTCTGTTGCTCCCTAACACACACTCGTGTACACATGTGGACTGTGACATAAACTATTCTGTTCTACAAACTTTGTAGGGCCTGGCAAACTCAACCCCAGACTTTTTGAGGCCGTTAAAACCCAAAGTTAGAATAGTTCGATCTGAATTATGATGCCCTATGGTCCCTGAAGCCCCAGTAAGCATCCAGAGTTTATTTTAAATTTCCTAGAATGTCCTTAGTCACATATCCTCCAAATCAGAAATAATGGATTCCTTTTTTTTTTCACTCCATTCCGTAGGACTTAACACATACCACTGTGTTATTTGTGCTGCAAACATTTGTTTACATTGAGTTCATTGTGTGAGGAAAGGTTTCCCATATTAATTACGTTTCCCCAGTAACTAAATCCAATAGCACCTCTCAGACAGAAGTCAGTCAAAAACCACTTCCTGTGTTTAGCTGAAGTCTAGTATCTGAATTTACAGGAAAAAAAGAACAATCACAAAGTCTTTCGGTCCACTTTTCATCTTCCTTCATTAATAAAATCCCCAAATACATGGAATGTGCACTTCCCGGTATTTCTTAGAAACGGCATCTGGGTGTTCTTTTCTGTTTCTTAGTGATTTGTCTGTTAACATATGGAATCATTTAGATAAACTTAAAATATGTGCCTTGTTGAGCATCATTCACCGAGTGTAGCTTCAAGCAAACTGAATACTTTTCCAAAGGAACTGCTTTAAAAAAATCTGTAGACTAAATCAAGAAGAATCCCTTAGTCCTTTATCTGACAGAATGACAGATTTCACTGAACACATCACTATTTTTTAAGGGGGGATTATTTTAGTTTCCTGGGTCCTAAAGCTAAAAATATGTACACTGAGATTAATTTGCAAAAATACCAGGAGACTTTCCTTGTGATTTGTGATGCAATGGTTACCACTGCCTGCCGTGCACACATTGAATATATATAACCTAAGGGTTTTAAAGTGTAGTGACTTCTCTGGAATCTCTTTTCAGACAATCTCTCTTCTTAATCCCACCCCCTCCAAAAAATTTTAAAGTAAAACAATCTTCCTTAAGAACTAACACATCGAACTTAGTACTAATTTAGGTGTAATATATTACACCTAATATAATGTAACCAATGAATATTTTTTGAGAATCTGTTATGTACCAGGTACCATATCAAATGGCATGGCAGACCCCAGCAGGACTGTATCTATGCTCTCATGAAGCTTAGGCAGGAGGAGGAGGGAAATGACCACAAATAAGTGCACAAAGGTGAGTAACAATTTTATTTTATTTTATTTTATTTATTTTTTTAGCTGAGCCATCCTGCTACCTGTTGGCAGCTCAGCAGGTGCTCAGCTCGGGCTGGACTCGAACTGCTGTTGCTCAGAACTCAAACTCTTGAGCGAGCTCTTAACCAACTGAGCCACTCGGCCACCCCTAGCAATTTTAAATAAAGATCAGTGCTTTGATGCACTGACTGCAAGGGATAGTTACGGGCTGGTGGCGAGTAGCATTTCCAATGTATTGCTCAGGGAATTCCTTAAGGATCGGGTATTTTAGCAGAGAATTAAATATAAAATTGGGAAATAGAGAAGAAGCCAGCCAAAGAGATTGAGATACAGAAATTTGTGATGTAGGAGGGGAATAAAAAAACCAGAAGTTACTTGATGAAAGTATGTTGTTGGTGTGTGTGTGTGAGTGTGTGTGTGAGTGTGTGTGTGTGTTTTCTTTTTCTTTTGTTAGCTTCAGATGTACAAAACAACATAGTAATTAGACATTTATATACCTCACAAACTGATAACACTAATAAGTCTATTACCCATCTGACACTGTGCATAGGTTTTACAATATTATTGGCTATATTCCCTATGTTGTACTTTAGGTCCCTGTAACTATTTTAATTATAGTTGACAATCAATATTATTTTATATTAGTTTCAGGTATACAATATAGTGGTTAGACATTCATATAATTTATGAAGTGATCCACCCAATAAGTCTAGTACCCATCTGAAACTATACATAGTTTTTACAATATTCTCCACAATGTATTTTACATCCTCGTGACTATTTTGTAAATACCAATTTGTTTGTACTTAACCCCTTCACCTTTCTCAACCAGTCCCCAACCTGCCTCCCATCTAGGAACCATCAGTTTGTTCTCTGTATCTATGAGACTTTCTGTATTGTTTGTTCATTAATTTTGTTCTTTAGATTCCACATATAAATAAGATCATATGGTATTTGTCTTTCTTAGTCTGACTCATTTCACTTAGCTTAATGCCCTCTAGGTGTACCATCTCTTCTTTACCCAATCGTCTATTGATGGGCACTTGGGCTCCTTCTATATTTTGGCTATTGGAAATAGGGCTGCAGTGAACATAGGGGGGCATACATCTTTGCGAATTAGTGTTTTGGATTTCTTTGGATCAATACCCAGAAATGAAATTGCTGGGTCATACGGTAGTTCTATTTTTAATTTTTATTTTTTTAAGATTTTTATTGGGGAATTGGTGGGATGGGAACAGTGCTGGGGAATTGGGGGAAGGGGAACAGACAAGTTGCTGTCGTTTTGTTCTTCAGTCTAGTTGTGGAGG
>NW_017732199.1:407401-471780 GCF_001890085.2 Hipposideros armiger
GCAGATCAGTCGCCGGCTTCTGGATGGCCGCTCACAGCGGCTGCTGGCTATATACGGAGCCCATGGCAACCCACTGCAGCAAGGGCTGCAGCCTCCGCCTCCGCCGGCGACTCACGGCAGCCCAGCTCCAGGTTGAGCTGTTGTTCAACGTCTTAGCTGTGGAGGGCAGTGTCACTGGCCCTCATATGTGGGATCCAAACCGGGGCCCTCTGGCATCCCAAGCCAGTTCTTAACAATTGCGTCACTCAGCCGGCCCTATTTTTATTTTTTTTAGGAACCTCCTTACTGTTTTCCACACTAGCTACATTAATTTGCAATCCCACCAACAGTGCACAAGGGTTCCCTTTTCTCCACATCCTTGCAAATACTTTTTGTTGATTTACTGAGATGATCATTCTGACAGGAGTGAGGTGGTATCTCATTGTGGTTTTTATTTGCATTTCTCAGGTAATTCTCTTGTGACAGATGGTAATAACAAGGTCACTATGTCTATTGGCCATCTGTATGTCCTCTTTGGAGAAATGTTTATTTAGGTCCTCTGCTCACTTGTTTGTTGGATTGTTTGCTTTTTTTGGTGTTGAGTTATATGAGTCTTTTATAATTTTGGATATTAACCCCTTATCAGATGTATCATTGTGAATATATTCTCATATTCAGTAGGATGTCTTTTCATTTTGTTGTTTGTTTTCTTTGCTGTGAAAAAACTGTTTAGTTTGATGTAGTCCCATTTGTTTATTTTTTCTTTTGTTCCCCTTGCTTGAGGAGATCTATCAGTAAAATATACCTAAGGGTAATGTCTGAGAGTTTACTACCTATGTGTCCTTCTAAAAGTTTTATAGTTTTGGGTAAGTTTTTCCTTTTTTTAAGACTTTTAATTATCTTTTACTGCCTTAATCTAAACGATTAACAAATAGCCAAGAATCACCCAGATATTTGATAAAACTCTATTAACAGAGAAATACTAAACTAAATGGAAAAAGGGAGGAAACGGAGCAGACATATCAGCAGTAGAAGTTCTCAGAATAAATCAGTTGGTACTCTTAGATAATTCAAAGAAGATATCACATCCAAAAGCTATCTATAGCATTTTAGCAGTATTTGGCTTATAAACGATGGGCATGTTATATTACATTAACAAATATTAAACTAATTAAGAAATGTATTTGTATATTAACAATCAGGTAGTTTTGACTTGACAAAAATGGAAAGTGTATTGGTTTTTTGATGCGGCAGAAAAATGAGAAACTGTAGCAGAAAGATGACAAAACAATAGGAAATAAAACAAGACGGTTCTGAATAATTGGAAAAACATTATATTGGCCTTTTTGCTATGGGGATTTCTTTGATTATAAACTAAAGTACTATGACTCCAATTAATAATAAAAGCTACCTGCCCTGACATAAAAATAAAGTCTGGAGGTAAGGTGGATTTCCTGACAGTCGGCCTAATCCTGTCGTTCTTGTTTCTTCGCACTGCTGTTTCCCTGAATGTGCCTTTTTGCTAAGGTTGCAGTCAGATTTCCCTGAGTCAGAGCTGTACGGGTTGAGGTTTCCGTATTAAGGAGGAGAGTGGGGATGGACACTGAAAGTCACGTAGGGCTATCTATTTTGGCTTCCCATTACACTGGGACATTCTTAGCATACAAAGCATGCAAGCTTATGCTACTACTGCCCTAGCACAAGGTAGTTACTTAAAAAATACCAGTTTAATAACCACATGAATGAATGGCCAGCTTAAGAGAAAGACAATATATAAGAATTGGTGAAATGATATTAGAAGAAGACAACATTCTAAAAATTCATAACCGGATATAAATTTAGTCTGAAGGATCAACAGGTTTGCACATATAGAGACTTGACTGCATTCTCTAGTATGGAATGCCTGGTTCTTGAAGCCCACCTGTAGCCAATACAGCATGGCAGGAGAGGCTATGTAAAGGGAGAATTTCTGGTGGTATCAGTTAGCTTATTTGAAGAACTATTTTAGTATTCCAAATTAATGTGAGGTTTCACAAAGCTAGTATACATCCTCTTAAATGCCTCTCTCTCAGAAATGGCAATTTAAAAACAAAAAAGTTGTTTTTGTTTTTGTTTTTCTTCCTGTCTTTCTTTCCCTGAGTTGAGTTTTCTACATTACAAGATAGGATTAACAAGAAGCCAACTTTCATTCAGATGGTTAGTTGTGTGAAATCCCTTTGTGCTTGATTTCTAGTGTTTATATGACATTTAAAGCACCTTTGCTTTGTTGATAGATATTGAACACCAGTAATTGTACTACCTGAGCTAATTAGGCAACTAGAGCGTGTTTACCATGCCTATCAATTTTCTGTCGAGCAGAATATCTCAAAACCAGTTAACAAGGAAGAACAGTGTGAAATGCTTGCTTAATTGGGTATACAGTATTCGCTAAAGCTAACCGATGACCTCAATTAACAAATGAAGGTTAGCGCTGTTCATTTCACTGCTGTTTTGCAGTCTTCTGTAACTGCTATCTCTCCAAATCAAGCCTTTATCTTGTAGAAGAGTGTTTTTGGGGTTTGCACTAAGCAGAGGGTGAATTGTCAAGCCATGGAGGAAATTATCCAGACTTGGGTTTAATTTAAAACTGAGTAGAGCCACAAACAACAAAACAATTTTAGCATGTTATTTTTCTTTCTAGAGTGCTTTAAGAATGTATGAAGAGAGAAAATGGGACTTTATGTTTTCAAATCATGGACTTCTTTGGGGAATAAACACGAATGTTAATAAAACTCCGTTTGGACATAATTTTTCAGTTACAGGAATGTTATCTCCTTTGCAAGTATTAAATTAGCTATGCCATTATCCTGCACATTAGCTCCAAAACTTAAAATCAACTTTGAACATAGCTTAGATATTTCCAGTGGTTTGGAACTTGTCATTAAAGAGGAAAGAGATGGGATTGTTATTCTCTAATCTGAGTCAATTTTTATTTGTGGAGAGTTAAAAAGATATACTCAGATTTTTTTTTTTTATTATTCTTTCTGTAAAACCTAACTTTTAGAACTAACCATGGCAGCATTAAAGGGAGAGGGAAAAAAAAGAAAAGGTTACATCTTGCTAAAATCAGACTACATCAAATAAGTTATTTTAAAAATTAAAACATCGAATGCAGAATTAGTCTTTCATATTACCAACTAAACATATCCTATTCTCCTCACAGTGTATTTTTTAAACCCACACATGGTATTTAATTTCCACTACAGGCTCCTTCCAACTCTGATTATAATGAGAAGAAATTGTGGTGCTTTGAATTTACTCTAGAGAAAGAGATTAAAATATTCTACTATCATCATTGTACTATTTGAACAAACCCAGTTTCATTTTTATTAATTATTTCTATATGCCAGAAAGGCTTTAAAAAACTGTAATTAAATGATGGTGAAATGCTTTCTTTTATATACAGAGAAACAAAATACTCTGTAGAAAGTTTTAGGTATGAGAACAGATGGGAAAAAAGGGGGCGGGGGGAGATATTGCACTCTTATTTGCCTCTTATGAGAAAAGAAGGAGAGGGAATTAAAAAAAATTATCTCCATTGTTTTAAATACTTTCTGGCAATTTGAAACAGGAAATTGAAAACAGCAATCTTTGTATTAATCTAAAATATCTATTTTCTTATAATTCTGCCAGTAGTCACTAAAGTCCTGTTTTCCTCGTTTTTATTCTCTGCCTCAAATAACCCTCATTTTTATTATACTTAATACCTCTAAAATCTAGTTAGCTGAAAAAATGGCAGTGTAATAATTTTACTTACTATTTACAATAACCCCTCCCCATCTGTTTCCTAATAAGGGGAAATATGATTTTCGAACATGGGCTCTGGAGTCAAACAGATACTGGCTTGCATTCAATTTCTTGTTATTACCTATATAATTTTATATGAATTGCTTCTCCAAACTTAAATTTCCTCATATTTGAAGATAGAATGATAATAATAAAAAGTTTTACTTCAGAATTTTGGTTTTTGAGACTCTACTTAGAACAGTAATTATTTTACTATATACCCTAAATATTAGCTATCATTTTGTTTGTATTACTATCATTATCATTATTATGGATTCAAAGTGAACACTTAAGTCAGCCATTCTTTCACAGCAGAAATCTAAGTCACAAGAAACAAATGCAAATCAATGATGATTAAATATCTGAGATGTGTAGCTGTATAGATGTGTTTTTTAATCCCATGGATATTATGAAAAATCATTATAAAATGTAGAGACATTTCAAGGCAGAAGTCTCATATTATCCATCTTGGGAGTTGTATAAAAAATCACACCACTATAAAGAGTTCAAAATTCATATTTTTTCCTACTTGTTTATCTCATAATAAAATAGACTTCAGCCCCCTTCACTAGTCTTGCCTAATTCTTTAATTTGTTTTAAATTTTAATTGCTAAATGTTTAGAATAGCAGGATTTTCTTTGTTTTGTTTTGTTTTGTTTTTTTATGGATTAGCTGCAAGAGATCTATAAGCTCATTGAATTGAATAAAAATATTGGTAAATATAGTTTCTTTCCTACATTATCTCCCAGAACCACACTTGAGCTCATCTTGATTTTTCTTCACATTTTTCACTGAAGCCAGAGAATGTTTTTTTTTAGTGAAAAATACTTTAGTTCAACAATGCCACCAGTACACCTAGTTGACTAAGCCATATTAGTATTCTTTTTTTTTTATTGTTTTCAGGTTTCATCTTTTTAATCCACTCCATGAAGAACATCCTAAATGCTACGAGACACAACAGAATAGTTTTTCTTCCAGTATTAAAAAAAATGGGCATTCACAAATATTTTTAAGAAACTTCTATATAATCAGTGTAATGATCCTCAGTAAAAACCACCTCTAAATAATCACGTTGGTTTCTTGTAGTTACATTTGTAAATTGCTTCCTAACCATGATAAACCTTGTGTATGGGTTTTTGATGCCCCTAGATACACATAATTTCTGAAAATAAAAATCAGTCTGGCCATTTTTTGCCAGAACCAATCCTGAGATCCCAAACTAAAAAACTGGTCAAAGGAAATATCCAAACTCTATAAATGTTCCAGAATTTGTCTTTAAATGGGAGAAAAGAAAACTTTTTAAAACATATGGAGCTTTCTAAAAGCTCTTTTAACAAGCTACCTTGGGAGCTCAATTCAAAAATAGAAGTCAATATACTAAAACAGATGTTTCATTGCAGCTCCAAAAATCTTTATAAATACAGCCATTTGGAAGGACGATCCTGAATCAGAAGTTTTATTCCTTGTGTATCTACATTAGGTGTGCATGCCTCATCTCAGTTGTTATAATGGTCTCTGTAATTTCCTCCTGAGTAGCAGTCATAACCACCCTGGCTTCCGCCGCCATAGTCTCTGGACCTTCCATATCCATATCCATATCCTTTAGGCCAATTGTCATGCCTGCCACTCCCATAGCCCTGGTCCACTCCACCTCTAGAGTAGCTGCGGCCACGCCCATGGGCCCCAAAGGCATCCACTCTGGTTCCCCGGGCCGATTTGCTTGCGTGGTCCACACGGATCTGGCGACCATCCAGAGGCTCCATTCATAGCTCTCATGGCATCTGAAGCATGTTCTGGATTGGTGAAGGTTATGAAGCCAAAACCCCAGGATCGCTGAGTCTCCTGGTCCTTGACAACGACCACCTCGGAAATAGGGCCAAAGCTGCTGAAGTGATCTTCCAGAGCCTGCTCATCAGTGTTGAAGTTGAGCCCTCCAACTAAGAGCTTCCCTTCTTCAGAAGCCATAGCAGTAAATTGGAGTCCTGGAAATTAAGTAAAAGGACCGAAGGCATAGCTACTACCAAGGAGCAGAGAAACTGATCCGTATTAGTATTCTTTAATTTTTAGAAGAAATATCAAAATTCTTGACTTGAACTACAAGACTCTGCATGGTATGACTTGTATCTACCAAATGGTCATATTTGTTTCCTTTCATTCCTAAAATGTATCTACTTCTCCCCCAGCCACAGAGCATTATATATACTGATCTTTCTGCCAAGATACAGCCCCTCCCTCCCCTAACACAGCCTAGTTCCTTTGTCAGCTCTCAGAATGTCTTTTCCTAACCTCTTTAATTAGAGCACACACCCCTATCATACCTTTTCATAGCACCATGTGACCCCCAATGTAATTTTCACAACAGTTCAGTTTTAAATTTACATATGTATTAATCTCATTCATTTCTGCTTTTTACACTGTACTCCCAAGTGCTTTTTCAGGAAATAGTTGGTCTGTAACTGTTCACCTTTGAATTATTATCATTTAGCACAATGCCTGGCAAAATAGATATGTTAAATGACAGCATAAATTTTAGAAATGAATGAGAAAGTTAAAAAAACATATTTCTATCTCCTATGCTTGTCACATTATATTGTCATCTAGAAGGCAGAAGATTTTCCTTATTAACATTTGATGTCTTAGTTGTCTCACCTAATGCCTGATCCACAAAAATAATCAATAAACTTTTTGTTGAATAAAGGCATTACGTAAAGCTTCGTACAGTGCTGACAACAGAATAGTCTCTTAATAAATGATAGCTAGCACTGCTATTATTCTCAATCCTACTTAGGACCTTGTGGTAAACTATTACTCAGAAGAAAAAAATATGTTATTCAATATATATAAAAGTATGTGAAAATTTTGCAATGCCATAGTTTATTCTTTACTTTGAGAGTTTTTTTTTTAATTTTGTTGAAATTTTTAAAAATCTAGGTTATACTGAGATTGAAATGTTAGCATTTGATAATATTTTTCTCACTTTTAAATCAAGCCTAATATGTTTATTAACTTAATTAACTGAATCAAAATAATCATTTGAATATTTTTTTTTCTAATTTTAAAAAGATAAGGAAATAACCATTCAAAAGTGCATGCAATGGCATTTCTGCCTTGGAAACTGAGACGATAAATATCTTCAGGAGTCTTCAATATTGAAAATATGTTATAATTTATCTTAGGTATAAACTTCAAATTTAATGTTAAATTTCCTACAATGCATAAATATTAACAACGGTAAATCAGAAAACTCATAGAATTCTGCAACTCATAATACTCTTTAGAAACCTACAGTAAGTAGTTAATAGTTGTTGAATCAAAAAAGAAAAAATAAGAAGTATGTCATCTTGAGAGGAAGGTAAAATATATAGACTTGCCATTACCAATTTATCCAAAAATGTTAAGAATAGAAGCAAGACTCTAAATGGAGGACTATAAGTAACTTTGGTGTTATATAATGGTGCATATAAAAAATTGACTTAAAATGGGTGAGGGAAATATAACACTTTAGCAATTGATGCAATTAAAATCTACTTATGTTACAAAATCTTATTTCTTATTCTTTTGCTTGATCAACTTTCTGCCTACCTTTTCCCTTTAAGAAACAAAAAGCTCAGTTTTGACATGATGTCCAATTGGACAATTTAACACCAACATTAATGAAGTAAAAGAAATAATTTCCTCTAAATGTCATTTCACCATTGAGTGAATTCCTGTGTTGAGCAATTTCTATAGCTTTTGTAAGAGCTCCAATAGTTGAGCTCACAGCTATTCTAATCTCATGCTCTTTTCAGACTTTTACAGGAATAATCAGGCCAGGTTTTTCCCTTTTCCCACTGCTGATTGTTGATTGATTTTTAAGAAAAATGATAAAAGCATGATAAGACTGAAATGAGGCTATTTCAGAATTAAAATAAAACATTCATTTAGTAACAAAATAAAGAAAAGAAATACAAAAGCAATTTAGTCCCTTGATACATAGTTTGTATTTTATATTCTGCTAGTCCTAATTCAAGCAAAGCTTTCACACTGAATTACAAGAAGTAAAATTAAACATAACCTTTAATAAAACAGCAAAGAAGAATAAAATGACTTCAAGACAGAAGCATTCACTCATTTGAATTTTCTGTGTTTTGAAGCAAGTTGAGATACTATTTGTCAAAATACTATAGCTTTCTTGAAACTAAACTTTTAAGAGGTGTAATTGTATTGATTGAGTAATCAACTTACAATTCTGTGGAAGCAAGAGCAAATTCTTCATAAAATTCCACTTTCATCTTACAACTTAAATTAATTAGGGCTAATGAAAAAATATGTGCCAATGTGCTAATGTCTATGGTATCTGAGTTATAAGTTCTTTTGTCCCAGTTATAATGGCTGTCAACACAAATCTCTGTTTGTAACGCTGGGGCTGGACTCTACCAATTATATTTCTGCTTTGCTCTGCTGGCTTTCATCTCTGCCAGCAGAAGGTAGTAGAGAAGCACTGGAAAAATTAAGAAAAAAAACACACTTCTTCCTGTCTTCCTGTTTCCTACACTCCTTTTTGCTTCTTACTGATGTTTGAGTCACTACAGCAACAATTTTTCACCCTGATGTGACATTTTATTTTAGCAGCAGCTGCTGATTTCAGTTTGCACTTTTCAAAACACTTTCAGAAACACCTCATCAAACCTCCTCAGAGAGGTCAGCTTCAGGAAGTGACTCTTCCTTAGACATGTGAGTTGCAGACACCTGAGTTTCAGCTCTGCAGACTCCCTACTCTATCTATGAAGTGTTAATAATTTCAACCTTTAATTGCCCCGTCCTTAGGAGGGAATCACCTGCCAGTAGCTGCGATCCCTGATGCTTTAGTATACACTTTCTGCCTTTCCAATCCTTCAATAATCAGTAACAAAGTTTTACATTAAATACTCCTGATCAAAAACAAAATAAGGAATAATAACAACAACAAAAACTTCTGTAGCTTCTACCTGCTAACTGGACCCTGAATGATACATATATCATGATTACAGATTAACAAAGGATTGCTTAAATCCTTTTGCTTCCATATCTTTGTTTATTGACACATGAAATCATTGCCTGAATTCTTAATGAATCTTTCAGCTGAACTTCAATCCCTAGGAGACATTGATAAAGAAACCAGAGTTGCGTGTAAATACTTTACTGTTTAAAGTAACAAAATGGGTCAGTAATGGCATTACTAACTCAGTGAAAACTGGTTCCCAATACTTTTTCAGTCATCACCAGCAGATGTGCAGAAAGAATTGGCCTCTCTTATATTGGGTTGTCGGAAAAGTCATGACGTATTTTTTCTATGCTTTTCATTGCAAAAATGCATCATGACTTTTCTGACAACCCAATATATTCAGGCTGTCTGAGCAGGCAACACCCCAGGCCTGCACTTCTAATTCTTTACTCAAGTGCCTGCACTTATCTGTCTCCCCATTAAATTGGTTCCTGAATGCTTAAAAGATGCAGTGCCAAGAAACCTCAGGATTTCAAACTTAGCAATATGAATTTCCCCAGAAACTCTTCCCCCGTAACCCCCCAGCCAATGACTAGGTCGAGTAGCTCTCTTCTGTGTTTCTATACCATCAAGCATATACTCCTACCCTTTACTTTTTGCCTCCTGAACTACACTGTGAACTTCTTGAAGAGAGAAAGTTTTATCATAAGTCCTACAGATAACAATTCAGTCAATACAATGCCAACTTTTCTGCATGCTTTCAACAAATAGGGGATGGATAAATAACTGGTTGAGTGATTTTAATTCAGCCATGACTCGTCCTCTGGTATTGTATAACAAACACTTGCCATGTCTATACATTTTGATAATTTGATCTTTAGTGTTATTAGTTTCCCTAAAATATAATCAACCTGATTTCTTACTGCATATGCTTGTATTGGTGTTATATTCTACAGCTTCTGAATAACATTTGTTTATATAAAGTATTTGTAGCCATTAAAATGATTATACTGTGTCTGATTTAATTTAGTGTTAAGTGTATTCTATTATTTTCTAATTCTTTGGAAAATTGGTAATCCCCCTGTATAGTATATGTGATAATTCCTTATTAATTAAAAAGATCAGCTTAACAAAGACAGCAAATTCCTTCTCTACAACACATAACAGAGTTTATTCTATAATTAATTCCCTGTCAAAGTTCTTAAACTAATTTTATCTTAGGTTCTTTTCTGAGATGCTTTGGCTGTATCTGTAATTGTATAAACCATCTGGCACAAATCTCCCATGATTTCTGTATTTATGATGTCATTTGCCGACATAAAATTGTACTTAACTATATTATTTTAGTATTTACTATGTTTTTTAACTTACCTCTTGATGTTGGTGTGAAGCCTCAAGAACTTCCAGGGTAAAATCTGAAACTGGCCTTTGTACACAGAAGACAAGGAGGGACCTAAGGAAGATGCATTCAACTCCAGGTTAGTAGGTGGCAGGCTTATCATCCAGTAGGCACTAATCTATATTTATAGCACATAAAGCAACTCAATAAATAATTGTTGAATAACTAAATAAAGCAGGGTTGAGAAAATAAAAACAAAAATACACCTAAAATACTGGAAATTGTTCTATTTACGATGACATTTGTAATTATTCCCTGTAAATAGGAACATAGTCTGTCTTATATATTACCTTAATTTTATGGACATAGGTTAAAATATGAAGAGGCTTGGATGTCTAGAAAAGAGGACATAAAACAAAATACTGAGGAAGACGTTCCTTGTAGGATATAATAGGCTAATTGCTTTCTATCATGCAACATACTTTTAGAAGGCTCAACAGTACATACTTTAAAGAATCCACAGGGGTGAGAATAAATGCTGCATGTGCAGATTAAGGACTTTGCCTAAAGTATGAGGTTTCATTTAGAAGAGGAAGAAGCATTCACACGTGAAAAGCGGTCTTCAAATTTAAAAGAGCTGTATGTTTAGGAGGCGTGCATGAAAAATGAGAAAAATACTTGTTTTCCATAGTATCTGCTGCTATGTATACACTTACTAAATATTTACTATATTCATTATTCACTTAATTATAGTGATAAAATAAGTCTATCATAAGACTCTGCTCTATAATAGTAAACAAAAAAAGAAAACAAAAACAAAAACATTGATCTCTAAAGGAAAAGCTACGTGTGATATAAAACTGGCTCTTTTTATTTTGCCTGAATACTATTTTCTGAAATTACAAGCATGTATTACTGAGTTCAATGCATTCATATATTTAAAGTATCTAAGATCATTTACATGGCAAGGTGTGAATAAGACATCATAAGGCAGCATCTTGAATACAACAAACAATATGAGCAGAATCTGTATCCCTTCAAAATATAAAACTTAAACTCTAAAGCTCACAATTCTACACTGGGTGTGTAAAATTAAAATGTTATTTTTATCTTATTATTTTTGTCATAACAAATCTTCATTTATTTATTTTTTTTAGAACTCTAAGGTGGTTTAAAATGTTCACCAATAAAATCTCATGAAACCCTCATAGAAATTATGTAATAATAATAATACCACTTGACTGCTGAGAACTGTAGAACTCTCAGAACAAATGACACCATTCAACCCACCACGCTAAGAGAATTGACTAGACTCTATCATAGCTTTTATTAGCCCAAGACCATGTTCCTAGGATGACCACAGTGCCATCCCCACCCCCACTCCTGGCTCTGCTTTAAAACGTCTATGTGAGAAAGCTCAATCCTGCTGTAAGAGTTAATTTTATCTCTCAATTTGACTAGGTCATGTGGTGTCTAGATATTTGATGAAGCATTATTCTGAGTATACCTGTGAGACTTTTTTTTAGATAAGGTTAACATTTGAGTCAGTATACTGAGTAAAGGAGATTAATCTTCCTGATATGTGTGGCCCTCATCCAATAAATTGAAGACCTGAATAGAATAAAAAGGCTTCCCCTCCATGGAATACGAGGGAACTCCTACTGCCTGATTGCCTTGAGCTTGGACATCTGTCTTTTTCTGACTTCGAACTCAAATGGAAATTTCAACTTTTCTTGGTCTTAAGCCTGATGGCTGTCAGGCTAGAACTTATATCATTGATCCTCCCAGTTCTCAGCCCTTCAGATTGAGACTGAGACTATTTCATCGGCATTCCTAGGTCACCAGCTTGCATATTGCAGATCTTGGGACTTCTAAGCCTCTACAATAATGTGAGCCAATTCCTTGTAATAAATCATATGTGACCAGGATCCAAGATGGTGGAATAGACAAACACCATGCCTGCGTCCTTCTGTGAACATAATCAAATTTCAACAAAATGATAGCAAAGTCAATCTGGAGAACAATCTGAAGTCTAGCTTAAAAGAAGTCCTATAACTAAAAATTTAAAGAAGAAGCCACGTTGAGACTGGTAGGAGGGGTGGAGAAGCAGAAGAGAACCCAAACCTTCGTGTGGCAATTAAGAACCAGGAGAGATATCTCAGCCATGGTGGTTCCCCATGAAGCAGTGAGGGATCCTATCCCACACCAAACTCCCCAGTCCAGAGTACTGGTGCCAGGAAGAGGGGCCCTCAGGACATCTGGCTGTAAAATACTGTAGGGATTCTGACCATCTGGATGGGACAGAAGGCTGTAATAAACCCAGACAGCCTCCTAAATGGCCTGAGTACAGAATCATTCGCTCACAGGCACTCACCCTGGACTCAAGTGGAGGGACAGTGACTTGGAGAGATGTTAGAGGCATAACCTGGGGCAGATTGAGGTGTAGGGCTTCAAGATGAGGGCTGGAGGACAGTAGCCATTTTTCCTGTGAGGGTTCCTTATCCTAAGCACCCAGCAGGCAGGAACCATCTTTCCTGTATTGAGCCTTCCCCCCACACAGCCAAATATGAATTTGTTTGGACTGGTGAGCTCCACTGGGACCTCACCCCACCACACTCACCCAATGCCAGAGGCACTTTCTAGCAAGCAGCCAGCCCCACCCACATTGCAACATTTCTTGGAGAACAATCAAAGTCCAGAGGCCCCATGTGGGTGGCGACTGACCTTGGTGTGCTCTGAGACTTTTGCTGAGTAGCTCAAGACTCAACACTGGTGCCAAACCAGAATTTACATTAACTTAGTGACCACAACTCTTTCCACTCTAGTGATTCCCTGAGACCCTGCCTCACCCAACGCACATACTATACAAGGCTGTATCAGCAGCTGAACCTTAAGGGAATCAGCAGGTAGCAGCAGGCTTTGGGGTGTCCTGGTTTTTTGTGGAGCAACTCCAGGTCTGGTACTGGTCACGGACATTGTCAGTAAGTAGTGTGGCCTCTCCCATGTACTTCCAGGTTTAGCACAAACAGCAAACAACTGCAGATAGCTTTGCAGTTCCTACCAGGTAGTCCCCAGTCAGTCACAGGAAGTGAGTGACCTGGGCCTGCACCAGAGCCCCTCCCAAGAGGTCCCAGAAGCAACATACTTGGAAGTTGGTTTCAGAGCACAACAGAGCACTGCTCAAAAGGCTCCACAAGTGGCATACACAGAGAACAATCTCAAAAGGCATCAAAGCTTGCTGTGGTGAGTCCCATTCAGCGGAGTAAGCACCCCTCACAGCAGTCCATAAGCTTGGATGTGGCCAAACACCGCAGCCAATCAAACTGAGGGTTAATTCCACCCACTGATGTGTCAATTGCAATAAAGCCTCAACTATAACAGGAGGGCACACACAACCTATACAAGGGACACTCCTGGAACACCCAGAGCAGTGACCAGGGAGACTGCACCAGGGTCCCACAGGGCACCTGCTATATAAGGCCTGCTGGCCAAGACTGGGAGACATAGCAGATCTACCTAATACATAGAAACAAACACAGAGAGGCAGCCAAAATAAGCAAACAAAGAAATGTGTCCCAAATGAAAGAACAGGAAAAACTCCAGAAAAAGAGCTAAACAAAATGGAGGCAAGCCACCTACCAGATACAGTGCTCAAAACAATGGTTATAAGGATGCTCAAGGAATGTGTGAGAAGTTCAACAAAGAGATAGCAAGCATAAAAAAGGCCATAGAAACCATAAGAAAAAAAAAATCACAAGTGAAGAACACTGAATAACTGAAATGAAGAATACACTAGCAGGAATCACCAGCAGACTAAATGAAGAAGAGGATTGAGTCAGTGGTTTGGAAAACACCCAAACAAAACAGCAAAAAGAAAAAAAGAATCCAAGAAAATGAGGATAGTTTCAGTGATCACTGGGACAACATTAACCATAACAATACTCCCATCATAGGGGCACCAGAAGGAGAAAAGAAGTGATTGAGAACCTATTTGAAGAAATAACGACTGAAGCTTTCCTAATCTGGTGAAGGAAAGCACAGACAGTCCCAAACAAGATGAACCCAAACAGGCCCACACTAACACACATTATAGTTAAAATGGCAAAGGTGAAAGACAAAGAAAGACTCCTACAAGTGGTACAAGAAAGGCAACTAGTAACTTATTAGGAAGCTCCCATAAGATTGTCAGCTGATTTCTCAACAGAAACTTGCAGGCCAAAAGGAATTGGCACAAAATATTCAATGTAAGGAAAATCAGAGACCTCCAACCAAGACTACTCTACCCAGCAAGGCTATCATTTAAAATTTAAGGACAGATAAAGAGCTTCCCAGGTAATAAAAAGCTAAAAATGTTCATCACCACCAAACTAGTATTACAAGGAATGCTAGAGGGACTTCTTTAAGATGAAAAAATAAAAACAAAAAACCACGAAAACAAAAACAAACAATCAAAATTATGAATAAAATAGCAATAGCTACATATCCATCAACAATTACTTTTACTGTAAATGGATTAAATAGTTCAATCAAAAAACATAGAAGGGCTGAATAAATTTAAAAAACAAACAAACAAAAAAACCCCTTACATATGCTGCCTACAACAGACTCACATCAGATCAAAAGACACACACAGACAGAAAATAATTGATGGAAAAAGTTATTTCATGAAAATGGAGACAAACAAACCAAAAAAGCTGGGGTAGTAATATGTATACCAGACAGAATAGACTTTGAAACAAAGCCCATAAGAAGAGACAAAGAAAGGCCCAGTAATCCCACTTCTGGGTATTTATCAAAAAAAAAACCAAAATGCTACTTTGAGGGGACATGTGCATCCATATGTTCATTGCAGCATTGTTTACAATGGCCGAGATTGGAAGCAGCTTGGTTATACTTTGATGGATGAATGGGTAAAGAGGAGGTGGTACATATACACAGTGGAATATTGCTCAGCCATGGAAGGGAATGGGTTCTTGTCATCTGCAGCAGCATGGATGGACTTGGAGGGTATTGTGCTCAGTGGAGTGTAAGACAGAGAAAGACAGGTGCAATGTGATTTCATTTATATGTGAAATCTAAATAACAAAATAAACAAACAAAACATAAACAAACTCATAGATACAGAAAACATTTTGATGGTTGTCAGATGGGAGGGGTTTGAGGTGTAGGTGAATAAAGGGGAAGAGATTAAGAAGTACAAATTTGTTGTTACAAAGTAGTTATGGGGATGTAGAGTATAACATAAGGAATATAGTCAATAATATTGTAATGACTATGAATTGTGTCAGATGGGTATTAGATTTGTTGGGGTGATAGATGGGAGGAGGTTGAGGAGGGTAGGGTGAAAAAGTTGAAGGGATTAAGAAATATGAATTGGTAGATACAAAATAGTCATGGGTATGGTAAAGCATAGTGAATATAGTCGATGATATGGTAATAATTAAGTACAATGCTGGGTGGGTACTGGACTAGTCAGGGAGATCATTTCTTAAATTATACAAATGTCTAACTACTATGCTGTACACCTGAAATTAATATAAAATAATATTGAATGTCAACTGTAACTGAAAAAATTAAAAGGGGGGGAAGTGAAGGGGAATAATAGGTCCAAATTTTCAGGTATAAAACAAGTCCTGGGAATATAATATATAGCATAGGGAATATAGTCAATAAAATTGTGATAGCATAGTACAGTGTCAGATGGTATATAAATGTTGAATCACTATATACTTCTTTAGGTATATAAATGTTGAATAACTATGGTGTACCCCTTAAACTAACATAATATTGTATGTTAGCTACATTTTTAATAAAAACCTTAAAAAATAATAAATAAATCATGTGTGTGTACATTTGTGTGTGTGTGTGTGTGTGTGTGTGTGTGTGTGTGTGTTCTATCAGGTTCCATTTCTCTGGAAAACTGACAAAAGAATTTACTGTTTGTTCCAGCCAAAACCTGATTATGAACCCCTATACTCCCTTTTTCTCTTTTTTTAGAATAGTTACTTTTGAAAACTTGTAATTATAAATCCATTCTCTGTCACTTTGGGATGTCTTTCATTACCCAGAAATGCCTCCTCGAGGACTTGGGAGCCATCTCCTTGAAATTCAAACATTCAGGGAGATAGCTCTCCTATTTCCCAGTTCATGTGGGAGGGTGAGACCAACTTTGGTGGGTCCCTTCTCCAATGTGCAAAACTACCTCCTGTCCTAAAGATATGACAAGTGTGTTTCTCCTTTGGATAAGTGCTAATTAACAAACCCAGATGGCCCAGTCACCTTGACCAACTCCTCTTAATACTTTCCTGCCATATCCCAGCTTTTAAAAACTTCCTGTCTTTTGTTTTAGTGGAGTTGAGCCCAGTTTGCACTGAAGTCTCTATCCCCTACTGCAATAGTCTGAATAAAATCTATCTTGCAATTTTTAACCAGCCTCTGGTGAGTAATTTATCTTTGACACTGTTTGGTCGCTCTATAGAACTGCAACTGAAATGTGTTTAGGAAAAAAAAGGCAATATAAACTGATTTAAGGGTTTTGTTGTTGTTGTTGGCTTTTTTTTTCCCTCTTGTTGAAGACGGAGCCCCACAATTTTATTTTTCAAAGGGCTCCACAGATTGTGTAGGTGGTCCTGGTGGTAGTTGTAATAGTAATAATAGTAGTTGTAGCAGAAAAAGCTAACATTTATTAAGTGATTGCTCTGGGCTAGTCTTCAGTTGAAGTTTTCTATGTGTATCAGCTTATTTAATCTCATAACAGTGGTAAGATACTGTACTAATATAAACCCTTTTTATAGTTGAAAGAACTCAAACAACAGAGAAGTTTAGTACCTTAATTATTATTAGAACTGACATAGGGAAGTAATAGTGAAAACGGAATGAAAAGAACAGATGAAACGAATAGTGGAGACAGAATCAAAAGGAAATAATGGAGGTTTAGATTGAAGAAAGTTTTTTACGCTATTTGTTTTCTTGCTTTTTGTTTTGTTTTGTTTTTGATCTAAGAATTGCATGGTTAAATAATAACTGAGATGGCTTTGAGGAATAAGATAAGTTTACCTTTAGTTAAACTAAGTTTATCTGAAGGTGCGTAACAGGTATTTGGAAATGTGGGTCAGTTGCTCAAGAGAAAAATGAAAGCTGAGGAAAGAAATGTTGAAGAACCCAGTAAGATGATATTTATTTTATTACATATATTTAAATATTTATATGTATTTATTATATATATTTCTATTTGTATAAGAGTCATAGAAAGAAACTTAAAAAGGCCTTGTTTAAAGGCCTGTAAGAAGAGAAGGCAGAGACGTGGGTCTGAGAAATATTCTTTCAGTCAGTGGCTTACAGTGTCATTTAAACCCAGAAAGTAGAGAAAATTCAAATAAGCAAATTTTTAAGAGTTCTATATCTTTCAGAGAGTTCAAGGAGGAATGAGGAATTACTGAGAACAACATATTGGAATTCAGGATAAACAGTGGTGACTATCAAGAGAGCCATTTCAATGTAGTGAGAGGCAGGAGCCAGATTGCAAATGTTTACAAAGGGAATTGTTGGTAAGAAAGTGACGGTTGCTTGTTGTTGGAGTTGAGAGAAGGAATGAATAGAATGCTGGAAAAAGTAGAGTGAAGGCAATGACTTTGAGGATCAGAGAGGCTTGCCTTATTTAAAAGATAAAGATACAGAGAGAGTTGAGGAGGAAAGACAGAAAGCCCTAATTATGAAGAACTGTTTTTAGCACCCCTCCTTATTGCAATCTTTTGATCCCTTTTTCATTGTATTTATGTATTAGATATACAGTAATACCTTGGTTTGTGAGCATAATTTGTTCCGGAAACAAACTACTCATATTGCAAAACATCACTCGTTTACCATGTTAAAATGTATTAGAAATGTTTGCTCGTCTTGCGGAACACTCACAAACCACGTTACTCACAATCCAGAGTTTTCCTCTATTGGGTTTTGCCACTTTCAAACAGACAATCTTCAGCAATAGACTTCTCTCTGTATCTCATTTTTCATCTAGAAAATTAGAATAATCGTAACAGCCTTTGTCTGGCCTGCCTAATGAGTTTAATCATTCACAGGGCCCAAAGTAGAAATATTTGTGAAACAGATGATAAAATTCATAACTAAAGATTGAAAATTAAAACATGATTATACAGAAAGTTTTAAAATTAGTGTTATTTTTGCTTATTTCCTGCTCCTTGGAAGAATTCCAAGGAGCGTTTTCTTTGCCATTCCCATCCAAGAACCTGCATGAAACTCAACCTCAACTGCTTCAAGCTATAGATCAAGTTTGCTGTTTTTCCATTCACTGTGCTCTCATCCTAAAAACTATAAGAGTAGAAAATAAACAAAAATACCAGTGAAATAGCTGTAGGTCAATTCTCATAAAAATGACTTACTCGCCATTGTTCATTTGTGTATACGAACTGACATATTTGCAACTTCATTTCCGTTACTCAGGGATCCATTCCGATTTTGAAAGTTAGTGTACTATGGTTATCATATGATTATGTGTGGCATCAATTTTCCTTCCTGTTACATTCCCTTTTTACAAGCTGTAAGCATCATAAACTTGTGGAGATTTTATTGGAAAGTCAAGGTGGCAGAGTTATGGAAATGACTCAGAAATGATGCTTCCTGCCTGAACAATGTTGATTTACTCGTAATGCTAAACACACTCCACTAAGTCATACGCAGCTCTTGGGAGAGGGATGACTAATTAGCTCAGTGACTTACCCGCCTACATGCTCTGCTGACTATAATACATTAAAAGATTTTATTAGCCTACAAGGTCAGGAAATCTTACTGCATGGGTAGTATTTCTAAAAATTTAATAGCGATAGCCTGATGTTAGTTCCTTTGTGTTTGTAGATTGGAAATAAATTCTCCAAGATGAATACACTCAGATACTTATTTCTCAGAACTTCTTTTCTCACAGAGTTTTCAATAAATATTGAAATGTTTAAAAGGAAATGATGATTGGCAAAGTCAGCTAATTAATTATTCATATGTTGACAAATACATTCAGTTGTCTAAACCCTTAGAATTCCTTGATGTATTTTATATTCATTATACATTTCAATATGAGATAAAGACTTGACGTTCATAGGTATGAATTGTCTTCTTTTAGCATTTCCTACCAGTAGATCATCTCAAGCAAATATTTCTAAAGAATGACATGTGTCAGGATATCCAATGTGCAGCTGTCAAATGCAGAGCTGCAAACAGAATCAGAGTAACTGATAGAGATCTGTAGTCATAAGTGACATTAGCTTATATTCAATCTTTAGAAGAGATAACGCACATAAATTGAAATTTTAATTTCCAGCATCCCCACCATAATCATTAGTTGAGCATAGAAATATTACATTAAATTAGATTACCATGGTCCATATTGAGTTGAGAGAATTATGTCCATCTCTTAGTTTGCTAGCATTGGCTAAATCCTACAGTGAGGTACACTGTCTTCCTGCATACAAAAGACGGCAGCATTTGTTTCTAGGCAGATAATTGCTTTTTCTGCTAATCACTTAAAATATGCCATCCATTTGATTAGCACCTTTTATAGCAGAAGGAATAGAAGCAAACATATTGTGGAAAAAGGAAAAAGGCAAAGCTCAAAATAAAGCCATTGGGCAAACAGTATTGGGTAGTTTACTTTTGTATGCAGAAATACTAAAGATGAATCTAAAGCAGGAAATATTTAAGGGTCACATGTTTTGCAAACTTTTCATGAGTACCATATTGTCCCAAGCAACTACATGTGATAAAACCATGCAGTGGGCGTTTTTTGGTGTTTTTCTTTTTGTTTGTTTGTTTGTTTGTTTGTTTTACTTAGTCATCATTTTCCACACAATTTCTATATTTTAAAGACTACCTATATGAAAATATAAAAAAATATTTGAAGATGAGAAAAATGTCAAAGCAGATTTATGTTGGAAGACATCATCCAGAAGATGTGACTACCAGCTCACCATGTGGGCTGGACCCAGGCCATTGGAGGCTTCTCACCCCTTCTCCTGTCTTTGGAATATGTGCTCTGCTTACCTTACCACTCCCAGAAGCTGCCTCAAAGATACAGGGTTGAGATAATAATATGGTAATAAGGCTATCTGGACTGGGTACATGATTAAACCCAGTTGAGACCCTCTGTATGTGAAACTGAACCCAGTTAAGGCCCCTCTATAAATTTTAAGATTTGGCGGGCAGGTGCAGAAAATCTGTTTTTTCAGCCTCCCAAAATAAACCGCATATGTAAATTCCCATGCTTATTAAAATTGCCACCTATCAATCTGGAGTGGCATGCCTCTTTCTTTGGTCTCTCCCTCCCCTCTGTTTTAGAATAGACCTGGGAAGCTCCAGAGGTTGGGAGCTAACAATTTAAAAAATCAACTGCTCATAAATCTTATGTATAAGATTATAATCCTGGAAACAAACTTAGTTCCCAAAATCCTTGGACATTAAACATTTTCTTATGCTACAAATCACACTTTTCAGCCCCTTTTCTAACGTTCCTTCATTCTGATACTTTCCACTCACACAAAATTGATGCAATTATTTTTTGTGCATATTTATTCCCCCAAAATGTACAGTTCTGACAATGAATCATGGGTTCCAATGGTGCCCACATCCTAAACTACTCAACTGTGTTCACATCCAAAGACTATGAGGTAGAAGAGAAGCAAAAATGCCAGTGAAAGTAGCTTTGAGTCAATTCTAATAAAAATTTCTTACTCACCATCTTCATTTATGTGTATGAACTGACATATTTGCATCATGTCAGGTAAAAAAGAGCACGAGGAAGAGTATGGGTTATTAGAATGTCATAGACCTGAGATCAAATCTAGGTACTGTTACAAACCTCACTGTGTTACCTTGGGGATAACAGCATCAACTTTTGATCTGCAAAATGATGAGATCAAGCCAAATGATCATTAATTCCATTTAGCTCAGAAGCTTCATGCTTTGTGCCCAGTAACATTCGCCCACAATTTCAGTATTATGCAAATGAAATGTGGATGAATTAGAGCTTTCCATCTATGGAAAAAGTACTTAAAAACACAGTTGACATCTGAGTTAAAATGAGAAAATCAATACACATTTAATTCAAGACAAAAAATATGTGCAACATTCTTGCCATAGTTAAGGGAAGTCACTTAACTTTGAATTTTACTTTCTACAATACTTAGAAATAAGTCACCCTTCTTTAGAGAAGATGAAAAAATTGTATCTACCAAATCATCTGGTCATTAAAAAACACTACATGAATGTAAGAATTTCAGATAGAAAGAAGGAGCTCTGTCCCACTTAGATAGTGTAATATCTGTGCTATATCTCTATTAAGCCCTAGAGTTTGATTAATCTAAATCCTTTTCATGTATATTTTAGTTATTGAGCTAAAGTCGTATAGCCTCTAGACTGTTAATATCCATTATACCTACTTAAACCTAGCTGAATTTCTTGAAACCACAATAAGGAGTTATTTTTTTAGCACATAATAAACAGTAAAAAAAAATAAAATCTTCCACTGAGCTAGATTTATACAGACTGAAAAAGTCATGTAGCCACATAATCATTATATGAGTAAAAACAACACTACGGATAAAAAAATGAACATATTATTCATATTGGAATATTTTTTTCACTAGTTTCCAGTAAATGAGAAACAACTTGCAGTTATGTGAATAACAACTATGAATCACTTTTTACATGAGACATTTAGAGAATGCCTTCTCAAGTGAAATGGAGGCACGCAAGCTTCGTGTCAGCTACATAACCTGCAGAAAACTCACAATTTTGAATGCCCTTGAAGTAGTTTCCCTGGGCATCCATTTGCAAGGGAGGCCATGCTGTTTTCATCAAAAGGGAAGAGAGGATCTACGTGCTTTGTCCAAAGACAAATGATAAGCAGAGACATTGTTATAAAGATCAACTCCTTGCTGAAGGCCTTATCCATTCCCAGGAACTCACCTAAAATCCTGGTACATGCAGGAGATATAATTTTCCCTCTTTTTTCTATATTATTATAAAATATGTTTTTTACAACATGTCATACATGAAGAGGTAATACTATTGAGAGTGGTTATTTTAGGTTTAAACAGCATATATGGATGTATAAGAGGACAGGGTGTTGGAGAATAAATATGACAATCTCCTTGAGACCTTTTGAAGTTGCTTAGGAGCAAATTAGAGTTTCTGAATTTCTATTAATTTGCAATTACAAATATCAACTTGGACAGTCTCTTATTATCAGTAATGTGACCTTCTTCATATCCAGGCTGGTTTGAACTGGTATAAAATAGGTTATACTTGGAAGAAAAAAAAACCAGACAAGATATAACCCACAGATCCAAGTTTTCCTTCCATCCTCTAAGAAAGATGTCCCCAAATTGGGTATGAAATGAACCTGTATTGCTTGTTAAAATAGCAATCATGAAGCCATAAGTTATTTTCCAATTTGGAAAATGATGGAATTACTCTCATGGAATATGAAATACCTTTAGAGAAGATGCATATATACATATATTCCTTTTCTAAAAGTATTCCATATTCCATGAGAATAATCCCATCATTTATATATAAGTGTGTGTATACATAAGATATATATATATACACACACACACACACACACACACACACATATTCCTTTGAAGATGTTATGCTTTCAGATCTCTACACAGAATATGTATCTTAAAGGCTTCAGTTTCTTGAGCCACAAAATGAAACACGCAGAGATCAAACACTTAATTTACTTTTTATGCTATGCCCTGTATAAGTTCAGGTTCATGGAACTGTGAAGGAGAAATATGTCATAAATAAGAAAGTAGTGATAAGTCATATGAAATTGTAACCCTTTGGTCTATTCAAACTTTAGTTCTGAATTTAAATCACCTTTGAAAATAGGAAATGTGAACATAAGTGAATTTAGACCACAGAAGTAAGTGCTTCATTAAATACTTAGTGAAGAAGTAAATACAATTTCTGCAGGTGGATAAAAACATACAAGTCTAGAACTGAAAACTAACCAGGACTCTAGATTTCCAAGGCCTGCACCTCCTTTCTGGTAGGGACCCACACTTTGCCACAACTCCTAACAAATTAATAGACAGGCACTGAAGAAAATTGCTACATTTCTTTTTTTTTTAATTGCTCTTCAGTTTGGCTAACTAATTTATATTATAATATCTTTTTAAAAATATGTTTCCTATTCTTCGAATATTTGAAGTCCTATACTCATATTTACTTAGGAATGACAAATAAAAACAATACCTATTCTTAAAGACAGAATTGCAAGTAATTTAAAGAATGTCTAATCCAAAAATTCTGGTGCATATTACTTATTAATTCACTTATTCACTCCCTCAATATTATTTGTGAGTTCTATGATGTGTCTGGGACAGCACCATGAATATAAATATATAAAAAATCTTGACCTACACTCTCAAGAAGGTCAGAGTCTAGTTTGTTTCATCCAATTATATAAAGAAGTACAATAATATATATGAGGAAGTAGTGGCACAAAAGGGGTATGTGTTTCTCTGAGGTAGAAAGAGAGGGAAATGTACAGGATCAAATCGAACATGCTTTTCTCAACAACCTGGTATAACTACAATCAGTTCCACTCAGTACTTTAAGAAAAAATATATGTTCAGTACAATGCCAGTTTACCACTAAGAGGTTTTGCCCACCTCTCAAGCTCTTCTTTGGGAGACACGACCCTGATAAGCTTTTGAACCACAGGGAGCTGCAAGGATAACTTCTGTCTACACTAGGAAGGCCTATGGGAAATAAAGAATATATTCACTGCTCTGTGACCAGGAGAAAACAATCAAAAGAGCAGCAACGTAACTACCATTTCTATTTTTAAATCTCACTTAAATGTATACAATGCAATTGATGAAACTTAATTTGCATTCAGAATCCTAGCTGCTAATGTAGATAATTTTAATTCTCCACAATCTGTAGCCAAAGAAGAATGAAATGAATATTTAGGTAGCCATTACCCAGCATCCACAAGAGAAAACAAATCCTAAAAGAAAATACCATGGAAATTTTAGAGCTTTTAACCTCTTCTTTCTTCATACATAAAGCACCTC
The DNA here is from genome assembly GCF_001890085.2 of Hipposideros armiger. Classification (NCBI taxonomy): domain Eukaryota; kingdom Metazoa; phylum Chordata; class Mammalia; order Chiroptera; family Hipposideridae; genus Hipposideros; species Hipposideros armiger. The sequence continues at coordinate 431,604 of NW_017732199.1, forward strand.
TTTCACTCTTTCAACACATGGTCACATTCTGTTCTTGTGCAATCCCAATCAAAATCCCAGCAAGTTATTTTATGGATATTGAAAAAACTAATCATAAAGTTTATATGGAGCGGCAAAGACAAAGAATACCCAACATTGAAGGAGAAGAACAAAGTTGGAGAACTGACAGTATCCAACATCAAGGCTTACTGTAAAGCTACAGCATTTAAGAAAATGTGGTATTGACAAAAGAATTGACAAATATATGAATGGAACAGAAAACAGAGCTCAGCAATAGACCCACATAAATATAGTCAACTTATCAGAGATGCAAAAGCAATACAATCGAGTAAAGGTAATCTCTTCAACAAATGGTGCTGGGACAGCTGGACATCTACATGCAAAAATGTGAATCTAACACAGATCTTACACCCCTTACAAAAAATAACTCAGAACGGATCATAAACATAAATGTAAAACACAAAACTCTAGACCTCCTCGAAGACAACACAAGAGAAAACCTGGATGACTTTAGGTAAGGTAATGCTTTTTTAAGATACAACACCAAACACACAATTCATGAAAGAAATAATTGATAAGATGGACTTAATTAAAACTAAAAACTTCCATTATGCAAAAAAAAAAAACCAATATCAAGAGAATTAGAAGACAAGCCACAGGTTGATAAAAATATTTGCAAAAGATATATCTGATAAAGGAGTATTATCCAAAATATATAAAGAATGATTAAAACTCAATTATAAAAAAATCAAAAGCTCAATTAAAAAATGGGCCAAGGGCCTTAACAGATACCTCACTAAGAAGATATAGAGCAGATGTTAGCTAGACTTATTGTGGTGCTCATTTTTTCAATATATACAAATGTGAAATCATTATGTTGTATACCCAAAACTAATCTAATATTACATGTCATTTATATCTCAATAGAAATAGAAGATATACAGATGGCAAATAAGCCTATGAAAAGATACTCTCATATCAAATGTCATCAGAGAAATGCAAATTTAAACAATGAGGTACCACTACACACTATTTCAATGGCAAAACCCCAGAACACTGAAACACCAAATGCTTGAGAGGATGTGGAGCAATACGAACTCTCATTCATTGCTGATGGAAGTGGAACATGGTACAACAACTTTGGAAGATAGTTTAGCAGCTTCTTACAAAACTAAACATATTTTTAATCATATGATATAGCAATCGTACTCCTTGATATTTACCCAAAGGAGTTGAAAGCTTATGTGCACATAAAAACCTGCACACAGATGTTTAGAGCAGCTTTATTTATAACTGTCAAAACTGGAAGCAACCAAGATGTCCTCAGCAGGTTAATGGAAAAATAAGTTTTGATACATTTAGAGAATGGAATATTATTCAGCACTAAAAAAAAAGTGAGTCATCGAGCCATGAAAAAACATGGAGGGAACTTAAATGCATATTGCTAAGTGCAAGAAGCCAATATGAACATACTGTATGATTCCAATTATATGACATTCTGGAAAAGACAAAGCTATGGAGGTAATAAAAAGGTCTTGGTTTCCATGGTAAAAGATGAACAGGAAGAGCACAGAGGATTTTTAGGGCAGTGAAACTACTCTGTATGATATCATAATGATTCATAAATGTATGTCAGTATACATTTACTCAAAGCCATAGTATGTACGACATAAAGTTGAACCCGGAAGTAGACCATAGACTTTGGGTGGCTATGATGTGTCAATGGAGGCTCATCCTTGGTAACAAATGCACCACACTGGTGAGGGAGAAAGCTGGGCGTGTATGGGGCAGGAGCTAGATAATATGTCTCTGAACTGATCTCTCAATTTTGTTGTGAACTTAAAACTTTCCTAAAAAAACAAAGTCTTAAAAAATGTTATTATTCTCAAAGTATAAAATTGCGTCTGTGAAGTGGGATTCAGTCTGCTTAGATCAAGAAAAGATGGATAACGTTGACTGGGTGAGCTAAGGGAAAGGTAGGGCACTTCAAGTACAAGATGTTTCATAACTGCTGGTTGAATGAATGGGTACTGAAATATGAGTTTATATTTATTGAGGGAGTATAAATGTCTTTATATTTCTTCTAGTACTTAGTATGTGTACTTTTGTCTATTGACGCCTCAGCTCCCAACACAGGGCCCAGCATATGATTAGCATTTAATTAAAATGAGCTAAAGAAAATAATGTCTACAGAAATTACCACTGATGTCAAGAATCTGTTTGCTCTACTAGTGGATGTAGTAGAAATAACATCTTGTCTTTGGAGATTAAGAATGGAAAAATAAACTCTTCACAGAGTATTATACCTAATTATCTCTCTCAGTGTCTCTAAGGTCTTGCCTCCCTGAAGTTAAGGTGCACAGTGATCACTATTTAGAGTAACTATTGCTAATAATAATAATAATAATAATAATAATAATAACAATAATAAACAAAAACCACCACTAAAACCTAACTACTCACTGAGATATGAAAAATGATCCAAAATTGGAAGTAGCTGATGTTTAAAGTTAATGTTCTTATTATTTAAAATAATCTATAATATATTTTAAAAAATGAATTAAGGTGGCTTTCAAGAAAGGGCTGAAATATATTAATTTAAATCTTATAACCTGTAGCAATGAAAGAATGATACAGATTAAAAAGTAAAAATCAATCAAAAGAATACATCCTTCTAGAAAATAGAAAAATATCAGTTACTTTTGATTTTCTAAATCCAGAAAGGACAAAACACTAGAAAACCTAATGCAGATAACGCTCCATCAGGGTGACTTACTTCAGTCTAATTCTTCTAATTATCTTTCAGTTTTCTTCTGGCTGACTCAGGAACTAATAGATGTTATCTTTGTGTCTGGTGTTGTTGACATCTTTTACAGTATAGTTTTATTTTAATGGGTGTATACAAACAGTCTATTTTATTATTATTTCCCAGGTCCATTAGAAATAATCAAAAAACTAAAAGAAGTCAGATTTTACTCATAGAAAATGTGAGGGAAGAAAAGGCAGTGCATTTTATGAAGGATTTTATAAATAAGCCAAGCATGAAATGAAAACAATAATGGAGCTGACGATGTCATTCTGAAAGGAGTAGCAGATAACATGTCTGGCTCTAAAACACCAACATAAAATGTACTTCTTACCTTATAATACTTTCGGGTTTTCCTACAACAGAGAAAACCAGAGTGAGAATAATTTATAAATCTGAATTCCATTATGTTCTTGAATTTTCTGATGGAAAGATTTTATATCAATGCAATGAGTTAATAGTATCTCCTATACATTTTCCAACTTGATAGAAATATATTCAAGACTTTTCTTGCCTTTAAAGTCATCAAAGTTATTTAAACTCATTATTGTACAGCTTAAAAGCCCTCTAGGTACACAGTGCTAGAATATTTAACCTGGAATTCATGTACTATGTGAGGGTTTTCAGGAGCCTAAGAAATCCTGAAACTGGTTAGAATGATTCTTGCGCATACACATATGTGTATATTTTAAGAGAGCAATAAGACTCATTGGTTTTTAAATGTGTCAATATTAGTTACGGTTCCCCCCCAAAAAACAAAACAAAATGTGCGCACATTTGTGTGTGTGTTTGCATACACATATATATACATATACATAAACATGTGTGTGCATACACACATACACACACACTCATGTTTGTGTGTGTGTGTGTGTGTGTGTGTGTGTGTGTGTGTGTGTGTGTGTGGAGAGAGAGAGACAGAGGGAGAAAGAGAGACAGAAATTTGTTGTGAGGAATTGACTCGTGTGATTATGAACACTGAGTACGCAGACTAAGAAGTCCGACAATCAGCCATCTGGAAGCTGGAGACCCAGGAAAGCTGGTGGTGTAGCTCAGTCCAAGTCCAAAGGCCTAAGAACTAGCGGTCCCAGTCCAAGAACAGGAAAACACTGATGTCCTCTCAAACAGCCAGGCAGGAGAAATAACTTAACCTTTCTCTGCTTTTTTTTTTTTTTTTTCTATTCAGGTGTTAAACAGATGGGATGAAGTCCATTCATATTGGGGAGGGCAATCTGCTTACACAGTGTACCAATTCAAAGACTAATCTCTTCCAGAAACACCCTCACAAACATACTCAGGAATAATGTTTCACCTGCTATCTTGGCATCCCTTGGCCCACTCAAGTTGACATATAAAATTATCCATCACAATACCTATGACCCACAAAATACTAAGAATCATTGAAAATTCATTCAGCTATACTTGATTCATGAAATACTGAGTCACTTGATCTATCTTCTTTTAATAAACAAAAATCTGGTAGTAAATCCAGTTTCTTTCTGATTCCATTTTGTTTACACTTGCAGCCTAAATTTTGGTTTTGTCATTAGGCCTTGTCTCTTCTAATTATGCATGATCTTTCTTCCAATTTCAGCTACTTTCTTGGCTTTAGCTACCATTTTTAGGCTGTTGAATTCTCTTTGTTTCAATCTCTGATCACTCTCCTGAGCTACAAGAATCACTGCATAACTACAGTTCATATATCTTTACTGGGTGTTTCTAAATGAACTGATTAACATTCACCCAGTCAAATTATATTGTGACTTCTTAATCCCCTGTAACAATCAATGTCATCATCCAGTTTCTCAAGATCAGTACTAAATCATTCCACATTGAACCTTCCTCTACTGTCATTATACACAGTCTTTTTCATTTTGTTGAATAAATGTCTCTTGAATCTTCTCTCTTCACATTGTTAAAATTTAATTTAAGCTCTTGTCAAGACTTACATAAGCAATTGCAACTTCCTCCTGAGACTTCCTTTTAAACCTGCTTAGTTTCTATTCTAATGTCACCAGAATAAACTATCTAAAAAACAAATTTCCATTGTGTTTTAGTGTTTTCCATTCCTAGTATTTAACCACACTGTATTACATTTTTAAAATTTGTATTCATCTTACCTCTTTACATAGTAATGTTCAATGTCTCACTCACCTTTCTAGCAACTCACTTGGTCTAGCACACACATAATGTATAAATAATACTGTAGCAGAGGTGGATATCTGTCTACCAAAATTTGTGTTTCTCCTTCTATATTTTAGAGTTGTTTCTGGGAGTCCAGGTGCCCACCTGTGAACTACATTTCCCAGCTCCTTAATAATGCATCTGAGTAGGTCTCAATGGTGACATTTTAGCAGAAGTGATATATTGTTTCTAGTCCAGGCCTTTTAGCAACATGGTATATTCTGCTCTCACTGTCATCTTTCGCTAGCTAAATGCAGAGAATCCCAAGGCCTTGAAGGAGAAGCCCAAAATGGGAAAACCTGAGTCCCTGAAGGACAACCCGGAGGCATGCTACCTTCCTGCAGGAAGGACCATCACTGGGCAACATGAGTGACAATAAGTTTCTGTGGTTAAGACATATTTGTTAAGGTGTTACGGCTACTAATTACCTCAACTCATATAAGTTAGTCAATAAAGTATTTTGAAATTAATTTTTATAATGTACCTAGGTATTATACATTTGCACAAACAGGTAAAGGCAGCAATAAATTATTTTAAAAAAAGAAAAGGCATCCATTCCTGTCTTGCATTTCCCAAAATGTGGTTATAATACATACCATGTCCTTGAAAATGTTACATTCAACCTCATTTTGTTATAACATTGATGTGATGCCACAGGAACTTAATTCGTGTTTATATCAATCAGTCTATGGTAAAATAGGTTTCGTAAGTCATCGTTGTACTTAAAGTTGCAGAACATATTGACAATGTTAAGTGATGACTTACTGTAATGATCTAGGGTTTAGTATATGCCACTTCTTTTGACTATACAGAAAAAGCTGGAAACTGTTCACTTAGAACATATCACAAAATTTGCATCTTTATAATATTTCTATTTTAATGGTTTTTTTTCACTTTAGCATAAAATCGAAAGTACTATTTTGCTCAAGAAATAAAGAAAAAGAGCAATACAAATAATTAAAGAGAATATAGAATATGTTGACAACTAATTAGGGCAATGAAAGCATTTGGATGAGGGCCCAGGGAAAGTTATCCAAGAAAAATAGACTGAGCTGTTTGAGTAACCGTATTATGCACATTGCATCTTCGTATAAATCTGTGACACTATCTTGGGATTGTTTATTTTGCCCACTTTATATATGAGTGTTTTTTCCCCATTTTTGCATAGTCAATTTATTTTAGTAAAATTGAATTAAGTGAGAAGAAAAATTTAATCAAGTAGTTTCCCCTCTAGCACACTATCCTTCCTATAATGCATTAGAAATTTGTGAAATGAGATTGAAATATATATATATATATATATATATATATATATGCACATAGATATATATTTATGGTGGTTATGAATGGATAACATAGAAATCTGTTTAGACTCGAATTCTATGCAGATATAGTCATTGGTCCTTTTCAAATGTAATACAATATTGGTCCGAGTCCAATAATTACTCATTTTTGTTGATCTTTCTATATGTAGAACTTTGAAGTCTGAAGTCCACTTAATCCTTAATACTCAAAGGGTGGTTCGTGAACCAGATGCATCAACATCACCTGGAGTTTGTTGGAAATGCAGAATCTCAAATCTCACCCAACATGATTTGTACGCATGCTAAAAATTTGCAAAGCACTGCTCTAGGTAACAAGGTGGAAATAAAGAGTGGGTTAATGACAGTTCCAAAGGGATTGCCCTACTCTGAAAAATAATTTTATTCTGGTTTAAATAAAATGATTTTTGTTTTTGTTTTTATGACTTCTGTGAATATTCTAATCTAGGCCAAATGATTTGCCTGTTTAGCCTTTTAGTACTAGCAATGAACTTCAGAGAAAATAGGCAAGAATTTCTTTTATAGGTTTTATAGCAGTTAAGGTGTTTCTAGCTGAAAATAATGGATAAGTTCACCTCCATTATTCTTATGTAATCAGGAAACCCTGGGAGGACATGTTAGGATGGGCCTCAGAAATGACTCAGCTCCACAGCTCTGGCTTCTCTTGCCAGCACTGCCCATGCGTTACCATCCTTCCTGAGTAGCTTCACCTAGAGCGGGTAAAAGATAGCAGTAAAAGTGGCAGGTCTCGCACATGGCAAATCATATCCAGACGAATCAAGTCTTTTCTTGTGGCTAATGCTTAAGAGGAAAAATTTCCCATAATTCCCAAGCAAATGTCTCCTTGCATTTCATTATTTGATTTGGATAACACACCCCTTCCAAAATCAATCCTTGCCATCCCAGGAATGGGATTCCCTCATTGGCTTACCCAGAGTTCCTGAAACGATGATTGCCAAGGGGATGGGAGGACCTTGAGTGGCTTGTTGTCTTGGATCAATCCCTCCAACTACTTCTCAGGTTGATGATCAATAAGGAGGGGGAAGAGTGAATGTTGAGAAGCTCATGATAGTGTTTAGCAAATTCTACATTTCTTTTATTATACTTGCATAATTGTGCCTCTCTTTTCTCATTTCCATCCCTCAAGTCATATTGTCAGGTGACTTTTCTGAAATTTCTTGTAATAGAACCAGATGCTTAGGTTCCATGACACTTGTACTCACTCTACTCACTGTCTCCATTACGATCAACGTTCTACATACACCTGGCTCTTTAGAGGGAGAAATCTCTTTGTTTTTATTTGTCTTTTTGTTTGTCTCACCACAATTCCCACTCAAGAGAGTCACTGAGGCTACCCTATGTCTGACAACTTATATGGCCAAAAATTTCTATTATCTGTATATCCCACTGGGGAAGCATGTTGGGGAAAAGTGGAGCCCTCTGTTTAATAAGCTGAGGCCAACGTTTACCATATGTGACTAACTGAGAGGGAATTCTGTTGTATTTTAGATGATCAACTTGAATCTGTTTCCTCTAGTTAGTGAAAGATACTTCACACTGAATGATGCCAAAACAATCCAATAATCTTATTATCTGTTTCAGGTATAAATCCATGGCACACAGAGGTGAAAGCAGATGAGTCAAGCACAGCTCCAGAGAAACAGTGCCCTGCATCTCTAAAATCTCAAACACATTCCCAGTGTCAAAAAATCTTCAAGTTAGTGTAGCTGGGGTGCTACAGTGGCAATTTTTACAACTGTTTGCAAACTAGGCTTTTCTTTGCTTGCTTAAGTATCTGGCATAGAGCAGGACTTCAAAATGTATTTGTTGAATAAAATAATTCAAATTTGAGTAAACTGGCTGAAAGTTCCATATTTTTTTAAATGGCCTATAAATTTTTACTTATTGCTGAATTCTCCAAACTATGAATCAGAAGCTAATAGATGCTCAGTGAAGAATGTTTATGGTATATGTCCTTTTTCTTGGCATTATGTCCTTTTTCTTGGCATTAGAATTTTTCCTTTATTTTATGGCTTAGAATTACTCATAAGATTGATAAGCAAAGCCTAAACAATAAGTGAAGATATTAATTTAAAAGCCTTAGTAAGTCGGGCCAGCTGAGTGGCTCATTGGTTAAGAGTTGGCTTGGGAGCACAAGCTCTGAGCAGCAGGGCTGCTGGCTCAGATTCCACATGGGACAGTGACTCTACGCCCTCTACCGCTAAGATGGTGAACAACAGCTCGACCTGGAGCTAGGCTGCCGTCAGTCGCCGGCGATGGCATAGGCTGCAGCGGGGCTGCAGTGGGCTGCCGTAAGCTACCGTGAGTGGCCAGCAGCCGGTGTGAGCTGCCATGTGCTGCTATGAGCGGCTGTCCAGTGGCCAGAGACCGATCTGCCTCAGCTGGGAAGAGCGCAATGATAATACCAACATGGGCCAGTGAAGCAATGCCCTCCACAACTAGACTGAAGAACAAAAGGACAGCAATTTGTCTGTTCCCCTTCCACGATTCCCCAATGCTGTTCCCCTCCCTCAATTTCCCAATAAAAAAATCTTTGAAAAATAAAATAAAATAAAAGTTTTAGTAAGTCAATTTTTACTGAAATTTGCCTGATAATGAGTTAACAGTAACAGCTTATATGTGAAGACTATACACTATATATGTAGATGTCCTTCATAGTTATACACACATGAAATGTTAATGAATTAATGATATCCACAGTGTGTCAGAACATCTGCAAGTTGTTTTTTTTTCCCCTTTGAGATATGATTGTTTCTTCTATCTCTCTAGATGCTATTAATTTTTCACTCTTCAGTCCACACTATACTCTGGAAAGACGTTCCAATTACAAAGGTCCATAGAATTTGTGTTTATTTCTTGTATTTTCACAGCCCTCATTGAGTAGACATTGGTTTCTAATAGTTTTGTGAATATCAATCTGTTGTTTTCCAATATTATTCAAATTCCTCAAGAGCATAGTAAAAGCACTACACTTCTTTATATTCCCCACAGGTTGGAGCACAGAATAAATACTTAATGAAAACTAACTGATTGAAAAACAATTCACCAAAATGTCTATTTTCCTTCCTTCACTGACAAAGTAAATGTTACACAAAAAATATGGTAAAAGTGTCTATGGTTTAAAATGACATGTTCTAGTTTAAAATCGCCTCCATATTTCCAGCTTCACCCTTCTCATGGTAATTGGTTCAATGATGAACCGATGGTGAATTCTCTCTAGATCTTTTGTGTTGTGCTTTTATGATTCTGCTTCCTCTAGTGTCTAATCTACCAGCCGTGAAATTAATAACAATTTCACCAACATATCTAACAACTGTATCTTTTTTTCCAATGCTGTTTTTGAACAAACACCTTCAATATTTGCATAGCAAAGAATTAACATACTAAGGATAATTATACTTTATAAATACTAAGGATAATTTATACTTTAAAATATAAGAATATAACACAACTCCTTGTCACATGCAGGTCATATCACAAAACAGCGTCCCTTGAAATATCAAAATCACATAGTATAAAATTATTAAAGACAATGAATTTACATGGTAAATTGCCTATTCCTTAAAAGGCAGTATAAAGTATTAAGAATAAGGTAGGACTGGGTTTTCCAAAATTCTGTTTCTGGGAGCCCTAATCTAGAAGATATTAGTAAAAATGCCTTGAAACTGTGACAGTCACACAAGACTGGGAAATGCTGAACAAATCTCTCTCCTGTGGTTTATTAGTATATTAGTATATCTTAGTATATTAGTACACTGAAGGCTCTGAGATGTACACAGAAAAGAAACTCCTTTGAATATGTTTCAAACTATGGAATAAAAGTTTCAAATTTATTCAAGCACAAAGAAAAATTTCCACAGAAAACCTACTAACTATTAGAGGTGTTTTGCAGGACATCAACTGAGAAAATGCTGAGGTAGATAAAATGGATTTGTACTGGAAGAGAGCTAATTTCTAGTCTTAGTTAAGTAGTGCTACAGCTTAAGAATTCACAAAATTTTGAAAGAGCATGCCTCATGAATTTTGTTCTAATTAAAATAGATTCTTAAGTGCAGTTCATCCACAAATAAAAAATGTAGCACTGATATTTCTGTTTAGATGCTTGTAGTTTCAGTAACAGCAAACCCAATTCAAACACATGTCCCGACTTGAGGCTGCACCACAATGGTGTTTCCAGATCAGGCCACATTGTATTTTACCTTGTCTCAACTCTGTCTTCTGCTTTGAGGGATTCCCCACATGGTCTCAGAATGCTTTCTCCAGCTATGTGACTATATAAATCCACTTTCATATTCTGCAGGTGTGGGAAAGTATTTTTCTCCCCAATATATTCAGCAAATGTTTAGATTTATTCCAATTAGATTAAGTCATATGTGCTCCATGAACTGACTACATTGCCCAGACTTTCAAATGCACTGCTAGAGTTTACCCTAGGTCATGTGCTCTACCCCTGAAAGCAGAAATGGAATTAGCTTCTCTCAAGCTACAAGGATCTCTTAGTGATAAATGGGGATTTTTGCAGAATCGAAAATATGGCATCGAAATGCATGGAGCAACAAAAAATTATCCTCTTCATTAGAGGAGAATGCAAGAAAGGATGAAAAGCATAAATTTGTAAAATGATAAAACTTAAAAACGGAAGGGTAGTAAGTGAAAACAACCAAGTGATCTCAGCTGAGCCACTGAAAATATACAAAATTCACATGAAGAGTAGACATTGTAATCTCGGGATATCTTTTTAAAAATGTAATCTGCCCTCTGAATTCATCTAATCACTACTTTATAAGAAACTAATCTGTGTTTTCTGGAAGACACAAAAATGCCTATGGAAATTGGGTAGTTACTGATTTTCATCAAAAATTTAATTAGGGGCACACTTTCAGACTGAATCACACCAACACCAAATGAGGGGATATATTGCCCACTACTTTTGTCATATCCTTAAGAAAATATACTTTTGATTTTGCCAGTGAAATTTTAGTGAATTTACTCAGGTTTTGGACAGCCATTTATCAATTTTGTTATCAATATTATATTAGATTGATTTGTTAGCTTTTGAATTGAGAAATGTTAGCTTTTCACTGACTTACTAAATTTAAATAATTAGGGAATTTTTAGCTTACTTGAATTCAAATACAACTTAACATTTACATATTTATTGGGACTACACAGAAAATAACAAGAATTTTGTTAAGGTATATCTTATGTTTTGTTTAAAACAAAATGAAAGTAATAAACTGTGTTTAATTACATAATTTGTTATCCTTGGCTGAGGAAATCAATAGTATGAGGTTCAGGATATTATGAACTGTTTTAGTAACCAATATGACTATCTTAAAACTCAGAAAAGAGAGCCCCCTTCCCTTTGTTTTATCAGCAACACGAAAGCCTAGAGATAGTTCCAAATGTGGTTGGATAGGGCTGGTTTAAACACTCCATCTTAGACAGAGACAATCGATATTAGTGTCAATCTTAAATGCTATGCACATTTGTCATTAAGACCCCAACTTCTTCCAATCATAATGCAACTTTGTAACCCTCTTATTAAAAAATTCTCAGGCCGGCTGAGTGGCATGTTGGTTAGGAGTTGGGACGCCAGCTCTGAGCAGCAGGGCCCTGGTTTGGATCCCACAAGAGGGCCAGTGATGCTGCGCCCTCTACAGCTAAGATGGTGAACAACAGCTCGACCTGGAGCAGGGCTGACATGAGTCGCCAGCGACTGTGTAGGCTGCAGTGGGGCTGGTCGGCAGCTGGCGTGAATTTTTGTGAGCCCCCGTGAGTGTCCATCCAATGGCCAGTGAGCTACTGTTTCACCCGGAAGAGCGCAATTATAATACCAACATGGGCCAGTGGAGCCACGTCCTCCACAACTAGACTGAAGAACAAAAGGACAGCAACTTGTCTGTTCCCCTTCCCTGATTCTCCAATGCTGTTCCCCTCCCCCAATTCCCCAATAAAATCTTTAAAAAAAAAATCTCAAGTAACTGCTACAGCAAATCTATACTAACACAAGGCATTTTTTTAAAAAATTTTGTTTGATTTTCATTTCTTTTCACCATGAATCCAAAGAATCCTGAGAAATTTTGTTGTTGTTTTAAATGTCCAGTCCTATTTATCCTTTGATCCCTGCATAACTCAACTCTTCTGGACCATTCTAAAACTCAGCCAAATGCTGGTAAAAGATTTTTCTGGACTGAAGCATCTGAAGGATGTCTGTCAAAAAGAGCTATGCCCAAAGAACGTTAGATTCTGTACACTGTGATGGACATAGACTTATTTTCTACTTACTGTATTTGCACTAATGTCGGGTTGGGATGACACATTCCATGTATAACTAAACCAACAACAATTTACTGAACACACACTTTGTGCTCATCACTATGCCAAGTGATTGTGGTTAGAGAAGAAATGAAAATGTGGTTTTGAAGGAGTCTGCACCATGGGGTGACAATGCTTCAAATTGAAAATATCACATACAAATTGAACAGTGCAAATGCTAAATTGTGTAGTTTGGGAGAGCTACAGGTGTATGAGGCTATAAGTCACAAAATGCTTCATAAGCAAATAAGACTAACTTTTAAAATATCATTATACACAATCACAGCATGATGATTTCTCTGCTATTTTCTTTCCTTGCCCCCATCATCTCTTATTGTTTTGCATCATCTACATAAGTTTTAGCAATGTAAGAGACATGGAGATGCTTAATGAATGATTATGGGATGGATACTGAAAATGAGTATCAGGTGTATGGGTTTATCGGAGTGTTAGAAATTTTCTTACCAACAAAACGTGCACTTCCTCATCTCTCCAGTGGTCGGTGAAGTGGAGTGGCAACTATGACAGTCTCCCCATTCTGTACTCGTAATAATGGCTGTGAAGTCACCAATCTTCTTACAAACGTGAATGCAATTTCTGTCATAAACATCACAAGCACCAATGATTAATTAGGAAGCTGGAAGAAATATTACATATTCAAAAAAAACAGTTTAACTTCAAATAGAAATTCTATCTTAATAATGTGATGTTACCATTCTTCAGCGAACGATTTCTGCGCTTGCACTTGGAAGATTTTTGTCAACACATGAACCCTGTGCTACTTGGGCAAGATGAAAACAGGACAAAGAGACATTTTCTTCATGGAAAAAGGACACACATGCTTTCCTTGCTGCTATTGTGATGGAAATACATCTGGAATCTTTCTTTGTGTGCTAACTTTAATATGTTTCAGTGTTATCCAGACTCACATGGTTTGTCAACACTGTGATAAGCCCATCCTGTTTGCGCATTTTAGCGATGTTACCAAGAAAAAAAAATAAAGACTAGTATAAATCAGTGGAGTAGGAATTAGGCAATAACACAACATGTAAACTAGTCATTTTAAATTCCCTGGAATAGTTCAGTGAATTGTCCATCATTCACTGTTCTTTACAGTTTAAGTGAAATATTACAGTAAATATCTTCTTTCCAAAGAAAATCAATTTCCCTTTCCAAATGTATTTTATTACAGAAAGAGCAATAGTTCATGATGTATGAATAATAAAATCTGCTATCATCTCCACTCTGTCTTCTGTTTCTCTTCTACATGAGGATTTGAGAAGAGTTTGCATGAAAATAAGAAAACATTATCATGCATCATTATTTTGTAAGCGCCCTATTTGGTTCTTAGGTTTAACAACACTAAGCAGAGAATATAGGTGAGATACATAGTATGTAATTTTCTAAAGCTCTTGAGCATAGAATTATACTATTCTTGAACTTGGCTGCTTCATGTTATCAGCAATTCAAAACTTTACTTAGTTGTTTAATGTTTCAAATTCTCCATTTACAAAAAATGCACTTTATAGAAAGAATATGGCTTTTGGTTTCTCCTTCTAAACCCAGTTTTCAACATTACACACTTATCAAATTATTCTGTTTGAGGAAGAGATATCTGATGAAGGGCTCTACTCTCATTTTGTTCTTTTATCACCTTTTCTGTTATTTTTAGGAATTGGGTTGCATTGTTTGACAGTACTAAATAAAAGTGACTATAAAAATTGGAAATGAAAAGGTCACAGCTTGTACCGTGCTCTTCCATATAGAGTTAGACTTGGTTCCTTTTGTTATTTGTGAAGTTTTTCCTGCATATAATCTTCAGAGCTCCAACAAGCTGAACTTTCAACATTTGCTGATATTTTAGAAGCAGCTTTATGTGGAGATTTTTTCTTATACTAGAAGACCAAGGAATTTATTTTCTTAATAGTATTTAAAAATATATATCTCTTTGTTACAGTTTTGGTTGAGGTATTCTATTGGATGGTTAAAAGTTTAAACAAAAGTTAGTCAACAGTGACCAAGTTTCTTGTAGTTTTCAATCCTATTTTACTTATCTTGCACCAGAAAGCAGTTTTGAAAGTTGTCACTCCCAGCTATTAAAATAGAAATCTGGAAACTTCCTAGGACAAACAGCAATAATAACTAATACTCATATAGTTACATGCAACTTACAAGTACTTTTGTAGTCTATATTTTAGATGAAAATACAATTGCCACCAAAATTTTGGTGCTATAGATGTTATTAATATATCCCCATTTTACACATGAGAAAACTAAAACTCAGAGAAAAACCAGACCAATTCACAAAACTACTCAATTGGAGATCTGGAGAAGAGCCGCAGTTTTTTTATCCAATTTTGCAACTTTTTCTACTCCCACAATAGGCCTTTCCAAAAGCCAATTTACCCATATAAAATGCCTTTCCTGCAACATATTAAATCCCAATTGGTGGTTCATTACTTTAACACTATGTTAATGTCTATGAATATGTGCTAGATTATATTCACAGCCTATAAAACTCACACACAGAGAATAATGAATTAATAAAGGACCCTTCTAAATGCAATTAGATGTACAACTACAAATATGCTTATTTAAAGAGTGGAAGCCTTGTTTACAGAACCTAAGAATCCCCGATTATGCAACTTACTGAGTATCATACTATCTGCTACTTCCATATTGAAAACATCCTTGGCCACAACCCAATAAAAAATCAGCGAGGTCTTTTCTACTTTCTTTAGATTTACTAATATTTTTCTGCTCTGAATTAAAGGTTAAGGCATACATAGTTCAACAGGTAATTAGATGCAGTCTTTGATTTTTGACTTGTGTTTCATAATTGTCTCATCTTTCTGACTAGATTTTAAGTATCTTGGGACAAGACATCTCCAGAAACTCTTCTTTTGAATCCCAGAGATTATTTAGCATATGGCCTTTGTATCTATTAGGAACTGAGTAACTATTTTTACTTAATCAGATCATAACAGAAAAAGTTTCTTTACTGATCTTTTGTAAATTATCTTAAACAGATGCTAAAGTGTTTTTAAAGTCACACTCCTTGATTTCTAAATTTCTGTCATTCAATCTGTAGCTAACTATATGCTATAAACATATAAGGTCCACCCTGTGATAAAACATCTTATACAAAAAATCCTATTCATGTGGGATCATAACTTAATATAAACTAGTTTCCTCTACTTGCATAAGAAATAAGTTTCATAATGAAAATGCATACCTGGTATACTTGCAGAAAAAAATTCTTAGCTTGTGGAGCAATTGGGGACTGCAGTTTTATTTGGAACTGTGAAAGTGGCTACATTCAAAGAGAATGATGCCAGGAAAGTGAGTCTGCTTTCCCTTCATTGTTGATTGCTAAACCGAATCAATTAAGATGCTTTTTGTTGCAAGTTACGGAAAACACAACTAGAAAGTGCTTTAAGAAATATATTGGTTTATCTATATTTCTGAAAAATCCAATAGAGTAAGTTTCAAGAACGGTTTGCTTAGGACTCCTGCTACTTTCCCCTGTGATTCTCTTTGTCCAGCCGTATTCTAAATATAGATTTCATTCTCAAGCAGGCATCTGTCATCACAGCAAAATTACTGCGCATT
The DNA here is from genome assembly GCF_001890085.2 of Hipposideros armiger. Classification (NCBI taxonomy): domain Eukaryota; kingdom Metazoa; phylum Chordata; class Mammalia; order Chiroptera; family Hipposideridae; genus Hipposideros; species Hipposideros armiger. The sequence goes on from NW_017732199.1 coordinate 447,867, forward strand.
TTCAAGCAGGACATATACACCATCATAATGTTCTCCCCATCAAATAGAGTGAAGTTAAACTGATTATACTAACCTTCAACTGTGCATGAGGAAACACCACGGCAGTGCCTCATGGGGGATGGAATTATTCATGATTAATTTGTACAAATTAAAAATCGATCCTAAGCTGGGGCTCAGTTCAATACCAACCACAGTTCATAAGAACGGGTGTTGGTGAAGAAAATCGCACTGACCTCTACAAAAACAAAACTACGATCACTTCCTTATGTAGAGCTTACATTTAGTTTCAGATAGGTTACTACTAAACTCAACCCATGATGTTTGGAATACCAAATAAGAGCTCAGGCGCATGATTATACTGGACTTCGGGCTTCAGGGTTTGAAAGCATAAGCTATTATTTTAAAATAATTATGATAATGAAAATGTGGGGATAATCTGTAGTGAATCCAGAAATGTTGTGCCTATTTACACTTTAGGAAACTGTGGCTCAGTGTGACTAGCTGACTTGCTGAAGTTCATAGAAGTAAAATAGGGCGTAGAAGACACAAACACAGATATTGTAAATCTAAGTCTCTTTCTAATCTATTATATTAGACATAAGAACATACGTGAAAAAGCAGGATCTAAAATATTTAAGGTTATGAAGAAAGGTCAAGAATATAACAATAATAAACAGTATGAATGACTTGTATGCCGCTGTTCTTAGCTTATATATTAAACTTCATTATTTAGTTTTCCACTTAGGAGCAAGGAAATGAAGACAGATAAGTATCAGCCCCTCAGTTTAATAAAAGACTGAGTGGTAAGGAAGGGGATAAAAGGTGAAAGAACTTACCTATCTCCATTTGTGATCAGAATTTATTTTTACGATGGGGATCTTAATAGTTGCTCTCTTTGGCTACAAATATATGTACAAGAGAACATGGGTTTAAATCAAAGCAAGAAAAGTATCCTTTTAACAAACATCCTGCATGTTTAGAAAACAGAAATACATCAGTTCCTAGGAGATGGTATCGTTTCTCTATCCTTTTTACCACACAGATTTCTACTCTCACAGCCTCTGTCCAACCCAACTCTCTCACAGTCTCTTTCAGTGCCTCCCTCTCCAATGAATCAGTCCCAGAAGCAAATAGGATTTTCTTTTTCCCATCTTAAAATAAAAATACTCTTCATCCACTATCCCCCTCCAGCTACTACTCCTGTCTATGCTCCTTCCAATGCTTATGTGTAGTCAGTTTTTCATTTTTCTCTACCCGTTTTATCTTGAATCCTTGAATATAAAGCCATTGTCCCCAGTATTCCACTGAGACTATACATACCAAAGTCAACAATGGTTCTCAATTTTCAGTCATCATCCTACTTGACCTATCAGATTTTGACAGCTTATTATTATTCATTGTTAAAACACACCTTGGCTTCTTGAACACCATTCTCTTTTGGTTTTCCTTCTTTTTTGTTCTCTTTCTTCTTCAGTCTTTGTTGGTGTTTCCTAACTGCTCCAACCACTACATATTGAGGATGCAAAAAAAAAATGTATACACATTTTAAGAAAGGAAAAAACAATTAAAATTGTAATACTCAATATATGCCAATAACAAAAGATGAATACAAGTCACGTTTGACTTCTGCAATTACAAGAGGTGCTCAAAGTGGTTACCATCAGTGTCCAAACACTTCTGATTACAGCAAACTACTGCTTGAGCAACATTGACCAAAGTGTCCACTTGTATACATTTTTTTTGTCACCCCCAGTATGTTAATGTGAACTTGGGCCCACTCAGCAAACACTTCTCTTTAGGTGATCACATCAAGCCCCTTGACTTTAAATATTATCTATACACTAATGACTTCATCACTTACATTTTGAGCCAGAAACTTACCCCTGAATTCCAAGCACATAAATCCAACTGCCAACACCAGTCCTTAGATATCCAAATCCTTGGTCTCTTCACCTACCCTCAGAATTGCTCTTCCCAGTCTATCCTATGTAAATAAATGGGAAATTTATTATTTGACAATACCATCCATCAGTAAACCCTGTTAGTTCTATATTCTAAATATAGTTACTAACTCCGTTTTGAATGTATATTCAAACACTTACATGGCTTGGTCTTTTAAGTCCATAAAGTCTGTGTTCAGATATCACATTTAAGTTATGCTTTCCTTGAAATATAGCAATTATTAGGTCTAAAAATATAAAGGTTTTACTTGTTTATTTGTTTGTAATGGACCTCTCTCTACTAAAATGCAAGCTTCATGAGGAAAGAATTGTTTCTTTGTTTTTCTTCTTCTCTATCCTAATGCCAGAATAACATCTGGAATATAGTAGCCTTACAATAGATATTTTTAAATATAACTATATACTAATTTTCTACAATACCACTTGATACTTAAGTCAAATAGTGCCTTAGAAGCTTTTTTAATGTTTTTATTTTGAGAGATTTCTGGTGCGAAGTTCCTGGTAGATTGCTGATTCTGTAGCTTTTCAGCTCAGAGTGAAGGCCATGAAGAGAACAGACATTTGATTCATATTTGGAGAATATAGGAGAAAAATGGAATTAAGGCAGAAAGAAGGATAGGAAGAAATTATTCTGAATTAGAAAACAAGCCACTGCATATTGTTTAAAGCCACTACAGCATTGGAGTTATTTGTTGTCACATAATAATCTACTTTATCATGACTGATATATCACTTTAAAATTTTTATAGACCATTTATATAAACGGTCAATGTGATCATAATTAGTACCCTACAGGTAATGTGACTATATTATTTATTGTCTAAACCAGGACACTTTGAATCCTAAAAGAGTGCTAAAATAATTAAAATTAGAGAGAAAAGGGGGTCAAATATATGGCGATGGAAGGAGAATTGGCTCTGGGTGGTAAACACACAATGCAATATATAGATGTACTATAGAAATGTACATTTGAAATGGCTCCAAAATAAATTTAATAAAAAATAAATAAAATAAAACAATAGAAAAATTAGACAGCCTTTGGAATATTTATTTTTTGATTGAAAATGTGCATTATATTGGTGGGCTATGTAATACTTCTGCTTAAAAATTATTTTCAGAAATACAGTTATTTCCAACAATTAAAATATATCAGCGAATACAAAAAAATTAAAATAAACTATATTCATATGTTATTACACTTTAAAACAAAAACAGAACAGGTAATTATTTTTGGTTCACAATCATATACTTCAATAAGTTTCTTAGCTTTATCTCTCTAATACCGTAATTTTCAGAAGAATGTATTTTTTTCAAAATGGTCTTAATATTTTTGTTGTTGTTGTTTTCATAAAATTCCCTGGCATTTACTTCAAAGTTGAGACTTACGTTTAAAAATTTTGAAATAGTTATTACTTTCAGTTGACTTTTGTGTCAGTTCGGGTCCTCTTAGAACAAGATGTCGAGATAAATTCATATGTGCAAGAAATTTATGGAGGATAAAACAAACAAACAAAAAAAGACAGGGGTACACAGGGAGAGTCTCTAGATCATGATGTAGGTGTGACACCTGTGAAAGGAGATATCGAAAAAGGAAGACAGTGCAGAAAGAGCACAGCTCTGAGAAAGTCTAGGCCAGGCTGCTGGGGAATCTCCAAGCAAAGAAGCCCACTGCATTGAATAGAAAGGACCCAGCTCTAGTACTTGCCCAGGCTCAGCTATTGGCTGTTCTCTTAGTCTGCTCAGGCTGCTATAATGAAATATTGCAGACTCAGTAGATTCAACAATAGCAATTTATATCTCACAGTTTCTTGAGGCTGGTAAATCCAAGATCAAGGTGCCAGTTGATTTGATTTCTGGAGATGGACAGCCACCATCTTGCTGTGTTTTTACATGGTAGAGGAAGAGAAAGAGAAAGAGAGAGAAAGAGAGAGAGAGAGAGAGAGAGAGAGAGAGAGAGAGAGAGAGAGAGAGAGAGAGCGCGCTACCTGGTGTCTCTTCTTATAAAGATACTAATCTTATTGGATGAGGGCTCCACCTTATAACTTAATTACTTTCTTATAGGTCCTATCTTGAAATACTGTCAGGTCAAGGATTAGGGCTTCAACATATGAATTTGGGGGGACACAGTTCAATCAATCACAGCTGGATTGATCTCAGAGGGAATATGCCTCAATATGAATGTCACAACAGATCCCTTGGTGTGGCACCTGGAGCTGTGAGACAAATATACTCCTTGTAGTAGTTTCTCTTGAAGGAACATATGAGCAGCCACAACTCTACTCTCTGTAAGTGCTAAAGCACCTGTCTACAGTGAGCTAATATGCTCAATGAAAACAATTCTAAATTATAATTTTATATTAAAATGTACAAACATTTTATCCTTATAATATTCATAATTAAAATTATTTGCCTCAAAGTGTAACTTTCTTTGACAAATATATTTTATAAGATAAACTCATAAAATAAATTATGTTCTATTAGAATTAGATCTGAAAAATCATAGGCATTTTGAATTTTAGTCCATAATGATGTGTAATATAAACATATCCAATTAAAAATAAAAGTGCCATCCATTAAAGATATTTTCCACAGGTCAAGATATCCAAAGTGCAATTATAGAGTTTCAAAAAATAAATTTTATACATGTTTTCAGTTATCACCAACTAATTCTTAGTTTCTGCCATGATATTTTAGGGACAAATTTCAATGTCCTATTGTTTGCAAGTTCTATTTTTAACAATTGCACAGTGCCTGATTCTTTGAATACTTGAATTAAAGATCTCCAACTGATTTTGACCAAAACCCAAACCAATTTTAAATTTCTTAAAATGTCCATTATCATTGTAAGACCCCTGAGGTTCTAGTAAGTTCTTGTAGGTTCTGCTTAGTTTTTCTAAGTAGAAAACAGTTCTAAAACCTAATTTATGATAGGCAGCAAAGAAAGCACATGTTTTTGTGCAAACATTATTTCATATTCAACATCATCTTTATTTCAAAAAAAGTAAAATCAAATTACTCTGTGTATAATATTATAATATTTGTGAATTTTGGCAACTATAGCTTTTAGTTTGATTGGTAGTATATCACAGCTTATTTGGAGACAACTATGAATTATGTGTACACCTCAAGCAATTTAAAGTATATTTCTGCTCCATAGGTTCTTAATTTATTAAGGACATTGATTTTTACTATGATAACGTCTTCAAACAAAAAAGTGAATTGTTATCACTGTTAAAGCAAATAATTTTAACAAAATTTACAAAATATTTGCAGTAACAGATGCTTCATCTTCAACAAAATAAATGCAACTATATTGTCTTTCAACTGAATTAAAAATTGAATCATTGTTTGAATTTAGTTAACTGATATTTGGTTTTAACCATTGAATAAATACTGATAGAAAACTGGAAGTATTTAGTTGTTTTCAATTATTCTAATTATTCTAATACTGTAGCAAACACATTATCACTCAACTTGTTATACTTGTATAAGAAGCTTGGAATTGCAAATTATAAAATTTAATTTAGAAGTTTCTGATCAAAATGAAAAGTCATGTTTTTCATTATAATGTAAAAACACTTCGGGGTTAAATCTTCATTTTTGAACTCAGTCTTTAACTTCTGAACTCAGTACTGATGCTTTGTCATCATGTTTGTTTCTTCTGAATTTCATGTGATTGGCAATCCCCATGGTAGATGTTAAATGCCAAAAATATTTTGTGCAAGTTGCACATTCGATAATTATGTTACTGGACAAACCAGTGAGGTACAAATTGCATGTTACAATATTCATTGCTTTAATATTTCATCAAAAATACATATTCATTTCTATGTTTATTAGTGCTGATAGGGTTATTGCAAAAATTCAAAATAAAGTGTTACCAAAAATAAAATAAGTTGTTGATTTATGCCACATGATACATGACAAAATCCCTACAGCAGGAGTGTTCAGACTATTCTCTATAGCAAGACAGCTTGGTCCCTAATTCCTGCACATTTTTCATGAGTATTAAACCTACCATTTCCCATGTTTACCACAGGCCTCACCAATAGGCCACCTTACTGCAATTTCTTAAGACAAGCATGGACCACAGGGCAACTGCCTGATATAGTAGAAGCAAGCAGAAGCCTCAGCATCAAATACTTCACCTACCACCATCCCAGACCAGGAGCCAGCTGACTCTAGCTCCTTGTGTCCTACATGCTGGCCTGAACAGGAAGCATTGGTTATATTACATCTAAAATAAACATCAGGAAAAGAGAGCCCAGTCTCTCAGTTTTGTTTTCTTTTGTTTTTCACATTTAACTACGTGTTAAAATGAGTTCTCCATTTATAACACATGCATTACACAAAGTACTAGAAGACACCATGGCAGAAGCTGAAAGTACAAAATGGAAGCTTATTAAATGTAACTTGTCTTATTTTAAGGTAAATAGCAATTATTTTTCTTTAAAATATGAAAAAGTTGAAACAAATGCAAGCATCACAGGCCTGAGTTAAGACATATGCTCGTTTTACCTTAGACTACTGTGATAATAATTATTTTAGACTACACTTCATTATTTCCTTATTTTATTCTTATTTTGATAACAGACCCAACTCATCTCTTTTATCACAAGTGTGAGCCTGACGCCCAGGCTTGGCCAATTACAATGGCCAAGGACGCCCATGTGAGCCATACTGAGACAATCAGAGTCTTGTGTGAAACTATTTGCTAAAGTGATTGCAAAAGACTGTCTCCCCAGTGGCATTAGGCTGAAGGGATATGAATGTGGATCTGTTGATGACCATCTTCCTCATGACATAAAAGGAGAAAATCTGAATGGGAGTAAGAGTGGGGGAGGGATTGAGAAATCTGATAACATTATTTGAATCTTGGGTCCATTTTTTTTTAAATGATTTTATTGGAAAATTGAGGGAGGGGAACAGACAAGTTGCTGTCCTTTTGTTCTTCAGTCTAGTTGTGGAGGATGCTGTTTCACTGGCCCATGTTGGTATTATCATTGCACTCTTCCCGGCTGAGGCAGTCGCTCACTGATCACTGGATGGCCACTCACAGTAGCTTATGGCAGCCCCACTGCAGCTCCACTGTCGCCATTGCCTCATGGCAGCCCAGCTCCAGGTTGAGCTGTTGTTCACTATCTTAGCTGTAGAGGGTGCAGCGTCACTGGCCCTCATGTGGGATCCGAACCAGGGCCCTGCTGCTCAGAGCTGGCGTCCCAAACCAACTCTTAACCAACCGCCACTTGGCCGGCCCGTCCTGGGTCTATTTTTAATTGATCCTAGTTCTATCCCAATTCCAAGGAAAGAGAAAGATTTATGCTACAATTAGATGCGTTTGGTTTTTTGACTTGAAAATGACAACTAAATACAGATATCTGTCATTCCCATTTTGCAATAAACATACTAAAATGGGAAATGTTAAGTGATGCATACCCATCTGATTAATGGGAAAAAAATTCCAGCATGCATTTTTTTGTAAATTAAATTTATATAAAGGGAATACTTCTTCTCTTTTATATGATTTAGAAAACCAAGTGCATCCAAGTAAAAGAAATAGGTCCATTCTTACAATAAAAAATGAATTTTAAAATTACTTTAAAATAAGATGATAACTTTCGTATAAAACACTAATATTTGAAGTCTTAACTATCCTTGAGTGACTTTCAATAACCTTCTCAAAATAAACGTGCTTCGGATATATTACCTATTACATCGTACCTCTCTACATCAATGCACTGTTTTTATTAGAGAGGTAACAATGTCTAAATATTTAACAAAATACCTTGGTTATGACTAGCCATATTGTTTTGAAAGCCTAGCCTAGGTCTTCATGGTACACTGGTTGTTTTTTCTCATCTCCAAAATTCAGTGCTATAGCACTGAATTATGACTAGATAAGCAAAACTGTCTCCTCAATAATTATTCAATTGTTCTTATGATTTTATCTAGATGATGTAAGACTATAAGAATGTCAAAGAAATTCTTGAAATAATAAAAATATAGCTAAGGTCATCTGAGGGAGACTGCTTACACATGAATAATATCTGTTCCTTTACTGTGGCAATGGTGGGAATCTTTGGGGTTCATTACATGAGTAAAACTCTGGGAGCTTTAAGCAACAAATTGTTAAACCAGTTCTTCTCCCCTTTCCATCTTCCCAATTCAGTTTATTACAGTTATTGAGTTAATGTCCAGCACCACCAGAGGGACAGTTTCCTAGAAAGTGAAGCATAGTATAGGATGCATCCCTACTTCACCACCCCTAGATCCTGGGCTGCCAGTTTGTTTCAGCTTACATACCAACTCGGCTCACTTGATGGTGATGACACTAGTGTGTAATCATGACAAGGATGCTGATGCCATAGCTAATCTCAAAAGGAAGTAAGTATTCCACAATTGATTGAAAATTCGACTTTGGTATAAGAAGAAAGGGAATAGCAAAACTGCCATGTACTCTGCCCAAAGAACTCACTTCTTTTGAGATATTTCCACATGTTTCATTCTGATTTAGTGTGTTTCAATATCCTTGGATGGGGGGAGACACTCATAAAGCTAAGGCTTAAAATATCCATTGATTCCTCAGTATTGACCTCAGTCTAATACCTGCAGGAACATGAACTTGTCAAGTGTTGGATTACTGCCAGACATCAGTCCCATGGGTATTTTTGTAATACGAGTTGGAGGAATGGACTGGCTGAAGCCTGGACCTGCTAAGGGACACTTTAAGGAAATTGAATTTCACCTTACATAATCTTACAGTAAGGAAAGTGCAGGGGTTTTTTGCAACAATTATTTTCCCATGAAGACCAAGCACACATAAGCCGATTGTCATAGAACAGTCAGAAGTTAAGAAAAATGCCAGGAAAATTTAAAACAAAACAAAACACTGAAAGAATTAATGTCCAAAGGAGCTCTCCTCTGGGCAACAGGGATTATCTACAACTGTTTACATTTCTAGGGAACTCTGGGAAGTTGACCCTTTCTGAGAGAGCTCTGTGTTACCACCTACAAAGAAGACTTTATTCAAGTTATTGTAATAGGAGAGACAGACTGAACTGAATTCCGCTGAAACAAAAGGGTGATAAGTTTTTAAGGACTGGAATGGGCTAGTGAAAATATGCTGAAAACATTAGGGGGCAGATTGATCATATAGAATGTGTGGAGCACATTGAGTTATTTCAAATTAGTAAATATTTCCCTCTGTGATTAAATCGTCTGTATTTGCTAATTAGGTCCCATAGAAATTAGGCTTCTAATCTCCGACAGAGACTGAACTATAGAAGTGTTAGCTCCTTCTATGTTTACATTTCAAAGAGATGGTTCCAGAGGGCTGGCGAGTGGCTCAGTTGGTTAAGAGCTCGCTCAAGAGTGCGAGTGCTGAACAACAGCGGTTCGAGCCCCAGCCTGAGCTGAGCTGCCACTGAGCTGCCAACAGGTGGCAGGATGGCTCAGCGAAAAAAAAAAAAAGAGATGGTTTCCAGGTCCTAGAAAAAGATATTTCCTGGGTTATAAAACTGGCTGGACACTATTCACAATAGCCAAGACTTGGAAACAACCGAAGTGCCCATTGGTAGACGACTGGATTAAGAAACTATGGTACATTTACACAATGGAGTATTACATAGCTATAAAGAAGAAGGAAATCATTCCATTTGCAATGATATAGATGGACCTAGAAAACATTATTTTAAATGAAATAAGTCAGTCAGAGAAAGACAAATACCATATGATCTCACTTATATGTGGAATCTAAAAAAACTGAATAAATGAGAAATGTAAACAGAAAAAAAAAAAAACCTGGCTGGCGACTGGCAACAGCTAAAGGAGCAGAGAAAAATTTTACAACTGCAAGTTTTCTAAAGTAAATGTCCCAAGAAAAGGAAAGTCAGGGGCCTCGGGTCAAGGAGAAGTCTGTCTGAAGTTTAGTCAACTTGAGGGGAACATTTAGTCCCTCTTGGTCAAAGATAGGAGGTTTGATTATGTTGTTCGCTAAACTTATACAGTTAAAAAAAAGTATTATCCTACAGAAGAACATAAATTTCTAAAAAATCAATAGAATTAGGGATAAATTTGTCCAATTGTTCCTTACACATAAAAATTTATAAGAAGATAAAGAGTATTCTTCACAATATATTTTTAGTAATGAATCACCATAGTTGCACAGGAATTTTTCTTTAGTGTAAGTGCAAGAAATAAGACCAAAATACAAGCTATTACTTAAACTTGAAAGGTAAGGTTATAGATAATGATACAGTAGATTTTTAGATGATTTGCTCTAATCAGAGGACAGGTAAAAGAATGAATAGACTGCATATCATAGAGGCCACCTCCATTGTTCTTAATGAATTTATAAGTAGCAATATGTTTACAGTTGTGCTTTTGGATGAGTCCCTGTTAAGAGTTGATAATCCCATGTTAATCAGAGCAGAATGAAATGAAATAGAGAACAAAAAGACAATAAAAATTAATAAAACAAAGAGCTGGTTCTTTGAAAAGATTAATAAAATTGACAAACCCTTGGCTAGACTCTCTAAGATAAAAATAGAAAAGACATAAATAAACAAAATCAGAAATGAAAGAGGAGAAGTTACCACAGATGCCACAGAAATACAAAGGAACATTCAAGAATACTATGAAGGACTATATGACACCAAACTCAAACCTAAAAGAAACGGGTGAGTTCTTAGAAATATATGCCCTTCCTATATGTTGAATCACAAAGAACTGTAAAATATAAACTGATCAACAGTAAGGAAATTGAATCAGTCATCTAAAACCTTTCCAAAAGCAAAAGTCCAGGACCAGATGGCTTCACTAGTGAATTCTACCAAACATTCAAAAAGGATCAATAGGGTCATCAGAAAACTCATGATGCATTCTTGCAAGAGATGGCACTAGTTCATTTTTGGAAGTACTAGAGTGATTTGCATCTATGTTATTGCTATGTCATTTGACAGCTGACAGTTCTATCTAAAAAAAAAATTGAGCGATTTGGTTGAGTTTTAGAGATTTTACAACAAGTTGAAGATGGAAGACCACACTGCGGTTTTGCCATAGTTTACTTCAATAAAGGGAAGAACCCGCATCAAGCTTGTGAAAAGTTGCATAAAGTTTATGGTGACATGCTCTACAAGAACATCAGTGTCAATAATGATTCAAAAAATTCCATGCCGGTGATTTTGATCTCAATGATGCTCCTTGGTCAGGGAGGCCCACCGAGGTTGATGACGACAAAATAAAGGCATTGATAGAGTCAAACCCACATTATACAACACGAGAGATCGCAGAAACATTGAACATCCATCGTTCAAGCATTCACGACCACCTGAAGAAGCTGGGATAGTAAGCAAGCTCGATATTTGGGTGCTGCATGAACTCAAAGAAGTTCATTTGATGGCGCATATAAACATCTGCAATATGCTCATTAAATGTGAGGAAAATTATCCTTTTTTGAAGCTGCTAATACCTGGTGATGAGAAGTGGATTGTTTACAACAATGTGTTGCACAAATGGTCTTGGTCCTGATGTGATGATTCACCTCAAACAACATCGAAAGCAGACATTCATCAGAGGAATATTATGCTCTCATTGTGATGGGACTTTAAAGGTGTCATGTTTTTCAAACTCCTACCAAGGAACTAAACAATCAATTCAAATGTGTACTGTCGGCCATTGGACAGTTTGAATGAATCCATCATCCAGAAACGTTCAGAGCTTATCAATTGTAAAGGAGTTGTGTTCCATCACGACAATGCGAGACCACACACAAGTTTGATCACCCGTCAAAAAATTACTCGAGCTTGGATGGGATGTGTTGCCACACCCACCATACTCTCCTGACTTTGTTTCATCAGGCTTCCACTTGTTTCTCTCTCTTCAAAACTCCTTGCATGGTATAATGTTCAATTCAGATGAGGCTGTAAATCAGCACCTTGTACAGTTTTTTGCAAATAAAGACAGGTCCTTCTATGAACAAGGAATTACGAAGCTCACTGAAAGATGGCAAAAGGTTATAGAACAAAACGGGCAATATATCATTGATTGGTCTTTGTTCTACATATAAATAAATGACCTTGATAAACATAAACAAAATACGTCATGACTTTTCCGACAACCCTTTAATACCTGACTTACTCAAAGTCTTCCAAAAAATTTAAGAAGAGACTTTTCCCTAACTCATTTAATGAGACCAATATTATTCTGATACCAAAACCTGACAAAGATAATACAAAAAAATATAAATATGGACCAATGTCTCTGATGAATACAGATGGAAAATTTTAAACAAAAGTCTAGCAAATCAAATACAATAATGCATTTAAAAGATTATAAATCACAATCAAGTGGGGTTCATCCCCAGGGCACAAGGATAATTCAACATATTCAAATTGATCAACATGATACAGCACAATAACAAAATAAAGGACAAAAATCATATGATCATATCAATAGGTGCAGAAAAAACTTTTGACAATATACAACACCCATTTATGATTAAAATACTTAATATAATAGGCATAAAAGGAAAATACCTTAACATGATAAAGGACATATATGACATACCCTCAGCTAATATCATAATTAACACTGAAAAACTGAAGCCTTTTGCTCTATGTTCAGGAACGAGGCAGGGCTATGCCCTATCACCACTGCTTTTCAACATAGAATTGGAAGTCCTAACCAGAACAATCAGGCAAGAGAAAGGAATAACAGGCATCCAAATTGGGAATGAAGAAGTTAAATTGTCACATTTTGCAGATGACATGATGCTATATATAGATAACCCTAAAGACTCCACCAAAAGCTATTAGAAACAGTAGACAAATACAGAAAAACTGCTGGCTAAAAAAATCAACATACAAAAATCCACTGCATTCCTATATGCTAACAATAAAATCTCAGAAAAAGAAATGAAACAAAACAAAACAATTCCTTTTGCAATTCCAACAAAAAGAATAAAACACTGAGGAATAAACTTAACCAAGGATTCAAAGGAACTATACATTGAAAACTAAAAGACATTTTTTAAAGAAATCGAAGAAGACACAAAGAAATGGAAAGACATTCCATGTTTATGGATTGGAAGAATCAACATTGTTAAAATTTTACCTAAAGCAATATACAGATTTAATGCAATGCCCATCAAAATCCCAATGGCATTTTTTCAAAAAATAGAACAAAATCATCAGATTTGTATGGAAGCATAATAAACCCCAAATAGCCAGAAATCCTGAGAAAAAAGAATGCTGAGGTATCACACTCCCTGACTTCAGCTTGTACTATAGCGCAACAATCAAAACAGCATGCTATTGGCAGAAAAATAGACACAAAGTGTCCTTCAATAGATGACTGGATAAAGAAGATGTGGTGTAAATATACACAATGGAATGCCACTCTGCCATAAGGAAAGATGAAATAGTGCCATTTGTGACAACACTGGTGGATCTGGAGATTATTATGCTGAGCAAATTAAGTCACACACACACACAAAGTAGAGAACCATATGATTTCACTGATATGTGGGATATAAAACTGAAAGCAACAAAGGAACAAGACAAACAAAGAAACAAAAACTCATAGACAGTAGATGAGGGTAAATGGGGTCAAATATATGGTGATGGAAGGAGAACTGACTCTGGGTGGTAAACACACAATGTGATATATAGATGATGTACTATAGGGTTGTATACTTGAAACCTATGCAATTTTATTAGCCATTGCCACCACAATAAATTTTAATTATAAAAGAAAGAAAGAAAGAAAGAAAGAAAGAAAGAAAGAAAGAAAGAAAGAAAGAAAGAAAGAAAGAAAGAAAGAAAGAAAGAAAAAGAAAGATTCATTGGTATGAAATTTTCTGGTATTTTTTTCAAAAGATGTCAATTATCCATTATTTAAGTAAAATCTCCCAGTTTTCACTAAGAATGAAATACAGGGGCTGGCCGAATGGCGCATTGGTTAGGAGTTGGCATGGGACACCAGCTCTGAGCAGCAGGGCCCCAGTTCGGATCCCACATGAGGGCCAGTGACGCTGCGCCCTCTATAGCTAAGATGGTGAACAACAGCTCAACCTGGAGCTGGGCTGCCGTGAGTTGCTTGTGACAGCATAGGCTACAGTGGGGCTGGCCAGCAGCAGACGTGAGCTGCTGTGAGCCACCATGAGTGGCTGTCCAATGGCCGGCGAGCGACTGCCTCACCTGGGAAGAGCGCAATGGTAATACCAACATGGGCCAGTGAAGCGACGTCCTCCACAACTAGACTGAAGAACAAAAGGACAGCAACTTGTCTGTTCCCCTTCCCCAATTCCCCAATAAAATCTTTAAAAAAAAAGAAAGAATGAAATACAAATACTGTGTAGGCCAGCACTGTATGAGTTAAATATATCTGTGGATGATGTGGGGTCCTCCAGTTGCCAGTTTGCAACCTCTGATACAAAAAGACTCTGTATAGTACTGAGATTTTTTAAGGGCAAACAGAGCACAGAAAGCTAAGAGAGGAAGGAGTGGGATAAACCAGTAAACATTTTTCAAATCATTGTATTCCTCTTCCATTTCATCTTTCAGTTATTTGATAGACAGAATATAAAACACTGAGGTTAATACCTTTATAAAGGGAAGATAAACCCTGTTCAATAGACTTTAATCAATTAGGAATATTTGTATCCCACTAAGATTTATATTCTAAATGCGTACTCCATTCTAGAAAGTAAAGCTAAATAAAGAAATGATGCTGTAGTAGGATTATTTTACATCATTGTTTCATTTTTATTTTAAATATAGCAAAATTATAGAAATAGTCTATATAACTTGATAATTCCAAGTGGACTTTAAAAGATATGGATGTCTTTCTCAGGCTGATTTGTGTATGTAGATATAAAATAATTAAATTCACACACACACACACACACACACACATATACACATGAACATATACACTGTAAGGTCTCCCTCCAATGAATTCTAAGCATTTATTTGTTGCTATATTCATATGCTACTAAAAATGGCTACTTTTTGATGGTATATTACATTTTGTTATGTGCATGACTTATTCCCACTAGCTTGAGTCTCCATGATAGTAATATTAATTCAGTCCAAATCCACCTGATTTCAACCCTTATTCAACTACAGTAATACCTTGGTTTGTGAGCATAATTCATTCCGGGAAAAAAACTACTCATAATGCAAGACATTGCTCATTTACCATGTTAAAATGTATTAGAAAAGTTTGCTCACCTTGCAGAACACTCGCAAACCACATTACTTGCAATCCAAGGTTTTACTGTACATCATTTTGCCTCATTCATTTTTGCATCTCATAAATTTATGCCTTACTCATAGTAGATGCTCAATAAATATCAAATGACTGAATAAATAAATACATAAAATTAATGCTTATCTCGACGTGCAGCAAATGGAAGGGTTATATCAGTATGAGAGGTACCACAGTATAGTGGAGTGAGTGTAGACTTTGAGCCAGCTTTCTAAAATTTTAAGGTTATCAATACCAGTCTCATTACCTTTGAGCTAAATGAACTCAAACAATTTATTTATCTCTCATGAATAACCTCATAAGATTGTGGTAAGGACCATGGAAAATGTTGCATTTTAGGATACTATTTCACTTTCTCCCTTCTTCTGTGTTGTTCTATTTTTATTCCAAAAATATGTTATTTATTATTAAACAATGCTTGTAGTATTATTTATGAGCTGACAGCATGAATTACTGCTGAGCCTGGTAAAGTGCTCATCTCTGTTGGATGTTAACTAGAAGCATGTCATCGCCAGGGCTAAAATGGAATGAGCAAAAGTTAAGCACCACCAAACCCCTCCAGTCCCACAATCCTATCTCTTATAATGGTCTTCCTTTGATCAAATTTCTAATGCAATCATGAAGACTTTTGATTCAGAATTGAAAGTCCCATCCATAGAATTCAAATCTTTGTATACAGTACTAAGTCCAGAGAATAGAAAAGTCTAAGAAGGGGCATTTACTCTCTAGAAGGAACTCCAACATGGAAATGGAAAGAGAACAAAAATGAGATTTCTACCTTTTAAAAGTTTATATGGTCTCTGGTCTCTAATCTCTGAAACCCTGGACCCCTGAGATGAGTCACAAACATCCTGCACACATTATAGGTTAATGGAGCTATGTCCCATCGAGCTGGGACATGACCAGGCTCATTGTGGTGCACAATGTGTTGGCAGGAAAGGAAGAAGGAAGGGAGGAAGGAGTGAAAGAAGGAAAAAGGGAGTAATTGAAAGGGGAAGGAGGATGAAAAGGAAGGAAGAATGGAGGAAGGAGGAAAATGTACTTAAGTGAATTGGTTGGCTCAATCACTACAAAACACACTTTTTGTTAATATTGTGTACCATGTGTCTGGTAAGAAAATTTAATACATAAGATGGTAGGCTAGCCTATTAAAAGTTGAAGAATAAGATATAAATGTAAATAGGATCATGACATAACAAAAAGAAAATCCCAAAAGAATCATCTTTCCCTTATTTTCCACACTGCCTTTTAAGCACAAACACTGTAGTAGGCTCTGTCATTACCAGTCTTTTGACTTATATCATACCAATAATACTCATTGGAATTTTGGACTGCACAGAATAGGTAAAATGTGTGTCCCAGAGTTTCAATTTTTTGAGAAAACATTTACTTTATGGTTGAAAAAGCTCTTGGGTTTAGGGAGAAATGAAGCAAACCCATATCTTGGCTCAGAATTATTTGTAAAAAAAAAAATGTGCTTATGGTTTCAATGTGGCAGAACTCTGTTACAGTGTGAAAACAAAGTAAGGAGTGTGTTTCTTTTTTCCTGTGAAGACAGCAAATATGTAAACTCCACTGGTTTCCAGATTTCCTTTTATGAAAATAATAGCTCAATGCTGCTTCAAGGTTATATTATTTAAAATATATACTGTATGTGCAAACAGAGAGTCTGTGAGGCTTTTCAAAACATGTGTCTAAAACAGAGCTGTTTAGTTTGACAGAGCTTCAAATGGCAAAAGATTGTGTTGAATGCAAAATCAAGTTCTGAAAGCGAAGGGCTGAAAACTTGTTGGACAGGCTTGAGTCTTGACAAGGTTCAGCACTGCTTTGTCTCAAGCTGTCAATCAACTCATCTCCTACTCTTCTCAAGGTTTTTTAAGCAGGGTCTTAGGCCCTTCCCATAAAAAGCTTTTTGGTCCAATACTTATATCTGAATGGTAGACCCTTGCATATTTTTTAATCACATGTATTCTGTAATTATGTAATTTATTACACCAATGAAACAATTCAATGCTCAAATTCTAGAAGACGGGAAACATATCAAATTGTTGACTTCTGTTAAATACAATGATATTTGCATTCTGATAATACCCACAGGTGTACTTGTTGGTGAAAGCTGAATAGAGAATGTGAAAGTACAGCAAGCATACTCTAGCTACATTTTGAATGGGTTCGGAAAAAGAGACCTTTCCTGTATTTTTCTCTACACTAACCCCAGAACCTACAACTATTATTAAACCCTAATTGGCATTTGGTTCATAGATAAATGAATGAATGAACAAAAGTAAAGAATCATAATTAATTAAAAGCATATTGTGAACATGTAAGAAATTCAGGGAAACAGATTTCTAACTAGCATTCACAGAAGCATAGGTAGTGTGTCAAAAATGTTCCAGGCAAAGCACTGCCCAGCAGCCACATCTCCAAATTCAATCTCTGTCATCCTCAGCCTGATTTCTAAAGTCAGAACTACCTGGCCAAGAAGCATAGATTAAGATGTCAATGTTACTTTATATTTTAGCCTTAAGTTTGCTCTATTATTTGGGTATTAATGTTTCCATGTGGGAAGGACGACTGGCCACGTTGCTCCATTTTGAGATGGCTAGACTGAGCACCATTCTCTGAACTTTCCTTTCCTCCCACCAGGTCCACACTCTTTTTCTGCCAGACTATAAGGATGGGATTTCCTAACTCACCCACTATATAGTCTATGATCTCTGAAGCTGGGACCCCCTGAGTCAATAGTCATGCCCTGAGAATTATAGATCATAAAAACCTGTGTCCCATTGAACTGAAACATTGTATGGTTCATTGTGGTGTACGATAAATATGTTGGGACAAAAGAGAGTAGGAAGGAAAGAAATGAGAGTGGGAGAGAAAGAAAGGAGGGATGGAGAGAAGGAAGGGAATGTACTTATATGAATTAGTTGGATCAATCACTACAAAACAGATTGTGTTATAATGTATCTGATAAGGAATTGAATTTGTCATATAAGGGAGTGTGCTATTCTATAAAGAGTTTAGGATTAAGAACATATATATATATATATATATATATATATATATATATATATATATATATATATATATATATATATATATATATGGCATTTATTCCCAGCTCTTCTGTTTTCCACCTATGAGAACTTGGACAACTTGTAGACAATTGGATAACTCACTGTCTCTGAATGCCAGTACCCTCATAATTTAATAAATGTAAGCATACTTATCTCAAAACATTGTTGAGGGGATTAAAGGAGCTTATCTATGTGATATTAGCTGACACATCATGAATACTCATCTCCCATATCACTATAATACTAAGAATCCAAAGCTTCTTGTTTTGTTTGATGTCCATGAATTTTCCATGTATGACTTTATATATAGACCAATTTGAATCTAAAGTCTCTGCAGCCCAAGTATGGATGGATGGAAGAAGATGATATTGGCTTGAAATGTAATCAAAGCTTTTAAACTACATTATAAATATTAAAACAGCAGCAAAAACACACCAACTCTGACCACAGGCATCTAATCATTCCTAAAGATAACAAGATTTACCTGGGAAGATTATCTTGTCCAATGGGGCAATTTTTCTCTAAGTGTAAGGAATTGCATCCATTAGTAAGTAATCTGTGAAAAGAAAAACAATTTAGGTTGAAATGTTTGATTGCTGGAGATTTACTACTCTTTCAGTCCTCCAACCCCATCTGCTTTATAATACACTCTTTGCTGCCTGTTTATTTCCCAGTTCTTAAAGGGGATAGATGATTTTCCCCAATTTTTTTTTGATGGGGAGCAGTGTCAAAGACCAAACATCCTAATTCTTACTGCAGTCTTGCACAGCTTCTCTTCAGCTTCCCATGCCTATTTGGTCTGCTTCTATAGACAGTTATCATGTCTTACATAGTCGGGTGTGTGTAGTTTTAAGCAATATCTTCTCTATATTCATCACATAATTTTTTTTCTTAAAAAAAGGGAAGCATAGTAGGAATGACCAAGATGGCAGAATAGGTAAACACTATGTCTGCTGCCTTCTAGGGTCACATTAAAATAACAACTAAATTATAGAACAATCATCCTTGAGCATCATCTGAAAACTAGCTGAACAGAACTCCTATAACTATGGATATAAAGAAGGGGCCACATTGAGATTGGTAGGAATGTCAGATATGTGAAATGGGCTGACCCCAAACCCATAGGTAGTGGTTGAGCACCTGGAGGGACACCTCAGCTGTTGAGGTGAGAACTAGGGGAACAGCCCACCTCATGTGTAGCCTAGAGGAGGATGCCATCTTTTCTATGTTGAATCCTCCCCCAAAGGGCCAAATCCGATGCCCCATTAGTCTGGTAAAATCCTCATGTGACCACCTTGGTGACTTCCTGGAATCCTGCACAAGCAACATCACCAGGGGTACTCTCAGTTCCTGGGTGGCCAGTCCCACCCTGCAAGCTGCAGAAGCCTTTTACAGTAGTGGTCAGCCTGCGGCAGCCTGGGTAACTTTTAGTGGTGGGTGATCAGCCACAGCTTGTGCTGTAGGCTTTCTTGGGTGGCTCTTGGGGATCTGGGGGCCTGAGGTGAGGGGTGGCTGGACGCAGGGTCCTTTGGGCATTCTGCAGGGTGGTCACAGGCTCAGCACTGGCACAAAAACTGAATCTGCATTAACTTTGTGAAAACCACCGGTCACATCTATGGCTCCCTGGGACTGCACCCCACCCAACATAGGCGGCAACATCAGGGACACTGTCAACACTGGGTCAACTAGCTCTAGCACCTAAGGAGGCTCTGTCAGCAGCTGAGCCTTGCAGGCAGCTGGCAGGTGGCAAGAGGACTAGGGGGCCCTGGGCCTTTTGCTGAGCTGCCTCAGGCCCCATACTGGTGGCAGCCTCAGTTCACAGCTAGGCCACTCCCACATGCCTCCAGGTCCAGCACAGGCTCCTACCAGGTAGCTCTGGGGTGGTCACAGGCAAGGCTAAAATTGGCCTGCATGGAGGCCCCTCCCAAGAGACACCAAAAGCAACACACCCAGAGGCCAGCCTCAGGCCACACAAGAGCACTAACAGATTAGCCCCACAACAGCATAACCAAAGGGTGGTTTCAAGAGCACAAGAGTCCTCTGGGGCAAATTTCCCTCTGAGGGGTCAGCCCCACACAGCAACTTATATGATGTAGGCATAGCCAGTCCTCACAGCCAGTAATCCTGAGAGTCAATCCCACCCACTGATGTGCCAAAGCAATCAAGGCTCAGCTACAACAGGAGAATACACACAACACACATGAGGGACACTCCTGGAATACATGCAGAGATGATCATGGAGACTGTGTCACTGGACCACACAGGACACTTACTATATAAGGCCACCCAGCAAAGACTGAAAGATATAGGAGATCTACCTAATACATAGAAACAAACACACAGAGGCAGCCAGAATTAGGAAACAAAGAAACATGTCCCAAATAAAAGAACAGGAGAAAGCTTGAGAAAAAGAACCAAATAATAAAATGAAGGCAACCCACCTACCAGACAGAATTTAAAACACTGATTATAGGAATGTTTAAGGAACTTAGTGAGACCTTCAACAAAGAGAAAGTAAGCATAAAAAAGAACCTAGAAACTATGAAAAAGAACCAGTCAGAAATAAAGATTACAATAAGAAATGAAGAATGCACTAGAAGGAACCAACAGCAGATTAGATGAAGCAGGGGATCGAATCAGTGATTTAGAAGATAAAAATAACAGAAAACACCCAATCAGAACAGCAAAAGGAAAAAAAAAATAAGGAGAGTTTAAGAAGCCTTTGGGACAATATCAAGTGTTACAATCTCCCCATCATAGAAATACCAGAAGGAGAAGAAAGGGAGCAAGAGATTGAGAACCCATTTGAAGAAAAAGTGACTGAAAACTTTCCTACCTAGTAAAGTAAATAGACATACAAGTCCAGGAAGTGCAGAAAGTCCCAAACAAGATGAACCAAAAAGAGGCTCACACAAAGACACATTGATATTTAAATGGCAAAGATTAAAGACAAAGAGAGAACCCTAAAAGCAGCTAAAGAAAGACAACTAGTTACTTACAAAGGATTTCCCATAAGACTGTCAGTTGATTACTCAACAGAAACTTTGCAGGGCAGAAGGGATTGGCAGGAAATATTTAAAATGATAAAAAGCAAGGGCCTAAAATCAATACTTCTCTACTCAGCAAGCCTGCCATTTAAAATTGAGGGAGGGCCCGTCAGGTGGCTCAGTTGGTTAGAGCGCTAGCTCTGAGAAACAGCGTTGCTGGTTCGATTTCCACATGGGCCAGTGAGCTGTGCCCAAGCTGAACTGCCACAGAGCTGCCAACAGGTGGTCAGATGGCTCAGCTGGTGAGAGCACATGCTCCTAACAACAAGGTTGTCAGTTCGACTTCCACATGGGATGGTGGGCTGTGCCCCCTGCAACTAGATTGAAAATGGCAGTTGAATTTGGAGCTGAGCTTGCGCCCTCCACAACTACGATTGAAGGGCAACAACTTGATTTGGAGCTGATGGGTCCTGGAAAAACATAATGCTCCCCTTCCCCAATTCCCCAGTATTAATTAATTAATTAATTAGTTCATTAATTAATTAAAGGAGAGATAAAGAGATTCCCAGACAAGAAAAATCTACAGGGATTCATTACCACCAAGCCAGTATTACAAGAAATGTTAAAAGGACTTGTTTTTAGCTAAATCTGTTTCAAGTAGCTTCACAAGTAGCTCTTGTGAAAGTTTAAAGAAAACGAGCAGACATGGGGACACAGGTGAACCTCAGACTTAAGTAATGGAAGCCAGAGTTGACAGCACAAGTTGTCAGTCAGTCCCAAGACAGCCTAACATTTAACAAATATTAACACTGATTTGCACATGAGATTTCCACTTTCATAACTTAAACAAAAGAAAACTGAAAGTCCAAGATGAACCAACACTAGGATCCTTAGCTATTACCTTCTCTTGGTGTGATCACACAAAGTGCAGTAGTTTGGAATGCCCATTCTGGAACTTGAGGTTTTAGATTTTTAATTCTGGCTTCACCATTCTGGGTTGACCAAGCTGGGAGACCAAGCTTGGTCAAGTGACTTGATCCAAAGCTTTAGTTACTTATCTAAAAACGATGATACTAATGGTTAATTTATAAGACTACTACAAAGATTAAATTAAATCAAACATGCAAAGTATTTGAACAATGCCTTAAATGTTCAATAAATGTTTAAATTTTAAAATGGGCATGTTAATTACAGTCCAAATGTTTCATGGTGAATAAGATTAAAGTCATATGAGATAACCATTTCCAAGATGGTGGTAATAGCTACCATTCATACTAGAATGTTTATGTGGAGAGATTATATTCTTGGTCCAGGGTACAGTCAATGATAGCAAGTGCTCACCTGGCTTTTCTAAACCCCTTTCTGTTCCATGGCTGAACAACTAGCCCATACTGGTTTCTTTATATGATGATGTGGATCAAATGGTGTCTTCTTAAACTCATATGTTGATATCCTAACCCCCAGTACTCCAGAATGTTAGCTTATTTAGAAATAACATCATTGTCATTACAGATATAATTAAACTGAGGCTATATTGAAGTATGGTGGGACTCCAATCCAATATGACCTATTTGGTATAAATGGGGGCAGTTTGGACACCAACAGGCACCAAGGGAAAACATTGTGAACGTTGAAGGCAGAGATTGTGGTGATGCAGCAGAAGCCAGGCAACACCAAAGATTGCCAGCATATCGCCAGAAGCTGGGGAGAGGTTTGAAAAAGATTCTCCTTCACTGCTCACAGAAGGAACAAACCCTGTCAACACCTTGATCTTGGACTTTCAGCCTCCAGAACTGTGAGACAACAAATTTATGTTGTTTAAGCTCCTCAGTTTGTATGACTTTTTTATGGCAGTCCTAGCCAGCTAATACACAGGATAAGACTTCCACCTTAATTATAAAAACCTGTGTTGGCCTAGAAATACTTTACTCTTTGAAAAAATGACATATATCTGCCTCAATTAACTTTTAAAAGCCTTTAAAAGGTGAATATATCAGTCAGGGTCTCAGTAGGAAATAATCAACAGCTTCAGCTGAGAATTTTCAATGAAGGAAGTATCTACAGAGGTTTGGGCAAGGCTAAAGGAACCTACAAGATGCTGAGCCACGTAGGAGGAAGCAACAGCAAAAAGCTAATATCATTATTGTCAACCTGAAGGAGAAAGAGGAGAAAATGAAATCAACAAGCCTGGCTGAGAGCTGCAGCCATGAAATAAAAGCCACCATTTTAAGGGTCACAGTACTGCCAGAACCACAGGGAAACAGTTGAAGGAAAAAATACTCTGACACACAGCAGACTTGCATCAACTGATACCAACCAGAAACCAGGGGGCAAAGAGGTCCAATTGATGCATTCTACAGGGGTCAGCCTTCCAGGTCTTACAGCAAGGCAGGGAGTGAACCTGAGGACAAAGGGAGTCTAATAGGAACCATGGTTCATTATGATGCTTTTGACTATAAGTAACAAATAGCCTGACTAAAAGTGGCCTAAGCAACATGTAATTATTTGCTTCATTAAAAAAAAATGTCTGGGGCCGGCCGAGTGGCGCGATGGTTAAGAACTCGCTTGGGATGCCAGAGGGCCCCGGTTCGGATCCCACATGAGGGCCAGTGACACTGCC
>NW_017732199.1:472050-489356 GCF_001890085.2 Hipposideros armiger
CAACTAGATTGAAGAACAAAAACGACAGCAACTTGTCTGTTCCCCTTCCCCAATTCCCCAGCACTGTTCCCATCCCCCCAATTCCCCAATAAAAATCTTGAAAAAAAAATGTCTGATAATAGAAATTTCAGAGTTGGCTCAACAGTTCAGTGATGTTGGGGCTCAAGTTCAAGAGTCTCCAGATTGAAAGATGATGAAAAGAAACTACTGCATTTTCAAACATCGTTTCATTACACAAATGAGTTAAAGCCATGAAGACGGGGTTCAGGGAGCTTTCTCTTTACATTTCTCTCTTTTGCTAATATGGCAATTTTCCCCAGAAGGCTTCCCTTACATCTTATTGGCTAGACCTGGGCCACCATTAATCCAATCACTAGCAAAGAAAAATGGAACCATCATGATTGTCTTAATTACTCATCTCTTGGGTCAGGTGCCCCCTCCCATTAGGAAGAGGTTGCCAATCTGATAACAGCAAAACTGAGTTGGCTCTGTAAGAAAAGGCAACCACTCCTTCATGTTCCCTTACTTGCAAGCCTTCAGGACCAGAGCCTCATTGCACTCTCCCAGCACTGACAACACCTCCCAAATCTACTCTTTCTCTTCCCATAGCTCTGATGCTGTTCAGGCTCAACTCTATAATTTTTATCATGGTTGCAAAGTCAACAAGACCCATTCCAGCCCTATTTTTGTCACCAATGACCTTAGGAGTCACGTACCTTCTCGCAGCCTCTCTCTGCCAGGGTTTGGTCATTTACTGAATTGAGATATGGTAAGAGTTCAAAATATCATTGGAACTTTGATTTGTCATTACTGTGGTACATAGACAAGTTGGAATATATTGAGTTGAGGCAGCTTAGTGATTTAGCTCAAAAATATGTCAAAAAAATTAAAGTTAGTTACAATGAGAGAAAACAGTTCCAAAATAAGTTAGAAAGCCTGATTCTAATCTTACTTCCTACTGGCTTACACTGGGAACTTCAAGCAGGAAGTGCCTTAAGCTCACTGAGCTGGCTTCCTCCTCTACTAGATAAAAGCATTAGGTTAGCTTGCTAACCCTACAACTACCTCACAGGGTATGTATGAGCAGTTTGTGCTGTTGACAACATTCTAGACTTTAAGATCCATAAATAACAGTAACTAACATTTGTTTCATGCTCTTCAACTTACTAAATGCTTTTATAAAGGAAGGGAGAGGCAGAATTATCTTCAAAGTATTAAGGTATTGAAGGTATTAACCTTCAAAGTTTAAAATTAATACATACGCTTTGAGATTTCTCCCTATCCTGCTTAGTGAATATTAATACACTAGTATTACATGCCCCAGTTTCATAAAGTACAAGCTAGCCTAGATGGGTTAGGTTTATTTTCATATAATGAGCCAACCCCCTGATACTAGCTGGTTGTCAGCTTGTACAGACTGAGCTCAGGGTACATCCTGACAGAGCAAGAGAAAACTTCTGTCCTTAGAAAACCTTACAGTTATAGTTACTATCATTCCCTCTCATTTCCTCCAAATCTGACAGATTCACAGTGGTAATATTTGTCTTCAGTTAAAGGACAATGTCACCTTAATCGTTTCATATTAAGGGAAAGCTAGCCTTAGAACAGTTTAAATAATTGATTTATAAGGTATATTCTGAACTCTAAAAAGATTAAGCAAGTTCAAAATGTTCCCAGTTACATGTTGCTAAGGTTTCCTGAGTAAATACACCTCCATTTCTATGGAGCATATAATACTTCTAAACTATTAAGTTACCAGACTCCCAAAATGGTGCAAGAGAGGTATTTCCATCTTAGAACAGTCCTGAAAATGATCAAACAACACTTAATCTCCCTGCTGAAATGACAACTGCTCCCTTATTTTCACATCAAACATACTAATTTAGAGTAGCAGGTGAGTCGTCATAGTATTTTCTCATTGGAAGCCTACTTTAAAAATGAGGATAAAGATAGCTTGAAACATCATTTGGTATTTACAGCAGACACCTGAGGCTCCATCATTTTCCACAATAAGCTCAGAAATGTATGTGCTGCATTAGTGGAAAATGAGCTAAATAGAGTTTTACAAGTCCAGGGAATCTCTTTATTACATGTGTTCCTAAGACTTTGGAAATATGCATCAAACAGTATAAACAGTATAGCCTATGTATTTCCAACTGATAAACAATTTAAAATTGCAAATCACATGCAATATCTTAATCACCAAATTTGAACCCATTTAAAATGTTTTATGTACTCAACCTTTGCCATAAACAAGTTTCCTTAATAAGTGCATAATTAGAATTTGTGTTTCACAAAGTATTGGGTTGTCGGAAAAGTCATGATGTATTTTTTCTATCTTTTTCACTGCAAAAATGCGTCATGACTTTTCCGACAACCCAATATTTCTCAAACCTAACTTTCATAAAACCTCCTTCCATCATGAGGGTTATAGAAACAGTTATACATAACAGTACCAAGCATTTAGAATAAGGACTATATATTTAGCATTATTTAGATTCAATTTACTCACTGGAATTGTTATTTTTATCCATTTTCCAGTATGAAATAAGGGTGACCTTGTTATGTGAGAATGTTCTGAATCCTTTGGAGAGGGGGTCACATGTGCCTGTATCAAGTGTCATGGCCTGAGGCTGGAGGCTAAGCTGTGGAATGTTCTGCAGTTGAATTATGTCACTGGTTACTAGTGCCATTGTTGGAAGGTATAAAAAATAATGTTAGAACTGTCTCTTGACTCTCATTTTAAAACCCTTTTCACATTATTACTAATACAGAGTTATTCTGTCCCCACCTGGAATTGTGACTATCTTGACACCTCTCACCTGTCTTTTATGTGAAAAATGATTGAGTATACCAACTCAGACAGCAATAGCTTCTTGTCTGACTATAGCAAAATCATAATCCTCTTATTGTGTTTTATCATCAAAGGACTTGATAGACTAAAAGTAAGTCTAAAGGGAAACACGGAAAAGCAATTGTCATGAATGTGGGAGGCCCATTCTTTTCTTGACCCACAGAATGTGGCACTACACATTTAGAATTTGTGGGGAGAGCAGAATTTGAATAACTTACTGGAATATTTTTCTAATTAGAATGTCCTACAAAGAAAGATTTAACCAGTTCTTTACTCAAAAATAGAGATGACTGGTACACTAAGCAAAATCGAGTGGGGACTGTAATGAGAGGGACAAGAACTAGCAAAGGGAAGAATCAAAGCATGTGTCTGGTCCACCAACCACACTCTGCAAAAGCCTCTTCCCTCAGACAACTGGAATAGGGGAGAAAGGTAAGGGATGGTCCCTATATCTTCAAAAAATGTTTTAGGGGCCGGCCGAGTGGCACGTTGGTTAACAGCTGGCTTGGGATGCCAGAGGGCCCCAGTTCGGATCCCACATATGAGAGCCAGTGACACTGCCCTCCACAGCTAAGATGCTGAACAACAGCTCAACCTGGAGCTGGGCTGCTGTGAGTTGCCAGCGACAGCGTAGTCTGCAGCCCCTGCTGCAGTGGGTTGCCATGGGCTACCGTGTGTAGCCAGCAGCCGCTGTGAGCGGCCGTCCAGAAGCCGGCGACTGATCTGCCTCACCCAGGAAGAGCGCAATGATGGTGCCAACGTGGGCCAGTGAAGCAACGTCCTCCACAACTAGACTAAAGAACAAAAGGATAGCAACTTGTCTGTTCCCCTTCCCCCAATTCCCCAATAAAAATCTTTAAAAAAAAGAAAAAGATGTTTTACATGAACCTCTCAAGTTTTTTATCTCTATCATCTCTCCCCTCACTCTCCACAATCCTAAAAATGTCAGTGTTTTCTTCAAATGCCTCATATTTTT
Source organism: Hipposideros armiger (assembly GCF_001890085.2). Taxonomy (NCBI): domain Eukaryota; kingdom Metazoa; phylum Chordata; class Mammalia; order Chiroptera; family Hipposideridae; genus Hipposideros; species Hipposideros armiger. The sequence continues at coordinate 475,881 of NW_017732199.1, forward strand.
ACAGACCCATTGCTTGTTCTTGATGGATTTCCTCTAGCCAGCACCTTTTTGGAACTGTCTAAAAGTATAAAGTCTGTTCTTATGATGACTGGTTTATCTTGAATCAGCTGAAGTGAGCTAGTCCTCTAGCTTGCTGGGGAGAATGGGAGGGAGAACACAATGGGAAAGTATGACAATGGTTTTATCTGTTGGCTTTAATTTGTTCTCCACATATAGTCTTGATGTTAAAGTCATCTCTCCATCAAACAGATGGGTTTCTTCCAAAGATCACTATGTGGCCAACATGCATAACTTTCATACTCTAATTATGCAAGCAGGTTTATTTCTTATACACTAGTGTACTCTCCTAATGATCCTATAAAAACATTTGTATACTCCTTGGTCAACATTACATCTTGCCCTACTTCATCACACTCACTAGCTCTTCTTGATTTTATTTAACCAATGTCTCTCAAATTCATAGATTTTTTTTCCATTTGTTCCCAAACCACACCTTCTCCAGGACTACAGGACTTCCTTTGAACCCAAAGTTAGCCAAACCACGAGGGGAAATGCTCCAAACTGCCACGACTTCCCAAGACTTCTGACCCTACTGCAAAAAGTTAGGGCCCAACCACAAAATTAGAAGGCAGAGTCCACACAAGTCCACCCTCACATCTGACACCAACCACAAGTTTGGAGGCTGCATTAGTCAGGAGAAACTGAGAACAGAACCAGAAGGCCAGAAACAGAACTAATAGGATGGATTGATGGATAGATGGATGGATGGATGGATGATAGATAGATAGATAGATAGATAGATAGATAGATAGATAGATAGATGATAGATAGATTTTAAAGAATTGATTCATGTGATTGTGGAGGATTTTTAAGTCAAAACTGTAGGATTGGCCAGCAGGCTGGAGAGCCAGGGGAGAGTTGTCCTAAAGTCCAAAGGCAGCCAGTTGGCATAATTCCTTCTTGCTGAAGGGAGGTCAGACTTCAACTCATTGGATAAAGCCCACTCACATAATGCAGGATAATCTTTACTCAAAATCCACTACTTTAAATGCTAATCTCATCTAAGAAATCACCTTTACAGAAACATCCAGAATAATGTTTGACTAATAATATTAATTAGAAGTTACCTGACAGGAGCTAGGGACAAAGGTCAGAACTTCCTTTGGGTGAGGCCAAATTCTTTACTATATGCTCGTCCATCTCCATCCACACTTGATTCTAATCAGTTCTGTTACACCCCACAGCCACATGGTTTCCTGTTGCTCTCACAACCAAATACTGTACACAATTGGGTTCCTATTTCCCCAGCCTCATTTTGAGATATCTCTTGCTTCAGCCTCTCCATTGCAGGCATGCAAGTGGAAGCTAATCTCTTAATCACAGGAACTTTGCAAGGGCTGATTCCTCAGCATAAACTACTATTCCCGCTCCTTGTTGCCCAGTTAACTAGTACACCTCTGGTTTCTCAGCACTTACTCAAAGTTGCAGTTTTCAATTATATAGTAATATTTTTATTTCCCACAAGAACGTCATTGCATTGGACAGAATCTTGTTGATTTTTTTTCCTCACGATACCCCACTACTTAGCACAGTTTATCATATACTAAATGTGAATAGAGGTTTATTTTAATTGACCATAAAAAGCATTATGCTCAAATTGATTCACCCCAATACCAGCAGTGTGGCTTGATGAATAATACACTTGTTCTCTCCATCACACAACTGGAACATATATGTGGAAAAATTAAGTACAAAGCTTTGTGTAACTCAAATCCATGGCATACTAAAAACGTGCCAATGGGAGAAGATAGCTGGAGCCATTATGCTAGGTAGGTAGAGGTAGCAAAGAAGTGGGCTCCATTAAAAATGTGATTGACATCCATTCTTTCACTATTTCAGGGAAATGTCACTATAAACAACCTGAGAATTTTCATTAAATACCTAGAAATGAACTAATATGATTGCTTTAACTCTGATTTGAGTTTGTGCTCTGTTCAAGACCACAAAACCAGTGAGGCACAAATTGACAACAAAACAACCCACAGGAATCCGCATGAGATTTGGGTAATGAGTCTTGCTGATCACAATGTTCTCTCATTATTCGTTCGCATACACCCTGGTGTGTCATCTCGGAACACACGTGCAGAGATGAAGAAACTAGGGCTTGCTTGTGCACTTGCTTTTTTCTTTCCAGCGCAGATGTTTGGCGGCACTCAGGAGACAGGGCTTTGAGCTAATACTGTGTCACGTTTATGTTCGTGCTCATCTTCAAATATATCTAACTGGTTTGAAGCCATGATTTTTTTTCCCCCATAATTACAATTACAGCTCTGGGTGACATTGTGGATGGCTTGCTGTGTTTCTGAAAAGGTAGGAAAGTTTGCTTCTGGGAATGAGTGAGCGAACGTCATGATTCTAGAAGCAACAATATGTATCATAAAGAATCCAAATCAATATGTTCATGGTGGAAGTTGATGTATTTGTTTGTTACTGCTTTCTTTTCTAACTAAAAAGAACAAAAAAATTCAGAATTGAAATAAACAGTGAACAATTTCATGAAAGCTGGAAATTCTAAATGCACATGGTCTTTCTGAAAATAATAGAAAATAGAGACTTTGAGAAACTATGTAGTATATTTATTATCTTGTAAAAAAGAGGTTGGATTGTCCAGACAGCCAAATACCCTAGAACACAACTTCTATTAGAATTCCCTACTTTGAATTTCTGAGTGTCTTTATAGTTGAGTAATTTCCCCACAAGGAAAAAAGAACATAGGAATTCAAAAACAAACAAAAAAAGTAATAAATGAGCAAACAAAACAGAAACAGACTCAAAGATATAGGAAAAAAAAACTGTTGATTGCTAGTTGGGCAGGGAGAGGGGATGGGGGAGAAGGTGAGGGGATTAGAAAGTGCAAATTAGTGGACACAATATAGTCATGGGGATATGAAATACAGTACGGGGAATATAATCAACAATGTTGTAAAGATTATGTAAGGCGCCAGGTGGGCACTGGCCTTATTAGGGAGAACTGTGTAGATGCCTGATCACTGTGCTATATGCCTGAAGCTGAGGTAGAATAATATTGAATGTTAATTATAAAATATATATATATATATATATATATATATATATATATATATATATATATATAGCCACGAGAGGTGGAGTATAGCATAAAGAATTGGTATTGTGACAGTAATATAAGATGTCAAAGGAATAGAGGCTTGGGAGAGAGGGGCTATCACTTTGTGAAGGGCATAAATGTCTATTATGTTGCTTTGTACACTTGAAACTAAGAATTAAAAAAAGGTAAAATTTAGGTGTGCAAAACCTGTGGAGGTAAACTGGGTTTAAGTAAGTATACTCCCAGAATGGCTGAAATTTTTGCCTTTAATACTAAATGACACTAATCTATCTCACATGCCTAGTTAATGTGCTGAACACTGACCAGATGCTCCAAATTTCCTTTTATTTTCTTAGTCTGTGGAAAAAAAAAACTAAGCATCAAAAATGTTAAGCAGCTTGTCCAAATATCCAAAGCTAGTAACAAATAAAAATGTAAAATACTAAAAAAGATTTATTTTAGTCTTTTAAAATAAAAAATTTGCCTAAATCATAACCTATGAAACTGTTCTGCCCCTTATAACAAAATATGTATAACCTCGGTGCCCAGCACTATGCGTGATACATTACATGCACACAATATTGATTGAATCAGTGAAAAAAAATGATAAAAAAATATGGGGAAAGCGTTTAAGCTTTGGTTGATAATGTAGAGTCTTCATCAAAATATCCTTAAAATCAGAGTTTCATTATGCCTTTCCCTTTAGTTTTCTCTATCTAATTGATACTGGTGTGAAAAATTCTAACCAAATTTCATTGAATTATACCAGAGTGAAAAACAGGAGAATGTTTGTAGATGGATGCACGCCATTCAGCATGAACCTTTGTAACATTATTTAGGCAACTCACTGCCTTCTTCCGTTTTCTTTAAACTTCTTACCTTTGAATTATATTGGAAGAACTGTAATTGATGGACATCTGTTTTTTTCTGGGTGTTTCGGGTTTTTGTTTTGTTTTTTCCTAATTTATATGTTAATGCTAAAGGTCAGTGCCTATCTTGCATTTCCATTCTAAAAAGTGAAGTTATCCAAAGGAGGAAAAGTGTATATTTGTAGGTGAATGTGGACACAATTTTATTATTTACATTTTTTCTTATGGATAGAGCTATGCTCAGTTGTAGAAATGGTTCTCTCTCTCTCTCTCTCTCTCTCTGTTCTCTCCCTTTCTTTCTATTTTTCCACTGTAAAGTCAGCTCTATAATCTAAAATTAGAGATACCACAATTTCTGAACAGATAAACAACATCCTCTGGACCTTACATGTCATGTTTCACTTTCCTAGTCTTTTTTCTCTCCCAGTAAAGTTTTCTTGCCAAATGCCCCCTGTTCAGTAGAGCTTTCTCAGCTGACTCATATGTCAACTTGCACTAAGTTGTAAATTAAAGATACCATTTGTAATTTAAATTAGTTCATGGATGTTTTAACCTTTGCCATTTCATTCAGTTCATGGGTATTTTAACCCAAAGAAGTGGCTAATGTGACATCCCCAAGGATTAGAGTTTAAAACGAGAAATCAGAGAATAGTACAATGGATTGGAAAGGAAGTGAGTTAGATGAAGCCAACTCTATCAGAAAAAATACCTCCCAACATAAGAAAAGTTTTCCCAGAGAATGACACCTGTGAAAACTTCTGAGGCTGGGCACTTGTGTTTTCTGATAACCCTAGTCTTCATGCTTTCCCAGTAAAGTTTTAAAATGTGGTTGCTGTGGGTTTTTCCCCCCCATTTCTGGAACCTGCTATGAATCATTTTATAGATCAAAGGCAAAAGAGGAAACTATCAGCAATTTGTCAAATATATTAGAAAGTACAGAAATTCTCAAGATAAGCATCAGTCTAAAAAGTCTAGGAAATTACTTCTCCAAAGTAACTGCTTATGAGTGACCATTTGCCTTTCCCAAATCACCAAGAACCAACTGTATTCAATCAGTTGAAGTGAGCTTCATTCTTTTCCTGTTGATCAAAATGTTATTAAGCTGTTATTTAATGCTCCATGACTTTGTTTGCTCTGGATTTACATTACTCAACCATATCCCTTAAGCTTAATTAAATTTGTTTGCCCATGCTTTGAGCATTTTTTTCTGTTCTGCAGGAAAGAAACAACAACAAAAAAAACACAAAAGTAGGTAAAAATCAAGGGACGCTCATTCATCTGTGAAGCAGTCCATCCATGATAACTTGAATATTGATTTTGGGGGAGACTGTGACATTCCCTAGATAAGTATGTCAAGTTTGTTGACAGAGAGCTCTCTACTTAATTGAATATGATGTCTGTATGGGAAGTGATGGAGTATGTCAGTGATGTATAAGTTTTCTCTCTCACTGTGTGTGCATAGAGGGTAATGCTATTCCATCGTGTATTGACCAAACTCCATGTGCCTTGTCTTATTACTTCAGTACTTTTTTGTATTAAAGACCTGAGAGCAATACAGTTATTCATTCAAGAGATGATTATGAATTAAAAAACCTTGAAGCATAAAATATCAGATGGGACTACTCATAAATGATTTGCCACATGAGTAATAATTTTAATTTGGTTGCTAAATTTGCAGTGTAGTTTTACTCACCTGTAATATGGGAGTAATGTTCATCCTTCTTGTCATTAACTACTTCTCAGCAGTGCTGTAAAGATTAATTTATATTTTTAAATGCCTTTTCAAATGAAAAGTGCAATGTAAGTATTAGTTTCTAAAGCATAGCCCTTCCTGGCCACAGCTAGCTTTGTATCTTATTAACATCTAAAATTCTGTATGAGAAATAAAATTTTGCTTTGACAATAGCAAAGAAATATTTTTTGTTAGTTTAAAAAAAGAGGGTACACCTTAAACTTACACAATATTACATGTCAATTATATCTTAATAAAAAAAGTGAGATACATACAGTTTTCAATACTTGAACAAAAATAAAACAAAAAAGTTGGCTATATTAATTTAACAAACATATTCTCTAAACCATTACTTTTTCATTTATAGGTTTCTGATATGGAAAAACAATCACTCATTTCCAACCTAAAAAATTTCATTGTGTTGCACTGATAACTTATACAAATTAGCCTAAAACCACTTCTTGCAATAATATATGCAAAAATATTCTAAGGTAACATTTTGTAGAGTTTGGATTTCCTGAAGTTTCCTTTGGCTCAAATATACATTCAAATGATTGGTCACTAAGGCCTCTGGCTATTTCTTATCTGGTAAAATTATAAGGTGCAGATTCTCATAAATATGAATAAAAACAGAAGTAATTTCTCCATGTGTTGGAAGCTCTCATTAAGCATTAACATTACTATGCAGCTAAGTAAGAGAATGGGTGTTAAGAAGCTGCAAGAATCAAAATGCCTAGTCCCCAGCTCCTTCCACAAGTGAACAAATGTCAATTAAGTTTTCTGCCCCCTTGTTAGTTTTGCTTCTGTGCAAATGTCCTGTTCTGACTTTTTCCTACCTCTCTGTCCATTCCCTCTTTTTCTATGTTTCTTTTTCTAGATCCTGCTCCAACAGAATGAATTTTAAACCACTTATCTTGGCATTTAAGGCACAACCTCTACAATATCTGAGAGCTGACTCAACATCTCCACTTACATGACGCATAGGAACCTTAAACTCGACACCAAAAATAGTGAACTTTAAGTGCTTTCTCCCACCTCCTCTATAAGTTCCTGCTCTATTCCAGTGAATGGCAACACTATCCAACTAGCTGCCATACCGATATCTTACCAAGAACACACCGAGATGTCTTAAAACTTCCTAATCATTAGTTTCTTGAATACATTTTTATTGAATGAGCATTGTATACCAAGCAATATGTGAGGCATTAAGCAGAATAAAGACAGTCTCTGTTCTCAGGTAACTTACAGTCTAATGGGAAAGAGATATTTTAATGAAATAAGGGTAATGGCTACTTCAGAGAAAGACATCAATGGGATTCTGGGACAGCATTTGAGACTTTGTCATCTGGAAAAGATTTCCCGAGGAAATAATGACTGAGCTTAAATCTGAAGACTGAGAAAAGAGTATGAAAGTGAATAGGGGAAAAGAGTTCAATGGGTAGGGCATTTTATACAGAGGAAGGAGCATGTGCCCACTTCCCCACTTCTAATGAGACCCAAATTACAGACCACCAGGCTGATTCACGCTCCTAACAATCACCGTCTGCCCACCATTCTCAATCTCCACTGCTGCTTCTTTCACCTTATCCTATCATATCACTACCCTAATATGCAAGTGTTATGGACTGAATGTGTTTTATTTGTGTTTTATTATGGACTGAATATTTTATTTTCTCACTCATGGAATGATACAATGAGAAGCAGTCTGCAACCAGGAAGAGGGTCCTCACCAGCACTTGGCCATGATGGCACCCTGATCTTGAACTTCCAGCTTCCAGTACTGTGAGAAATAAATTTCTGTATAAGCCACTTGGTCTCTGGTACTTTGTTATAGTAGCTGAGATTGACTAAGGCAGCAGGCCATGAATATTTATATATTTTCAAAATTTCTCTTATATCGAAAGCTCAAAATCTCATCAAAATTTAGTCAAATCCTTATAGGCTCTTAAATCTCTTACTGCCTTTACTTCTCCTCTGCAAATTTTATCTTCTGCCCTAAATTCTCCCCTCTTTTATAGTGGAATTCCTGATAGCCTCTCAATCTTCCAATGTTCTCCAGGTGTTTTTGTTGTTGTTGTTTTATTGTCAGGGATGTACAAAATTCCTTATGAGGATAATGGAGAAGAAGGAAAGGTAAAGAGAAATTTCAAGTATCTTTCATTTATTTTCTTTCCACCTTGAAGTGGAGAAGGCATAATTATATATTTGGCAGTTTTATTTCTTACTGTGGCTCAAATTCAGACTTGTTTCTTTTCTTACATACTATGAATTGGAAAATATTAATTCTAACTTACAATAAACTTACCAGTTTTATTTTATGACAATTGGGGTTAAGATATTTTTATTATGACAAAATATGTTAACCTTAATTTGAACATATTATTGATATAGTAGGCCTGAAGAGAGAATCCAGACCTCACGAATGAATTACTGTTTTAAGAAAGTGGTCAGAGTTTTGCACTATGAGAGTACAATTCTATCCTACCTGAACCTATACCCTCCATTTACTGTGTTAATATCCTGACTTTTTTAAAAAGTAATTTTGTATTCTTTTGTAGGCCAGGAAAGATGCACGAAAAGCCGGAAGCAATCCTTACTTCACTCTAGTGTTTACAAGTATTCAAAAATCATGGGAGACAGCAGCGTCCTGAAATTCAGCTAGAAATATGAAAAACTAAATAATTGGAAAGTACAAATTTTATAGTTCATATCATCTGTACACTCACTTAATTTTCCAATAATCCAATGTGTATTAGTATTTGTGTTTTACAAAAGAAAATTAAAATTAATGGAAAATAAAACATTTGTTCTAGAACATACATTATCCATCAGTAGAAGAATTAGGACTAGAATTGAAATCTGCTCTGATGTTGAGTTACCTGAGGTTTACTCAACACTGGCTTTGTGAGTCATACAGATTGGTAGCAAACCAGTCAATTTCCTTAACCTTTTCAAGTATCTTACTCACTTGCCATCTACCTCCTATCTTTCTAGGTCAATACCTCCAGAAGTCTAAATTCAATTTTTCCACCAGTATCAGGTTCTCCACTCCATTTAACTATGTGTAATGACCCTTAATATTCCCACTTCCAGCCAGGAATTACCTTTCCCAGGCCTGCTTGATGTAGGTGTGGCCATATAATGAACTCTTCCTGACAGAATGTGATTAGATGTGATGTGTGCCACTGTCAGGGTGGTTTTTTAAAATTGGTCTTATTTTTCTAGGCTTTTTAGAAAAGCCTTTAAGTCAAGGCCTTAGGGAATAGCAAAGCCACAAAAGGCAACACATGAATGGGGGGAAGATGCCCACCAACCTGGTATGTGTGTGAGAAATACGTTGATTTTGTGTTGAGCCATTACACTGAAAATCTGTTTTTACAGAAATTTAAACTACCCTAACTCGTGTGTGCCTCAACTCTTCTTCCATCACTCTCTCTGACATACTGATTTGGCTGATTCCGTTCATCTCTCTGCTTACTCATTTCTGGAACTGAGTAACTGAGTAGATCTCAAAGGAAAAAAAAAATTAATCATGTTACCTGGTATCTCTTTACATTTGTGAAATCAAATGCCAAAAAGAGTGCTAGCCCAAAACTCTGCTACGTTTACCTAGTCAGTATATTCTCCTCCTTATTAAGAGGTGACTTTCTCATACCCTGTTTATTCTCAGCTGCCAATACACCTTTTTTCCTTCTAACTTTCACCTGATGATCTTATTTCACTGAGGAAATGAAGCCATCAGTAAAGAGCTGCCACATTCTCGCACCACCAAATCCATATTCTACTTGCACCTGTATCCAGATTTTCTCTGCTTTCCCTTATTGTTGGAACTTTCATTCTCCTACCTAAGCCAAGTTGCCAAACTGTCTAAATCACTTTTTTATTCAAGGTCACTTATGAATCATTGTTTTTTCTTTCTATCTGATATATATTTAATATTCTATATTAAATATGTATTATAATATATACTTATTAAATATATATGAATTATTTCACAGCTAAAACATGAACTTCCTTTATCCTTTATTCCTCTACACCTACTTCTCCAATCCTATTTCCTTTTAGAATAAAACTCTTCTAGTTCCATTGTTCCCATTATTTTCTGAACCTATACCAATTAAGATTTTGTATCTCTAATTCCTAAAATCACTGTTATCAATGACATTCCCATTGGCTAAATCCAATGGTCAATTTTTAATCCACTTATCCTTAATCTAGCATCTTTAATCTAGCATATTTAATCACTCATACATATATCTATATTCCAATTGATTTCTGGGACACAATATACTCCATCAATTTTTATTTATATCACTGGCTTCTGCTCTTGTTTTTCCTTCTCGTACCCTTATCCCTATTATGATTTCTAAATATTAGAATAGGAATTAGTCTTTAGATATCTTGTCTATGTATGCTAGATTCTTAGGTGATCTTACTAAATACCATGACTTGAACCACCAATTTGATGCTTAGAAATACTCAAATTTGTATCTCCAACCAAGATCTCTCTCCTGAACTTCTGTTTCCTAGTCAACATTTTGTCTTTAATATATAATGCTCAAGATTATAAATCTCAAATTTAGCATCTGAACAGTACAATCCAATCTTTGCTACAATCTAGTCCTCCTTCAGCCTTCCCCATCCCAGTAAATGGCAACTTCATGCACCTAGTTGTTTAGGCAAAAATCTTCACTTTGTGTCACATCCAATCTTTATTATATCAGCAAATTTTGTTCGCTTTACTTTAAAATAAATGCAGAACAGCACACTTATCACCACCTGCATTGTTATCACCCTGGTCCAAGACAACATCATCTCTTCCCTGGTTTGTTGAAGTCGCCTCCTAACTTGTCTTTCTGATTCTGCTCTTGCCTCCTATATGTCACAAATAACACCATCAATACATAAATCAGATTGTATTCTTTCCTTGCTTACAACCATCCATTTACAGTAAAGCTTCCCATTTACAGTAAAATGCTAATCGTTTAAGCCTCTGTGATCTAGGCCCCACTACCACTGTGATTTTCTCATCTACGCCCCTCCTCCTCAACAGATACACTCGAGTCTCTGGTGTCATTGCCGTTCCTCCCAGATGCTTGGGCACGTTGTCCTCTTTGGGGTTTTACTTACTATTTTGTCCTCTTAGGGTGACTTTCCCAGGATAATTGTGTGGCTTGGTCCCCAAATTCTTACAAATATGATAAAGTGCCAGCCCTCAAAGATACCTTTTTCTGACCATTCTATAAGGAGAACCTCCTATCACTTGCTTTCACCTTGTTTTTCTTTACATTTTTTTTAATACTATTGCCACCTAACATTTCTTTCATGTTTTGTTCCCCCACACCACTTTATAAGCCTCATGACAGAAAGGGGTTCATATATTCTCTTCTTATATTTTCAACCTTCTAGAACACTGTCTTACACAGAGCAGATTCAAATTAAATATCCATCAAATGAATTAATCCTCCCAAACACATTATGAACACATTACACATAAGTGAAGAGTAGAAAATTTATCAGGGAGCTTTGTCAAAATTCATTCAAACTGCTATCTTTTCTCCAATTATATTTAAATATTATATCAAATCCTTTGGGTGGGGGAAAATTCTGACAAAGCTCTCTTGGTTCTGATTTAAATATCTCTTCCCCAGATTTTTTAAGCTCTTCGACTTCCACCTGCTCCAAATAGCATAATAGTCTTCATGGAGCTTCAGTCACTCAAGAACTGTTTTTGACAATTAGTAAGACAGGATGAGTTATGCGATCACAGTTAATATGACAATTCAGAGTAAATGCTTGATGCATTATAACTCATCTGGGAGGACGTAGGTAAGTGATGGATAGACTCCCACTGCTTAAGGGACTACTCCACAGTAAGCTACTGAAAACAGAAAGGTCAGAACCAACCCTCACTGTCCCTGAAGCTTTAATGTAAACCAAGAAGCAATGTCTGAGAAGAAGGACCTATGTAAGCATACTTATTACAGCACTGATAATTCTACATAAGATCCTCAGGTGGACAGTAAGTTTAATTTCATTTTTATCTCTGAATTTAAATTCTAATATGAAGCCCCACTTTACCATTTGGCAGAAAACTAATCTCATTCTTTTTGCAGTTCCACACCCTCTTCCCTGAAGCTGATTCTAAAATCTAGAGCCTTTATATAATGGCAAGGTATGGAATGGAGATGGACTTGAATTTTTCAATTGAATTTATGGCATTTATGAAATGTAACCTGTCAGTGAGGACATCCACTAAGTGTCTAACTGTGTGGACACTTCTCAGTTTTCTCTCAATGGCAGCTTTTAGGTCTTACAGTTTTTTAATCACCCTGGTAAGCAGGTAACATTTTTCTGCTTTAGTTAAAATTTCAGAGTGTAGTATACATGTCACTCCTCTGTTCTTCTGAAATGAATGGAGTTCTTTGCCATCTACAGAACATCCTATGTAGCTGTGCAACCAGGTGGCTCACAACCCCTGCTGTGCACATGGGACTTGTCCTAATGCTTCTGTACTTTTCTGAGAATTCCCTGAGTCGGTCCCAAATCTCATCTCCCTAAGTATATCACAAAATTATATGTTCTTGGGGAGCCTACTGTGTCCTCTGCTCTTGCAGAAATTCTATGGGACTTCCAAAGTTCTCTCTGTTTCACCTTCAACTCTTTCCTGACTGCCAGACCAAAAACCTTTATAAAGCTCAGGGACAGAAAGTCTGCTGTAAAATAATCATTTATACCATGTTTTACCCAAAATATATTGTCTTTGCTCAGAGTTTTTTTGTTTCTCCCCACTCTTCCTACTCCCACTTTTTTTTTAATCCATGCTTATCTTCCTTGAGAAAATAAGTACTATTTTAAAATGGTCAAAGAGAGAAGATAGGGAAGGTGTCAAAGAACATAAATAAATAAATACATAAATAAATAAATAAAAAACAAGGAACGGACATAATTTAAAAACTTAGAGTAGTCAAAATCATAGAGACATCCCTTCAACTATGTGAGGACACCAAACCTGCTGGCTTCATAATCTAGGACTGCCCAGCCTCCATAGCTCTGAGAAATCAATGTTTGAGGTTTACAAGCTATCCAGTCATAGCAGCCTGAACAGAGTAAGTCAGAGGCCTTTCCAAAATAAATACCCAAATTCTGAAGAATGTGTTTATCATATGAACCAGCAATACCCACTTCTAGCGCTTTATATTGTGTTCATATTCATGCACAATACTACAAAAATAATCACGAATATACAGGGAAAGCTTCATCGTCTAGTGTTTATTACATAATGTTAATGATAATTAAAAAAACAGAAAAAGGTAGGCCAAATAAATCATTGTGCCTCTAAAAGAAAAACAAACAAACAAAAAATGATAAAGACAGAAAGTAGAATGGTGTTTGCCAGAGGCTCAGGGAGATAAGAATAGGAAGGTATTGTTTAATGGGTACAGAGTTTCAACTTTACAAGATGAAAAGAATTTTGGAGATGAACGGTGGTCACGCTTGCATAATATTATGAATATATTTAATATCACTGAACTTTATACTTAAAAATGGTTAAGATGGTAAATTTTGTTATGTGTATTTTTTATTAATTTCAGATGTACAAAATGTGGTGATTAATTAGACATTTATGCCCCTCACAAAGTAACAACCCCAATAAGTTTAATACCCATCTGTCACATCAGATGGGTAGTAGACTTGTTGGGGGGATTACTTCATAAATTATATAAATGCCTAACAACTACATTGTA
>NW_017732199.1:489584-517976 GCF_001890085.2 Hipposideros armiger
AATGTGTTTTTCTTGCCACCCTCCCCTCCCCCCCAACACACACACACACACACACACACACACACACACACACACACACACAGAGTTAGGAGTCTCTATGGTAACTTAATGCTGAATTCTTTTAAAAAATGACACACTAAAGTAAAAAAGGTTATAAAAAGCCTACTTTTCCTCAGAAAGAAAGAAATAATTTATAATAAAAAGATTATATGGGAAGGACTTAAGGTTGAGCTATTATTGAAGAGTGGTAGGTAGGCTCATTGAGGAACTATTATGGTCTAACAGGCCTTATGCTATTGCAAACTACAGTATGCAGGCCTAAACATCAGACTGAATCAGTTAAGTGAATGCAAAATGAATGGACTTATATTAGTCAGGGTGAGAAACACTAGCTGCTATGACAAAAAAAAAAGTTCTTCAAATCTTAATGGCTTGACACAATAAAAGTTATCTCTCACATAGTCAAAATAAGATGTGAGTATTTCTGATTGGGCAGGAAATTGAGCAGTTTTCCTGGTGGCTTGCTTCCCAATAGTTACTCAACCTAAGAAAGCCAGGCCACCTACATCTTGAAAGCCCCCCAACATCAAAAATCTGCATAACACAAAGATTTTTACTGTGCCCAGACTGCAAGAGAAACGTCACACTTCCACTCTCATGCCAGCGGACCAAATTACTTCTGTGGTCCACCTAAATTAAGAAACTGAAACATGTACCCTTCCTGTGCTGTAATTCTTTGGTGAATGTGTAGCATTATCTCTACCCCAAGGCTTTTATGATCAACTCTTTGTAAGACAGAAAGGGAGGGTAGAGATTTACTAAAAACAAGCTTTCCTGGTAGCAGCTGCAACAACAAACTAAAGGCTAGTTTGCCAGTGAACAAAGCATGAAAAGGGCTGATGGTCAGGCATTTGTCTTGCGTGTACTTCCCACTTCCCACTGATAATATCTTGGAATATGAAAGTATAGTGGACAGCAATGATTTTCAAAGGAATGGAAATCGTGTAAAAACGAAAGTCTGAAGACTAGACGAGGTTTAAATCTTAAGCCCTCAATCTTGAGAGGAAAGCCATATTTTCTATTAATGATTAAACATATTTTCATGTGAGAGGGTTTCCCATCCTTTTGAAATCCCCCACTGTGTCTTTCCACCACCACCATCACCACCACCACCACCATGCAACCACACACACACACACACATATATGCACATGCACATAGAGGCACAAAGAGAGAATAGAAGAAGCTGAAGTTTGTGGGAAGCAGAAAAGGCAGATGACATTTTGAAAACAAAGCAGAGAGGAAATAGGAGGTCTGGCTGATCTCTAACATTAGTGAACATCAGGAAAACATTTAAGCAAAAACGCAGGGGTGTGAGATTTTTCAAGTAACTCTCTAAAATGGAAAGAAAAATAGCAGTAAGTTAAAGAAAAAACAAGATGTGATTGTTCTGATTTCCATGCTAGGATTTAAATTTAGCTTTAAAAATCTTTCTACTCTTAACAGTTTTGACATTTAAAAAAATAAAGAACTTTTACAAACTTAGATATCCCCCGTTACATTTAAGACACTCTGTGTGTTCAGTAAATGTCATAATGCCATTAAGTCGCCTTCACAGACATGCAATTTTGTCCTCTTACTGTGGGCTCTTAATGTAGCCAGTGCTTCAGGGAGTACAAGGCAAAGCCGGGGGGCCTGGCAAGGAATTCAAAATCCTTCCAGTTGGACTTGAATTTTAATATCGTGTCATTAAGAAAATGACTTTCAATTAGTGTGGTATTTACCCTCTCTTATTTTGTTTTTACAAGACCTATCTCTCAAAAATTCCCACCCATAAAATATATTCCTTTAGTTAGAAAAGTGTTTAAAAATTAATACCTGAAAAATAGCATTTTATCATATTGCTTTCACTATATAACATAACCAAGTCTGTTGCTAGGCAACTAGCTATGGCTTTTGGAAAACTGCATACTTTATAATAGATTACTTCAGAGGCACTTTTTCAAAACAAATAGAATAGAGTTATCTAAAAGCATCTCCTGATACTCTACATAGAAAATAAAAGCCAACATCTCTAAAAGTAAAGAGGAGAGGCTCCTGCACTGAACTTCTCATTTAGGATAGAGAGAGAGGGAGGGAGGGATGGAGGGAGGGAGCGAGAGACTGATCATAAACCTGTCTACAAGCATCCAAACTGCAAACGAAGGTGTTAATGGTAAAGTATTCATTATATTCAATCTTCATTCAAATATTTCTTTGGAGAGGAAAAACATATTATAATCATTTGGAAGGACTGAACTAACAAAAAGAATAGCGTTTAAATAAATAAAAATAAAGTGAATTGCTAGAGCCTTGGTTCTGTCTACTGGTTTCCTAACTGCACTCTTATACACAGAAATGATTATCAAACTTTAAAGAAATCATTTTTGGTGACTAGCACCAGCCAATAATAATTTAATTTAGTATTGAGAGAATTATTACATTGAGTAGAAGTTCAGAATATAAAACATCTAAGGTCTATTTCAAACTTAAATTTCTATGACTCCATAAAATGTTATATTTTAGCTTTTAAAAGGGTATTTTATATGATAAAATATATATGTTAGCTGTAGAAATTCTGGGAAATATAGGAGCACATAAAAAAGAAGGGATTTATCTTTTATAATATTAAAACCTAAAAAAGAAAAACTGCTCTTAATATTTTAGCATAAATCTTATTAGATGTTTTCCTTCTATACATATTGTTTTGTTTTTACTATTTTATTCATCAAATTGACAGTATATGTTGCATCATGCATATAAATCATTTTGTAGCTTATCTTTTTACAGTTAATGTTATATAATCAGCACTTTTCCATGTATATAACTTCTTTGAAATATATAATTGAGTAATTTAGTGACAGCCCACCATATGACTGTAACATAATTTATTTAGTTATTCTACCATAGCTGGAATTTTCCACAAATTTTTCATTATTATAAATAACGCTGCAATGAATGTCATTCATAACCCGTGATCCACATCTTTGTTGATTTCCTTAGAGTACGTCACTGGAAGTGAATTTACTGAGTCAGAGAATACATATTATTTTAAGACTGTACATACACATTTCTAGTTATTTTCAGTAAGCAAAAAAAATCTACTTTCTTGACAAAAAATTCACTAGCAATGAATAAGAATGAAAAATGCAATCTCATTGACTTGTATATTACTAGATTAAACATTGTCAGTTTGAGAAATCAATTGCATTTTATAGTTTTAGTGAAACCGAATATAATTTTTTAATTTCTTCTTTTGTAAAATTCAGTCCTCTGTCCATTTTTCAGTTAAAGCATTCATTCTCTTATTTTTCTTATTAATTTCATAAATGTTTAGTCTACATGTATTGGGGTGACACCTTTCAGAGAGTTAACATCCATTTGGACTCTTCTCAGTATGAGACAGAAGTTTCAGGATGCTGAAAAAGATAGAGTCTAGTCTAAACTTTCAGTATCTTATAGCAGGGGAAATTATCTATTGGTAGCTATCTAGCCAAGAATTATTGTTCCAGGAATGATGCTTCCTTAGTTCTAATTGCTGTCTTGCCTTTAGTTCTTCTAATGGAGACATTCTCATTCCCCGTTTTTGCCATTTGGATGTTGACTACGAGGCAGCTCTAAGGGATGGCAGAGCCGTAAAATAGAGGGAGTCCTAGTGACTGGGTCACCAAGTGAAGTTGCCCACTGACAAAAAGCACCCTCCTTGGATTGTTGTTTGTGAGAAATAAGCTTCTAGAGCTTAAGTCTTTACAGACTTTTGGCTCTATTTGCTATAGCAGCTTTGTCTACTTGACTAATGCACTGATAATCTTTGATCCCTGAGCTACATTCATTTCCAGTCTTCAACTCCTTGCAAAGATAATTCCAAGTCTTCCCTTGGTCATGGAGCAAACTGAGAATTTTTTACCCATTACTCATAGCCAATGAGGTCACAATGAGGTGACAGGCTCAAAAGGAGGTTTCTGACCTCTTGTGATTTCCCCTGGAGTGGAAAAGATTGATCATTGTCGCCACAAATAATAAATTTCTTATCTCGTTTCATTCACCATTGTGGGATCAATGGTGATGTCTCCAACTTTGATTGCTGCCATTATTGGAGATCTTAAAAGGCAGCCTCTCTTCTCTCAGTAAAATTTTAAACAGAAAGCAGAAAATAATTCGAGAATTTGCATAGAATTTTTTTAAGGCACTGTATATTCTTTTTAAATATGCTCTCTTCTGGGAACTTTTAAATGCAACCAACAGTCACAGTTTTCTTTTTTTCTCACCCTATCAATTGCCCAAAGAAAAAGTGAGGGAAAAAATGGGTCACATGTGCAGCAAGGATTTTCAGTTCTCTTAAGGGAGACTTATTTGATGGCTATCTCCCAGAACAACTGGGAACTGTGTTAAACTATATGTATGTAAATGTTTACATGCCAGCTGTAGGAATATTGTGGTGAGTTTTTAGTAGTTTTGATTCCCAGGCCCCACACCTAAATTTGGTTTGTCAAAGTCTGAGTTGGGTCTTGAAGACGCATATGCTTAATAACTTGGCTAGATGATTCTGACTGCATTTAGCCTTAGAAACACATGCTTTATTACTCTGAAAAATCAGTATCAAGTCATTAATTACTGAATTCTACTTTTCACCGAAAACTGCACCCTTTTACAGCTTCTTTTTTTATGTTTATTGAAATTATTTTTTATAAATTAATAATAGTGTTTTTCCTTCAAATTTTCTTTTTAAGAGATCTCTTTACAAAATTCTTATTGTTTTATTGTACTAACAAAATCTGTTTCTATGTTACTTCTTTCTGGTTCCATTGCTCATTGCAATTTTTTATTATTTTTTTTAATATCCCATGCCCTTTCTTTCTTGAAAAATTTATTTTTATGCATGTTTCCATTACCTGGATATATCTTCAAGTAATTTTTTTTTCAGGATGGCTACTTAGATGGTATAATTTTCCTGTTCTTGCATGTCAGAGAATACCTTTCTCCTGCCCTTGCAAATAAATGATGGTTTCTCTGGGTATAGAATTCTCTAGGCCTTAATCCTTTTTTTCTTTGGAAGCTGCTGATGTTGCTCTATTGATTTCTGACCCTTCATGATCAGGAGAAAAAAAAAATCTAACACCAACCTCATTATATCCTTTGAAAGCAACCCATATTTTTTTGTTGGATATACAGGGTGTCTATTTTCACTAAATTTGCCTGATACTCTCTGACCTCTTTTGGTCTGATGCCAGAAGTCTTTCTTCAGATCAGGGAAACTTTTTAAAGTGTTTATTTGATGATTATGTTTCCACCACCTTTTCCTACTCTCTTTATTCTAAATCCAAATAGCAGGATATTCGTTCTTCTGAATCCTTATCTGATGTTTTTCAAACCTTAGTCTCCAAATGGACAATTTTTTCTGCAAAATCTTATCAAATGATAATGCCCTCTGTTTCTTTAAATTTTGTCATAAGACTTTCCACATGAATACATTCTTTTCTGATCTTGGATTTCCTCTTTTTAATTTCAATATTCTAGATTTTATTGTGATGAAGAATTAGATATTTTATTTGATCCTTTCTATTCTTTTTAGTAAATCCACTCCATGGCTCCATAGTGTCAATATATTTCCATTCAGTGTTTCTGCTTCTCAATCTTTTTAAGGTCATATTATGCATATATATTCTACTCAAGTTTAATTTCTACCTTGTTTGTTTTTGAATTATGAATTTAACAGATGTATTGCCCCTTTTATAATTTACACATTTGTCCTTACTAAAAACCAGATGCATACATGCCCTAGTTGCTATCCATGCCAAATCTAAGAGAAGAAATTCTGGAAACTACCACATCACTTTCATAAAGAAAGCATGTATATTATTCTTTTTTATGTTTATATGATTATTTGGGTAAACCTTCCAATAAAGATATAACAACATTTAGTAATAATCCTTGAGAAATTTCCTTGAATTTTTGATAGAAAAAAACTAAGGCACTATGGGTTAAATCTGATAGGCTTAGATAAACATCTAACCATGACAGAATTTTTTATGCTCAGTTACCCAGTACCTAATTTAAATTCTTTTTAAAAATTAATATACTGTAACTCCCAGCTCTCTTGAATAATTTTTGGAATTTGCATGAAGGATGTTGCTTACATATGATAATTTGTGTATTTGCATTTGTAATTGAATAATAATTACTCTGCAAGTAATGTTTTCCTATAAATATTTACTACTATTAAATTTATTTTTTAACCAAATGTCACATTTGAAAGAGTCAAATAAACCCCTGAATGAAAGTTCCAAGGTGGGGTCAATGAATAATGTATTACTTGCTACCAATTACTAATATTAATTGTATATGCCAGAAACTCTGTATGTGTTTGACTCTTCTAAAAGTGGCATTTGGTTAAAAAACAAATTTAATAATAGTAAATATTTAAAGGAAAATATTACTTTCAGAGTAATTAATTATTATTGAATTAAAAATGCAAATACACAAATTATCATATATAAGCAACATCCTTCATGCAAATTCTAAAAATTATTATTTAGGAGAGCTGGGAGTTACAGTATATTAATTTTTAAAAGAATTTAAATTAGGTACTGTGTCACTGAGCATTAGTCAGGGTTCTCCAGAGAAACATAACCAATAGGATGTGTATTTATATAGAAAGATTTATAAGGAATTGGCTTGTGATTATGGAGACTGACAAATCCCCAATCTGCAATGTGGGCCTGCATATCCAGGAGAGCTGATGGTGCAGATAAAGTCTGAAGGCAGTCTGATAGAGAACGGCCCCTTGCACAGGGAGGTCAGCCCTTTTGTTCTATTTAGGCCTTTCTTCAGCTGATTGGATGAGGCCCACCCCCATTATGGAGGGCAATCTGCTTTATTCAAAGTTCACTGATTTATGGGCCGGCCGAGTGGCGCGATGGTTAAGAACTCGCTTGGGATGCCAGAGGGCCCCGGTTCGGATCCCACATATGAGGGCCAGTGACACTGCCCTCTACAGCTAAGATGCTGAACAACAGCTCAACCTGGAGCTGGGCTGCCGTGAGTCGCTGGCGACGGCGTAGGCTGCAGCCCCTGTGGCAGTGGGTTGCCATGGGCTACCGTGTGTAGCCAGCAGCCAGCGTGAGCGGCCAGCAGCCAGCGTGAGCGGCCAGCAGCCGCAGTGAGCAGCCGTCCAGAAGCCGGCGACTGATCTGCCTCGCCAGGGAAGAGCGCAATGATGGTGCCAACTTGGGCCAGTGAAGCAGTGTCCTCCACAACTAGACTGAAGAACAAAACGACAGCAACTTGTCTGTTCCCCTTCCCCTAATTCCCCAGTACTGTTCCCATCCCCCCAATTACCCAATAAAAATCTTTAAAAAAAAAAAAAAAGTTCACTGATTTAAATGTTAATTTCACCCAAAAATGCACTCTAAGTTAACACATAAAACTAACCATCACAATGTTATAATGGAAAAAGCATTATCTGGAGTCCAAAGATCTTAGTCAATTTATTTAACCAAACTTGAGTCTCCATATACTTCTCAGTGAAATAAGAACAATAAATACATTAAACGGTTATGAGGATGAAATAACATGATACATTGAGGCACAGAGTAAAGCCAGAACTGGGTAAATAACCAGAGTCAGGAAATGTTCCTGCAATACAAAAAGGAAGGAAAGATACAAGTTGATCTTTGGGGGCTATGGGAGAAGAATCTGGAAAGGAAACATAATATTAGTTGATTCTTGATAGGTTTCCAATGTAACCCCTCACCTAATTAATTTTACATTACTGAGCTAGGCAATTTCTAAATGAGGCAGTTAGTGTAGTGGTAAAAAAAAACAGTGGTGTTTATGCATACGGGCCTGAGCTAGTTAGTGTTCAAGCCCCTTACTGGTGCATGGACTTGCACAAGCTACCTCACACTTCTGAGCTTCAATGTCCTCATCTGCAAAAGTAGATAAAAGTGCTTGTCCTTCTTGGGGTTGTGAAGATAAAATACTGCATGTCATCACTTGACAAAATGACTAGCACAGAGAAAGAGTTCAATAAGTTGCAGCTCTTTTTATTATTATAATAAATATTAACAGTTAGGCCCTTCTAGTTAAGTTAGCCTAAGAAATAACATGATTGTTAATGAAAATATTGAGGAGACATACATCTATTAAAATACTAGATAAACATTGAAAAATTATAAGCCAGTTCTCTGATATTTTTTACTTTCCAGAAACTTACTTTCTTTCCAAAAGAGTTATTTCATATCAATTGTAAAATGTGATAAAAAATAAATATGGGTTACCGTTGTTATTAAGTTTCAGTACCTTATGGGAAATTTAACTTAAATCTGCACAACCTCTTGATGGTTAACCTCTATTAAATTTAAAGAAAGTTTTTCATCAACTTTGTTTCTGAGATTCACTAATAAATAGAAATATAGAATCCAAAAATATGACATTCTCAGGGCTAGGTTCCAAAAAATCATAAAATAAGGTTAATGCTGTGCTTTGTTCCATTTCCCATCAACAATGAAACTTTGTATTTAACTTAGTTTAAATTGTCAAAATGTGGTATTAATATACATGTGTGTTTGTTGGAGAGGAAGATTAATTCTACATTAGGCTAATAAGTAATTGGAAATCAAATCTGATCACGTTACATACAAAAGTAACAAAACAGAGACAGGAATTTCAGCATACAAAATTGCACCTAAATCCACAATTAAAAGGGGAAAATGATTAACAAAACTATCATAAGTAATGTTCATAAACCTTTTCATAAACTTTAGCTATGCAGAGAACAAACATAGGGGAAATAGACCTCTTATCACTAGAAAACACATTTGTTAGGCTTAGAAACAAGATATAAATTATGTATACCATTGCTGCAATAAAAAAAATGCAATTGTTGCTTGAAAAATTCATTAAAATGTAAATAAATTTTAGTTAACCCATAAGTTGATTGTTTATCTCAGGAATTTGTTTTGGGGGGATTTGAATGCCTATGTGGTGAATAAAATTAAGGTAGGCAGTGTTTTGACATTTTATCTAATTTGAAGGTAGAAATTAGAGAGAGATTGAGAGAGAGAGAGAGAGAGAAAACTAGAAATGTGAGCAGGAGAGGCATGAGGGGAAGAGTTATGGGAGGGAGAGGGATTGAGAACAGAGCTAGTTAAAAGCAGGCCCTGAAGCCAGGGCTACACAAAAAGATCCAAGTAGAAATTGGAGTATTGATTTCCATGCATTTTAATCTGATAAATCAAGCCACAAAGTGCCAAATAATCTGATGTGTGGGCTTTAGAGAGTAAGCCTAAAAAAACTGTCAATCTGAAAATTGATTTTAAGAGACTTGAAATGGCATCAAAAAAAAAAAAAAAAGAAAAGAAAAGGTGGCAATTATCTGAAAACTTAGATGTGGATTCCAGTTCCTGGCAGACATCCAGCTATGTGAAATAATTGACAGGGATTACATGTTTTTTCTTCTGTCTCTTCTTCTTCATCATGTGACAACCTGAGGACAGTTTTTTTGTTTGTTTGTTTTTATTTGTTTTTCAATAACTAAAATCAGTATACTATACTGATGATCTCCTTATGCTCAAAATAAAAATAAATAAATAACCTTATCACATTTCATTCATATCCTTCCACCTCTACAATGGAAGGAGAGCCAATGGCATAAAATGCTGGGCTCCTCTGTGATCAAGAACCATAGAAAAACTAGATATGTGTACCAGTAAGTATAGAGGATGTAAGGACAAATACAAGTTAAATACTATAAGTAGCTTAATTCTTTCCCTATTGAAAATAGGGAAGAGTGTGCCCTCCTTTCATTTTTCTTAGAGTATTTACCTTACAAAACTTGTATGTAGTTTCTCCTCTCTTTGAAATGTACATAAATCCTTCTAAAAACTGGATATGTGTAGGTCAACTTTCTGACCTAGGTCTTTCTCAAGGACCTGGGAGCTATCTTTTTGAATTGTAAAAATTAAAAGAAATAGCTCCTATATGCCAGTTTCTATGGGAGGGTCAGAGCCTAATCCATGGGTGTCTTGCTCCAAATTACAAAACTACTTTCTGCCATAAATATATGTGAGTTTTGTGTTTTTTACTCCAGATAAATTAGTTAACAAAATGATCATTCCATTTATCAGGTAAAGTTAAGATGAATTACATGTTACAAAGGTATTGTGAAGTCCTCTAACCTAAGGACCAGTGACTGTTTAGCTTGAATACACATACGTAATGGGGTATTGCTGCTTGACTACATAAAAAGGTGAGATTTCTTCCTTTCTTTGCAATCCGTGATGTGCATCACATTCTGATTTAATGCTCACTCAATAATAAAATTGTTTTATTTCTCTACTATTGGGTTGTCGGGAAAGTCATGATGTATTTTTCTATGTTTTTCAATGCAAAAATGTGTCATGACTTTCTCGATGACCCAATATATTTGTGGAAAGATTTTGGGGGTTGAAAGATTTTGTTTTTAATTATATTTCCCCAACAAGATCATCTCATGATTTTGAGTAAGAGATATCTAACTGTCCTACATAAACATTTTTGAGAAATATAAATAACTTTTTATTAATATACACTTATAAATTTAAAAGGTGTTTTTACTAACATCAATATCTAATTAATCCTGGACACAGAATTGTCCATTTTCTCCATCAAGAAATATCTACTGTTTCTTTTAACATTTCATTGAAATATTTTCTTGGGGGTCCCCAGCTTTAATTTAGAACAAATTTCTCATTTATTCTTAAGGAAAATTGTTTTCCTCCTGTTTTATATTTATTATTTTTTTAAATTAGTTTAAGAAGGTGACAATTGTTAGCAAAGTTACATAGATTTCAGGTGTACAATTCTGTAATACATCATCTATACATCACATTGTGTGTTCACTACCCAGAGTCAGTTCTCTTTCCATCACCATATATTTGATCCCCTTTACCCTCATCTACCACCCCAAAAATATAAACATAACTTGTTTGTTGGCCAGCTCCCTGATGAAATCTATGATTATAACAATAAATATGCCTATAACTCTACAATCAAAATCAACAATTTGTTGTTAAATTGGAGTTGGGTCCTGATCCCTGGGAAGCAAGATAGCTAGAGCAAGGTAAGAAACCAGAAAGCAAGATTCCTAGAAGGGGTCAAAGATGGGAGCAAGAGAAAAAATTTAAAGAGAAACCTTAATTATCTTCCCTAATTTTGACTCTTGGAGGATAATTAATATTACTTCCTTCTTAATTCCTCCTTGGCTGAAGTCTGGAATTGGGGCCCTTAATTAAGACTTGACTATAGAGACCCATGAATCGTAGAGTAAAGAGGCACCAGGAAAAAGAAAAGAGGAATTATACTGATGTTCCATTAGGAAATACTGTCTTTGGGGTATTATTTCAGTTGGGAAATATCCACTTAGTTTTATCTTTAAACTTGTGTCATTTGAAAGTTGACATTCATCTTTTCTTGATAAAGGTGAGTTGTATTTCAATCTGACAGTTATAACATTAATTTTTCAACAAATGTTTTTCAACTATTGATTGGATTTCAGTGGAAGTGAAATCTGGTTTTATATATATATATATATGCCCACATTTTTGTAGTCATGACGGACTTTGTATTTTATAGACTTTCTATTTTGTATTTTCAGTTGTTTGTAGCAATTTATTTTGAAAACTTTGAAGACCTAAGTGATTTTGTCCTCTTAAAGTTTTTCACTTCTTATTTTGTCACATCAAACATGTTAGAAATTTTTAATAAAAGATGAGTATTTTATTTTAAGTCTTTTCTTTTACTACAAAGAGATAATGCATACTTTAGAGCAAACCCTCAGCTAGCAAAGTATTTGGGGTCTTTTGAAGGAACATCAAGTTTGAGGATTTCACTGTGGGATAAAAACACAATAATACAGCATCAGGAAATTGTACTTCTCCTCCTGATGCACCATATTGAGCAAGATGCTTAATTTTTTATGTTTATTCTCTCTTTAATGGAAAAAGGATGCCAATCCTTGCCTGGCATAATCACAGGGGTGTGGTGAAATACATATGAGATAATGTTAGTAAATGTATTTTAAAATAAAACTAACACAGGTTATTGCTATAGTAAAAAAAAAAAATCCACTCACCCTAACACTGAATAATCCAAGAGAAGCTGCAGAGAAGACTAACTCTCAGAAAAACATAGTTACAATCATACTTCTTGTTGACTCTACAGGACCCATGGTCATGCTCCAGTGTACCACCAAGTACCGGAGCCGTGGTCTAAGCAAACCAAATTCACCACTGTACCTGGTCCCTTTGCTACATATCAGTGTTTCCCTGGGAGTCTTTCTTATCTGTGGGAAAAAGACTATCAGCAGTAGCAAATTCCTCCTTTTGTACTCACAGAAGGTATCAATAATTGACCCCTAGAATTCATTCCCCCTGAGTTCAGTGTCAGAATTCTTCAAAGCAAAGCACGGGCATGCAGCCACTATTAATAAACAGAAATTTACACACAAGAGAAAGGCTAATTGCTACTTTTAAGCTAGTGCTTCAGCATTTTCTGTTCTCCCAGTCATGACATATGCATTTTAAGAGTGGTCTTTTGGAGGAAATGCCTTTGCTGTGGACGTCCTTTTCTTGATGAAAACTGGAATTGGAACAGGTTACATAATTCTTTACAGTTAGTGGTGGAGAACAGAGAGTGAAGTAAGATTATGAAGTTAGCATCTGCACATCACAAGCCTCTTCTTGTTCTGCTCATCTAGAGAAGGACCTTATAGGCATTGTTTGCTAGTAAAAGGGAGCCACAGAAGTGAATAATAAAAATGAGGTTTACAGGTTCTGATTAGTTTTTACTTTGAGAGCAGATGGAAAGAGGAGTGGGGAGGGACACCCACGGTACATATGCTGATAAATGGCAGGGGAACTTATTTTATGGAAGTGAGATTTGAAGTTCTGAGTCAATGACTGAGTAAAGAAGGAGGAAGATTACATTGTGTCATGAGAAACTTACTTAACATTGTCCTTAGGTTCTTAGAAACTGACTTTAAGTGAACCGATGTATAACAAAACCAATTTTACCACAGGCTGTTTGATATAAATACGAGTTAAGTTCCTATAGCATATTTCTGGTCACAAAAATATCACCCAATTTCTAATTAAAGCCCTAAAACACTTTTAATATCAAACACTGAAATAAAGGTGAGCTATACCTGCATTTAAGAAAGATGAATGAAAACAAGTAAGATAATTCTTTTCCAACCAGCTGTTTCCAGGTCAGGGTCTCCAGTGGCCAGAGCCCATCCAGGCAGCTCAGGGCACAAAGTAGGAACCCGCCCTTGACAGGACACCCTTCAATTGCAGGGTCACTCACACACACACACACACACACACACACACACTCAGACTAGGATAATTTAGACACTCCAATTCACCTAACGTGCACATTTCAGGAGTGGGAGGAAACCAGAGTCCCCAGAGAAAACCCACACAGTCATGGGGAGAACATGCAAACTCCACACAGACACTGGTCCCAGTAAGAGTCAACTTTTTTTTTAATCAATGTTGTATCATCTCAACAATGATGAAACATTGAACAAAATGACGCTATTCAAGGACCTGCTATACTTAAAAAGATTATGTTCATTTCTCAGAATTTTTTTTCCCTTTTTAGATTTCACGAGCAGCTTATATAAAAATATCTGAGCAAATCCAATTTCCCAGTAAGAAATCCAGCAAGGGAAAGGGATGCCCCAGTTACCCACTGCTGTAAAATAATTCTCTCTAAAATGTAGTGATTGAAATAAAACCAAGGGCCAGCTGAGTGGCTTGGTTTGTTAAGAGCTCACTCAAGAGTGTGAGCTCTGAGCAACAGCAGTTCAATTCCCAGCCCGAGCTGAGCCGTCAACAGGTGGCAGGATAGCTCAGCTAAAAAAACAAAAAAGAAAAAGAAATAAAACACAAAAACCATTTTTATTAAATCAGGAGTTGGGTGGGACTCTGCTAGATGATTCTAGTTTCAGTTGGCATTCACTAGGCCACTCAGTGCCTGCTGAGATGGCTGAAAGGCTGAGTGCCTCAGGTCCCTCTCTCTCTCCATACTCTCTCAGAGCTTCTGCACATGAACCTTCCAGCAAGGTGGTTGGACAACATGATAATTTCCAGTTTTCTTAAGCCCTGGATCCAGAAAATGGCCTAACATTGCTTTCACTATATTGTAAAGGTCAAATGCTCACAGAGCTCACTCAAATTCAAAAGAGAGAAAAACAGACCGGATCCCTTTGAGGAGAAATCTGACGGAAAATCGTGACCACTTTTACCTGTCACATAGGGAGGATTCTTGGTAGTGTCTCATATCTCATTACTGGAAATCACAGGCTTTAGAAAAATTTGTTTTGTTTTTGGTTTTATTTATTTTTTGAGAAGTCAATAGAAGAATAATTAAATATTCAGCTTTCAATGGGCAAGTTAAGTGCTTTTTAAAAATTATTTCAGTTATTTCTGTCCCCATCTCCACATTATTATCCCATAACAACCCAAACCAAAGTTATCAATATTAAAAGTATCAGTGACCCAGGCTGACTTTTTGGCAAAGATCCATTTTACGTAAGGAATGATTTGTAAAAGAGTTCCTTAGACTAAGGACAGTAAGATATGGTTTCTAATTTTAGCTCTATTATATGTTAGAATCAATCTTTTAACTTCTCTGATTCTTGTTTGGATAATAAGCTCTCCCCTATCTAAAACTTAGAATTGTGACTAATTAACAAGATAATGTATATTAAAATCTTTTGACTTTTATGTATGAAGGAGTATTATGATTGGACTCATTAAAATTCCAATTTCAAACATTATAAATTAACATATGCAACTTCAAAAGATATGTTAAAATGTCCAAGTGGAAAAGTACATGAGAAAAAATGTTAACTATGATGTAGTCTTGATGATTTTCTTATTGTTTCCAGTTCAGAATTCTTTTCTATTCAGGATGTTCCTTCAGATTTTATCATTCTTCTGGCTTTCCAAGATCTCACCTTTTTCAAGGTTATGCTAAGAGACTTTATTTTATTTTAGTTACTCTCTTTTTAAAACAATTAGATATGGCAACTTCATTTTTGGTTTAATAATTGTCTTAATTATTTTCTTGCATTGGAGATCACAATCAGTGATCTTTCATAACAGTCTTTATGCACATGAAAGAACTTTATTTAACAAAAACATTTTCTTTAGGGCCAGCCGAGTGGCTCAGTTGGTTAAGAGCTTGCTCAAGAGTTTGAGCTCTGAGCAACAGCAATTCAATGCCTGGCCTGAGATGATCTGTCAACAGGTGGCAGGATGGCTCAGCTTAAAAACAAACAAACAAACAAACAAACAAAAAAACCATTTTCTTTAATTAAATGTGACTGAGAAGAAAATATCAGAAACTGATGGTCAAGGCATAGTTCCACTTTTTATTCATTGTAGACACATCTAGTAAAACTTATTATTTGGAAAGTTTTTAAACAAAAATGTTCCTTAAGTGTTAAAGAAGTACTTTTATATAGCACAATTATTTTCCTTCTTAAATTAGGGTCTCTTTCTGTTTTAAGCTGAGAAAAACAAATTCTACACAGCCAAAATTTCTCAACTTCTCAGTACTCCAGATCTTCAAAAGATTACAGATAACTCAAGTGTGATACATCACTGGTGCCTACATCCAATTGTGGAGAAGCATTATTACAGTTTAATTGAACATGTATTGTTTGGATGGCTGTGTGGCAACTGGAATATGCCAAGAACTCTTCCCCTTATATCAGCACGGCTAATCTCCTCACCCACTGAAGTCTGACACAATTGTTGCTTGATAAGATTTACCCTGATGACTCTTTTAAAAATTGCAACCATATCTATGCACACATTCCTGATCCCTCTTATTATGCTCTATTTTTTCTTTTTTTCCATGGAACCTAGCAACTTATAACACTTCACATATCTTACTTGTTTACTAGAGTTTATTGTATTCTGCCTGTCCTTTCTATAATGAAGTGGCATGAATGCAAATGTCCTGTTTTGTTCACTGATATATCTTCAAAACCCTAAAACCATCCCTGGCACAGAATAGGTGCTCAGTAAATATTATTGAATTATTGAAAAAATTAACTATGCTTAATAATCAACAGATTATATTATATATATATATATATATATATATATATATATATATATATTATAGCCCCTTCAAGGGGCCACACAGGGAGGTCAAGGCAGAGTGTCGGCAGATTCTGGGGCACATGACTTTATTAGGGTCTGTGGGTGGAGTGCTTCAGGGCTCCTGAGATAGAGCTAGTTTGATTACTTCAAACCCAAATAGCAGGGTTTGGACAGAAAAGATTCAAGATGGCAGAGTAGATAATCACTGTGTCTACTTCCACCTATGAACACATTAAAATTACAAGTAAATTATAGAATAATAAACCTGGAGAACCATCTGAAGTCTGCCGAACAGAAATTTAATGACTAAGGATAAAAAGAAGTCATGTCAAGACTGGTAGGAGGGGTGGAGACACAAAACAGGCTGGCCCCAAACCTCCATGTGACAGTTGAGAATCATGAGGAGTATTTCAACCATGGAGAAATTCCCCCAGAGGAGTGAAGAACTCCAATCCCACACCAGGATCCCCAGACCACAGAAACGGTGCTGGGAAGAGGAGCCCCCACAATATCTAGCTGTGAAAATCAGTGGGGATTCCAACCATCCAGGTGGGATAGAAGGCTGCGGGAAACCCAGACACCCTCTTAAATGGCTGGCACACAGATTCACTCACTCCCAGGTACTCACCCTGGGCTCCGGTGGAGGGACAGTGAATTGCAGGACATCAGAGGCATACAGCGGGCAGACTGAGGTGTGTGGTTTCCCACCTAGGACTGGAGGAAAGCTGCAATTTTCCCTGTGTGGGGTTCTTCTCCCATACACCCAACAGGCTGGCACCATCTTTCCTGAGTTGAGCCCTCCTCCCACATGACCAAACCTGAATCTGATTGGCCTAGTGAGCTCCACTGGAAATGTTTCCATAAAGACATAGAAGGGCTGAATGGATAAGAAAATAAGACCCTTACATATGCTGCCTACAAGAGACTCACTACAGATTGAAAGACACACAGAGATAGAAAGTAAAGGGATGGAAAGGGATGGAAAAATATATTTCATGAAAATGGAAATGAAAAAAACACACAAAAAAAGCTGGGATAGCAATACTTATACCAGACAAAATAGACTTTAAAACAAAAGCTATAAGAAGTGATAAAGAAGGATCCATTAATCCCACTTCTGTGTATTTATCTGAAGAAAGCCAAAAGGCTATGTCAAGGGGACATGTGCATCCATATGTTTACTGCTGCACCGTTTACAATGTCAAAGATGTGAAGGCAACCTGGATATCGATCGATGAAAGAATGAATAAAGAGGAGGTCATACACACACACACACACACACACACACACACACACATACACACACACACACACAGGAGGTCTGACAATTATGTTTGTGAACTCATCCTAGAAAAATTGCTACATACCCCATTGCTGAATATCACTATGGTCACCTGAGAAAAGGGAGAGAATGAGTAATCATTGTAAAATATGTCTAGACCAGCAGTTCTCAACCTTTCACAAGGGTCGCCTAAGACCATTGGAAAACACATATTTTGGATGGTCATAGGAATGGAGACACTGCTCCTCTATCTGTCTCCAGGCCCACATGCAGATATGCCCACATACAAGTACCCAGCAACCCTTGTGAAAGGGCCGTTCGATCCCCAAAGGGGTCGCGACCCACAGGTTGAGAACCGCTGGCTAGACTCTTCTCCATAACTAAGACCCACTTTCTAGAAGAAAAGACATTATCAGAGCTTTATCCCAGTTGGGAAAGGGCATTTCTCCTACTTCAGTCCCCCTAACCTTCATGTCTCATATAAACAGGAAAAACAGAATAAACAGGGTTCAAGGCTTCAAGGAAATTAATTAGGAATAAAAGTTGAGCCAGGGGAGAGAGTAAAGAACAGAAGGGAAAAATAAGCTACAGGAGAAACACTTATAAAGATCACTGCCAGGGACTGGCTGATTGGCTCAGTTGGTTAAATGCTCACTCAAGAGTGCGAGGTCTGAGCAACAGGGTCGCCGGTTCAATTCCCAGCCTGAGCTGAGCTGCTGCTGATGGCTGGATGGCTGAACAACAACAACAAAAAAAATTACTGCTCAGAGATACACATAGATGTCTATAGAAAAGACTGAGATTTAATTATAAAATTATAACAGTCTCCCCTTCTTAGCATCTTACCAAGACACCAACAGGGCTCCAGTATAATAATTGTGGATTACAGCTGAAAGAGCTGCAAGATACAGACTCTGTCACAGAAGGGGTATGTAGGAAAGACTAAAATTAAGAGAAATAACATATACTAGAATTCTAAAAGAATTTGCAATCTCTCACGTCTGTAGTTACAGAAAACATTAAACATAACCCAATTTTAAACTGGGTTAACATAACATCTCACAATAAAGGCTTACTAAGCTCAGTTTCTATTATCTGATACAATATGTCCAGCTTTCAACAAAAATTATAAGGTCCAACATAAGGCAAGTTAAAACACAGTATGGTTAGACCAATCATGCATCAGAACCAGGCTTAAATATGACACAGATGTTGAAATTATCATACAAGGAGTTTAATATAGCTATGATTCACATGTTTTAGATTAATGGAAAAAGTAGACAACATGTAAAAATAAACCGGTAATCTAAGCATAGAGTAAGCAAATCTAAAGAAAGGATTATAAGGAAATGCTAGAATTAAAAACATTACAACAAAAATAAAAATGCTTTTGATAGGCTCACCGGTAGATCGGACATGGCCCAGGAAAGAATTAGTGAACTTGACAAATGTCAACAGAAACTTCCCAAACTTAAAAAATAAATTAAAAAGGAAAAAATAAAACAAAACAAAACAGAACATTCAAGAACTATCAGCCAGTTTTATAAGGTATAACATACTCATAATTGGAATCTCAGAGGAGAAGAAATAAGAGAATATGGAAGAAATATTTGAAGTAACAATAGTCAAGAACTTTCTGAACTTAATGACAGATACCAAATCACAGATCCAAGAAGCTCAGGAAACACCAAGCAGAATAAATACCAATGAAATTATCAATACAAATGAAAATACCAATGAGTCATATCATATACAATCTGCAGACAAAGACAACAAAGAGAAAATCTTGAAATAAGCCAGGGACGAGGGTTAAGGGGACACTTTATCTATAGAGAAAATTATATAAGTCAGAAAAAAGTGGAGTGAAATATTTAAAGTGTTAAAGTCACACACACACACACACACACACACACACACACGGGTCGCCATTGAAAGTTACCACAGCAAGAACTCACTCATTATTTTGAAATTTCAGTAATAAAAGGAACAACTTAATCATTTATACTACCTTTCCTGAACAATTTTTATTTCAAGGTAAGAAATAGTTGATGTTCAAAAATTCTCTAAAGAAACATTTCAGCTAATAAATGCAAAAGACTGGGTAGAATTATGAAATTATCATCTTGTACCATGTAATAAAATAATAAACCTTAATTATGATGATCTACTAGAACCATTGAATGAAATTTGACAAGAGACTTTATAAAAGAGGGATCACATTGGCATTATCTCAACCCACTAATCAGCTGAAGCATCACTAGAAGTGAGACAACCATCTATCATGAGATTCCTGATTTGATGTCCTATAAAACATTCTTGCCCTCCCCCCAAATTGAATCTAAATCTAATTAAACTGCCAGTATGAAAGATATACCAGTGATAATAGGTTAAGACAAATGATACCATTGGAAGCAACAAGTCAAATTTAGGACATGCCTCAAGGACAACCTCATTTCTCTAACAAATCAATGACACGAAAAAACAATACTAAGAAAATCAATGTGTGGACCATATTTGATTCCTGATTATAGCAAATGACCTCCAAATGAACATTTTTGAAACAATTAAGTCCATATAAATGTGGATGGTTATTAATGAAATTTTAAAAATAGTTATAGCTTTGAGTAATAACACAATGTATTTTTTAAAGCTTCTTATCAGTTAGATGCCCGTGCTGAAGAACTTACAGAGGAAATGTCATGATATGTGGGATTGTCTTTAAAATGCTTTAGCTTAAAGAAAGTGGAAGGTGGTGTGGTCAATGAGACAACTGGTAAAATGTTGATAATAGTTGAAGCTGGATGATGGATATACATGAAGATTTCCCTTACTATTTTATTTATAGGTATGTTGGAAAATATATTTTAAAAAAGTTCTTAAAGGACTCTTTTCAGTAGAAGAAATTAGGGGTAAAAGCTTATTTATTGGTCACTATATAACTCACATACTCGTATGTGAGCAAAATGCTGCCTTATGGCACTGAAAAGCCTTAAAATGAAGTGAGCAGATACCACACTCCTATAATACAATAAAAGTGAATCAAACTTACTTTTGATTGAGTAAAAAATCTTAATGGAAATTGAGACATCTGAACAGCTATACCTCATTACCCATGAACACAGTTTAGTTGAAACTTATAAGTGAAACTCAACAAAAGAAAAAAATTTCATGCTCCATTCATGCCTTTCTTGAAGAAAAAGTCTAACTTAATGAAGGATCACTAATGGAAGGATGTGATACCTCCTTTGAGCTTTACTCAAATTACTAAGAACCACCTGGAGAGGAAGACAAAAGAAGTTATATAGCAATTGATTTGAAGAGGTAACTGTCATCTATAATTATAAACTGTAGACAAAGGTTCTTTGTGATTTAAATTTTTATTTTTAAAATAACATACCACTTTCTATAATATTTATCAGGAGAAAAACATTTTAATGCATCAGAGCAAAAAAAAAAAATTCTGAATGCAGCTATGAGCCTCTCTCCCCAGGAAATGAAGAAACCCAAAACACATCTCGTTACTGGGATTCTAGATCATCCCGAAGTGTTCAGAGAACGAAGCTGGACATTCCTGTGATGACTTCAAGCACGAAGTCATGAAGATGTGGCCCAGGGGAAAATAAATTGAGAAAAATTATAAAACTACTCCTCTAATAAAAGTCCTATAAATCCATATTGTGGAAGACCAGGGGAAAGGAAAAAAAAAAACAAAAAACCTTTTTATATGTTTTCTAATTTAGAGTAAGGCAGATATTCTAATACAACTAGACTCTACAATTATAAAATAAAATGCTAGGTATAGACATATAGGTAGCTATAGATATAGATACAGCTAATCCTTTATGTAAAAGAAAACAATATGGCTTTCTAAATTAAATGGAATAATTATTAAAGTGTGTTTCTCTATGGTGTTAACTGTTATATAAAACTGTGCCCAACACAAACATTTCCCTTAGATTATTTTTAATAGTGAAAAGTCTCAACATGTTTATAGGTTTAAGAATGGGCAGGATAATCAATCTATTTCTCAGTGTCTACTGTATAGTTTAAAATGATCATTTAGAAAAAGTATAAATAATTGTTCCAAGAAAATTTAAGTAATATTTTGATTGGGCTCATAAAGAAGAGATAAAAAGAAAAAAAATATTGAAGTTTTCCTGTGGTGTTTCTCACACATTCACCCTGATACTCCTTTGCTATGAGCAGATAATCATAAAGTTTTCATTCTGATGAAATCTCCTTGCAATTCTTAGGGTCAGGAGGAGTGTAGGATCACAGAAGAGAAAATTTCATCTCAAGGATTAGAAACAAAACAGAAAGGTTTTTTCTCTCATACCCATAATATTTTCATTCCAGACTATAAACATTAGATGTTATTTATTTAATAATTGTGTCTTGCTTCATCCCACAAACTATTTGAGGCAGTATATTAGATATCTCCACTTTGAACAACTCCTGAAAAAAAACAAAAGCTAGCTCCATTTTGAAGAGCAAAGAGCTAAAACCTAGAAGGAACTTTCACAAGGTCAAAAACAAAATCAAAGATTAGCCGAGCAATATTTAGAGATTTCCAGTGTTTTGATTCCTTTTTCTAATTCTAAATATTTTATTAAAATGGCTGAAAGCAATTCATTGTTTCTTTCACCCTCTTTGAAAATATTTTCTGAGCTAGAATTTGAGCCCTCAGTGATTTCTTATAAAAGTTGAGTGTTTCATATTTTGAAATGCCTGAAGCAATTAAATATATATTAATTGAATAAGTCATAAATCATGTTCTTCTAGTGTCTTTTTTTAGATTAAAAAAGCAGAATGATAGTTTGAGGATCTTATTAAATAAAAAGTGAGATTAAATTCTCAGCTGAAAAAAGGGTAATTAACAGCATAAGTGTAAGTACTCAAAAAGTAATTTAAACACCACTTTTTTCTTACAGATAGGTATGTCCACAAACATACCTTAATTTATTCCTTCCTTCTTTCATTCTCTTTTTCTATTCTTTCTATAGACATTTATCTTAGTCAACACATTATCTTAAATGTGTTGAACCACACTGAACAGAGATGATCAGTAATGGAAAGCAGCAGTGTACGTAAAATCAATATACTTAGTTCCAAATCATCTCCTAACTGGAGCCTCATTGGCTGTACCCACCGAGTTTCTTGTTCACACCCAAGTTCCTTGTTATTAACCTCCTCAAATTATCACAGGGCAGCCCAACCTTCAGTTTGTGCCTTCGGTTCTGGTTTTCCATTTTCCTCCTTGTTGGTCTCTTTGTATCTCCCTTATTTTTCAGTAACTCAGCTGTGAATTTTAAATGTTTTTTTTACATTTTAACCAACATTTTATGGTTGTTTCTCACAGCATGTCAACAAATTTTGCAATTTGAAGGATTTCTGGGTTCCCAGGCTAGCCCTGTTTTCATAATTCCTTAATGATGCCCTATGAGAAAAAAATTTCAATGTAATTTTTCCCAAATGAATGGCATAACTACTCTCTCAAACTATGAAGGACAGATCTATAGTTTCTATATTATATTATATAGAGTTATGTATCTATAAATCTGAAGATTGACCTGAAGTTGAGTTCATTTCAAATAATTATCTGGAGAAGTTATTATTTATATTGGAATATTAAAAGAGAACAAGTTTTAGATAATAGTTTAGTCTTTCTTTTCGATACTCTTAAAGTGTAACCAAGATGGTGCTCCTATATGCTACAGGTGGCAGTGGTCAAGGGCAAGAAAGGAAGAGACATGGGCATGAACTGACTCTTTGTTGGGTTCCATGTGGAAAAGATGAAGCCAATTTGTTTGAGAGTGAAAACCTCTTTTTTGTAAATTTAATTGTTTACGATTCTAATTACTTCAGTATTTAATTTCTTCATATTATCATGTGATATTCAGTGAAACTTGTTTGGCAGCCTCTCTTGGCTTTGCTGAAAGCCATGAAAAAAAAAAAGGGACCATGCTTTTTAAAGGGAAGCAATTCTGGAAAATTTTCAAACTAACCTGATGTCCCTGATCAACTGTCTTGACCCATAGAGAGTCTCTTCAAGTAGCTACCTGTGAGACTCTGGATTTAACATCATTTAAAGGAAGTGGCATTTTCTTACACACATCCCTCCCCCATCCTATTTCCCACAGCAGTTTTCCCCAAGCTTTTTCTCTCTACTTAAGGGTTCTCATCCCTCACTTAATCATGAACGCTTTACTGAAAATAATTTAGGAATATTATGTAAACACAATTCCTTTTTCTTTTAACCCTATAACTTCACATTTTCTCTGCATCATCATCATCATCATGTCTCTTTTTCCCAGATACCGAGAAAAGTTGTCACCCCCAGTAGGTCCAGCTATAATTTTTATCACAACTGTTTATTAATTAGGTTATGCTGCTACCAAAGTTAAATATGACTTTATATCTCAGTACAATAGCACTCTGTATGCAGAGGTGTTGGGCAGGGTGAGAGGCTGAGAGGCAGTCTCGCCCTCTTTCGTACACATGTAATAATAAGGTTCCACTACCCATAGACCAGTCATAGAAAAGCTATGTATGGCAGTCACATGAGACTGAAGAGGCACAAAGGGGGCTCCTGACAAGTGTCACTAAAACTTGGAAATAAGCTAAACTTATTAAAGTTAAACTGGCAACAGTTAAGATGTAATACATGAGAGCCACTCTCTGTCTGTGAACGCTATCTAAAAACAAACAAACAAACAAAAAACTAATATCTCTAAGACCCAATACAGGAAGACAGAATCTGGAAATTTAGTCAAGAGATCGTGACATATAATGTCAAACTCTAACAAATCCTGTTGTATCCCAGAAATAAATTATTAAACATTAGAAGGATTGTCTGTCTGAAGTCCAAAGCAAATTTCAAAAAGTAGCCCCCAAAAAAGAAAGTTGTCAGTGTGTTTTCAACACTGCCCTTGAAAAGATGCTTTCCTGATCACGCCCCTAGGGTCGGTAAGAACAGCCAGGTAGAGCTGGATGTGTCATGCACCTGTGATCTGCTCCCGTGTTCTAATTGGCTCACCTACCAACGTCCAGAGTATAACTTGATTTCTGGTATAGACTTTCCACGAGGTGATTCTGGATTCTGCCTTGAAGAGCTCGCATAAGTATGAGGACTTCTTGTCAGCTACTTATCACGAGTAGTGTGGCTTACATATCAGTCTTTCATGAGTTTTGTTTTAATGAGTCATCTCTAGTTTCTGACTCATTCTGAGTGCAGGGGACTCTAGACCATTGTGCCAAAAGCTGAGACATGGTAGCTGTCAAGATATGGCTGCATAAAAAGGGCCTGCCTGGGACACTCACTAGTCTCCACTTTTGACTTTCGCAGTCAATGTCATAGTCACACTTATATACATAAATATTCATATAGTAACAATGATTCTCCATAGTTAAGAGAATATAATAAATGACATAAATTAGCATCTATTATGAAAAGTCATAGTTGTAACATAACTTGAGGAATTGAATATATAACAAAAATAGGAGGGAGAGGCAGAGAAGGAAATCTTCAAAGGAATAACACTTCTGAGGAAATAAGTGGAGGCATAGCCTGAACATTTATACTTTCAAATATAAATGTATGTATATATATATATATATATATACACACACACATACATATATATATATTTCATAATATATAAATGTGTATATATCAACACATATATACACATATATATGTATACATACACACACACATATATGAAGTCAAATGTATTAGTGCTCCTTGATGATTCTATGCTGAAATGAAGTTTCCTGTTACATGGATTTATTATCACTTCTATTATGCTCACTCCTTTATAAAGCTTAGATACATGATTCAAGGGATAGGCAGTATTCATCAGCAGTGTTTTGACAGTAGTAGATAACAGATATTAGGTAACTGTTTCCCTGAAATGAATATAAGAATGTGTCTAGACATTATTTTCTCAGAGTAGCTCCTAAATTCATGTGCGAGGAAGTTGCCCTTGGCAACTCAGGAAAAGTTAGCTTATCTCCCTGAGTTCAGCATAAAGAATCTAGTCAAGTCTCCGGATAAAATGTGTATTGTCTTGCTGAAAGAGCAGATAACCCCATTCTATGCTAATACATCAGATGCCATTGTCAAAGCTGATACACAAGGGTGACAGAAAAGGTAGCTGAGTACTCTTTTTTTAAGTTCCAAGTATTTAAAAAATGTGAATTATTATATGAGACTAATTTCTTCTTTGACATAACCATTTTACATTCCTTTCAATGTAGGTGTGACAACTGATGGTGACAACAGAACAGGGTACCCCCCGGGGTGGATGAGTGTTACAATCAACAAAATGAATTTCATTCACAGTAATTTCACTGTCAGTATGATTTTCACTGACTGTAAAGCTGAAGATTCCTGATCCCAATAGTCCCACTAAGCTGTGAGGAAACCACTGTGCTCAGTGTTCTTTGGTAAGAAGAAAATTTGTGTAAGGCTCAGAAATCAAATGGAAATTTTCCACAGAAACGTAAATTGTGAACTACTGAAAGTCTAAAGAAGCTATTCAGCATTAACAAAAAATTACTTCATTTGAACGGGTGTAGAAGAAATGAATGTGAGGCTTCATAAGCTCAGCGTGAAGAAAATAATGGTTTCAGAAAGTGTGACATAATATTCGGTTCTTGTTATAATTTTCTTCTCATAATATTTTGTTCCATTTAAGCCCATAATATACAAAAGAAAAGTTTTCCTTGAGATTTGAAACTGGAATCAGAAAGGTAAATTTTGACTCCCAAATACACCTGCTTAAGGCCTTTGCATTCTCTTTGAAGTGTTGGTTTAATTTTAGCATCATCATCTGTAAATAAATGTATGCTATAAGAAGTTTATATTTTTACTTTTTCTGAAGTTTCTGCAAATGAGGTATCGCTGAGTTCCAGTTCTATAAATGAGGTAACACTTTTTTAGTCAAAGAATTTGTTCCAAAGTCTGAATGCACATCAGCGTCACCTAGGTAACCTTTAAAAAAATACAGATTTGAAGGCCTCATCTCAGAATTAATAAATGAGCAGCCTAGAATTTGTATTTCTCAAATGTTTCCATGGTGAATCTAATGTAGTTAGCCCTGGTCCAGACTTATGTTTGAGACCCAGTGTGTAAATCATACTTACAAAGAAAGAAGAAAACCACTATTTACTGAGCATCTACTACCAGGTACTAATTAGATGTTCCAAATATTATCATAATGAATCTTCTTTATACAAGGACACTGTACTGAATTGAACAGTGTCCCCTCAATATTCATGTCCACCCAGAACCTCACAGTGTAACCATTTGTGGAACTAGAGTCTTTACAGTTGCAATTAAAATAAGGTCACAGTGGATTAGGGTGGGGCCTAAATCTTACTACTGGGTTTGTATAATAGGAGGAGCAGACATACAGAAAAACAGAGAGAGCACCAGGTAAATATGGAGGCAGAGATTGGAGTGATGTAGCTACAAGCCAAGGAAAGCCAAGGACTGTCCAGAACCAGCAGGAGCTAGAAGAGGCAAGGAAGGATTTTTTTCCACAGTCTTCAGAGGTAGCATGCCCCCACCAACACTTTGATTTCAGTCTTTTAGCATTGATAAATGTGAGAGAATACATTTCTGTTGTTGTAAGGCACCAGTTTGCAGTAATTTGTTATGGTGGCTCTAAGAACTAATACAGACACAGAAACTTGAAGAGGTTCAGCAGTCGGCCTGTGTCGTTTGGGTAGAAAATGACCAAACAGGATTCCAAGCCCTGGTCCATTGATTCTAGAACTCATGGATGCTTGGGGAAATACTGCCAGAGATTTCCATAGACCAAGATTCCAAAAGCATTTGGTCAAATGGCATTCCAGATGACCTACCTTAGAATCACCCATAGGCCTTGTAAAAATTCATTTTCCTTGACTCCATCTGGAATTACTGAATTAAAAATCTTTCAGGTTGGACTTAAGAACCTACTTTTAACAAAGACCTCAGAAAATTGTCATTCATCCAAAAGTTTGACAACATTGACCTAGAGAGTTAAGGATCTCAAACACAACATCCATTTGCCTTTTCATTAAATGTATTTTAAATGCATGAAATACATAAATTAAGTGATTGTGATATCATTTTAGAAATGAACTTGATAAAGCACACTTGTACTTTATTTCAAGCCTTTTTACATAGCTGGGATACCAAGGATGATGCACATAAGTAACATTCATATCATTCTCCCATACATGAAGTACTTTCACATTCACAATATCAGTCGAGTCTCACCCAAATATTGAGGAAGAGTAAGCAGGTATCACTATTATTCATATATTATAGGACAGGAAGCTGACAGTAGAGACTTAGAGAAATTCACAACTTAATCTCCTGTGATTTACTACTAGAGCATGACATTTTTTTTCTGTCTTGACATTGCCAAAAAATTAGTGGGGAATTATGATGGAAAGAATGTGGGTGACAGATATGTGATCTCACTCTTTTTACAGGAAAGCAGAGAGAAATGTAACAATACAAGGATATATTATTTTAAAAACCATGGAAAGGACAGTAGAAAACAAGTGTGTGAGAAGCTGGGGAAAAGAATTATACATTGCAGATAACCTCAGAGAACCCTGAACATAATGGAAACTCAGGCTCTCTGAAGAGAACATTTTTTACTAGAGCATATTCTAGGTAACTCATTAGTTTCTAAAACGTCATGTATTTTTGGACCTCGATTGTTTTGGAGATTCCAAATCTCTGTTAACAACATTAACCGGATGGGGAAGGATAATTGAAGAACACATATTCCCCATATAGAGAATGAAAAAAAAAGGAAAGTGGCTATTTTTCTCTTCTCTTACAAAAGTACCACTTCCATTTACTAACCTTGTAGATGCAGTTCAAAATATTTCAATTTTGGTCAAAAC
>NW_017732199.1:517981-597843 GCF_001890085.2 Hipposideros armiger
TGTGTGTGTGTGTGTGTGTGTGTGTGTGTGTGTGTGTGTGTGTGTGCGCGCGCACTCATTTGGTTTTTCCATTGTTTTAGAAAGTGGAAACTAGAAGGAAATAGTCAAATAAAAAATATATTACCAGCAAACACCTTAACTATTGGGTTGTCAGAAAAGTCATGACGCATGTTTGTGACACATGGCACTAGTTAATTTTTGGAAGTACTAGAGTCATTCGCATCTATGATATTGCTCTGTCATTTGACAGCTGACAGTTCTAGCTTCATTCTAAAAAAAATGAGCAATTTAGTTGAGTTTTGGAGATTTTACAACAAGCTGAAGATGGAAGACCAAACTGTGCATTTTTGCCATATATTACTGTTTTAGTTCCATAAAGAGAAGAACGCGTGTCAACCTTGTGAAAAGATGCATAAAGCTTACAGTGGCAATGCTCTACAAGAACGTCAGTGCCAGTGATGGTTCACAAAATTCCATACTGGTGATTTTGATCTCAACGATGCTCCTCGGTCAGGGAGGCCCACCGAGGTTGATGACGACAAAATAAAGGCATTTGTTGAGTTAAGCCCATGTTACATGACAAGAGAGATTGCAGAAACATTGAACATCCATCATTCAAGCATTCACGACCATCTGAAGAAGCTGGGATATGTAAGCAAGCTCAATATTTTGGTTCTGCATGAACCCAAAGAAGTTCATTTGATGGCGCGTATAATCATCTGTAATATGCTCATTAAACATGAGGAAAACAATCCTTTTTTGAAGCGACTGATAACTGCTGATGAGAAGTGGATTGTTTACCTCAATGTGGTGCACAAACAGTCTTTGTCCCGAGGTGCTGATTTGCCTCAAACAGTATCGAAAGCAGACATTCATCAGAGGAAGGTCATGCTCTCAGTGTGGTGGAATTTTAAAGGCGTCGTGTTTTGCTAGTTCCTACCAAGGGACCAAACAATCAATTCAAACGCGTACTGTTGACAACTGGACAGTTTGAACTAATCTATCATCCAGAAACCTCCAGAGTTTGTTAAATTAAAGGGGTTGTGTTCCATAGCAATAACACGAGACCACACACAAGTTTGATCATACATCAAAAATTACTCGTGCTTGGATGGGATGTGTTACCACATCCACCATACTCGCCTCACCTTGCACCATCAGACTTCCACTTGTTTCTCTCTCTTCAAAACTCCTTGGGTGGTATAACATTCAATTCAGATGAGGCTGTAAATCAGCACCTTGTTCAGTTTTTCACTGATAAAGACAGGTCCTTCTATGAACGAGGAGTTACGAAGATCTCTGAAAGATGGCAAAGGTTATCGAACAAAATGGGCAATATATCATTGATTGATCTTTGTTCTTTATATAAATAAATGACCTTTGAAAACATAGACAAAATATGTCATGACTTTTCCAACAACCCAATAAGAGAGAAAACGAGGGGACAGAGTGGAGGAGAAAGAAAAAAAAAAAAGAAAGGTAGATGATAAAATGTACTAAAGCACAAAAGCTTGGCAAAATCTGTTTTAATTTGAATTAAAAATATATTTGGGTTCTTTATTTTTTATGATCCAATAACAACACATTTTAAATCAGAGGCAAATTAAAGATGAAGAATGACAAACATGAGATCTTGTTCCTCATAAAATGAATAATAACACAGCTTTATTGGAAAAGTTGGTAATTACAAAGTTACTTAGGAATCAATATTGGAGGCAAGTTGAGATCCAAAACAATTATGTATTATGGAACTCAATACACTTGTTAGTATATTTCTTTCAAAATTAAGACTCTCAGCCATGAAGAACTCTGGTCTTATCATAGATCAGATTCTGTGGTTAATACTTGTCCTTATTGTACATAAACTCCGAATAGCATTTGATCAGGATGAACATTCAGCTAAGCTTCTGGGATACATCAACCAAACTGACCACACCCTCTCTTTCTAAGCTCTATCCTCCTGAACTCCTTTAGTAGTTCTTCCTCCTGAACAATTATAACGCCACGTAGGTCAGAACTTGATGCCACGCTCTTTTTCTCTTCTCCATTAACACTCTCTTTCTGGGGAAACGCATATGTTTCTGTTATTTTCAATATCATCAATGCCCTGATAACCCTGAAATGTCTGTCTTCAATCTAGATGTCTCCTCTCAACTCTATGCTGGTACATCCAGCTGCCGACATGACATTTCGTCTTGGCTATGTTCAAAACCACTCTGTATTTCCCCCTCTAAATCCAGTCCTAGAAGATTTCTTTGAGAAATGGTACCACAGTCTCTGCAATTACACAGAACAAAAGTCTGCTAGCATTCTACATTCTTCCCCTTTTACTGCATCTCTAACCTTCCCAGGTGGAAGGCCTGTCAGCCTTTCCTCCATTTATAGAACCCTAATCCCATCACTAGTCCCACTTCCAAAACCCAATCATCTTCTCCTTTTCCAGAGACACTAAAATCAACTGGTAACTGGGCCAAAGGCCCTCATAACTACCACCCGCTATATCCAAGACTCTAACCTTTACACAGAAGTCAGTGAACCAAATCACCATACAAATTGTTTTTTGTTTTTTTTTGTTTTTCTTTTAGCTGAGCCATCCTGCCACCCGTTGGCAGCTCAGTGGCAGCTCAGCTCAGGCGGGAATCCAACCAGAGACCCTGTTG
Source organism: Hipposideros armiger (assembly GCF_001890085.2). NCBI lineage: Eukaryota > Metazoa > Chordata > Mammalia > Chiroptera > Hipposideridae > Hipposideros > Hipposideros armiger. The sequence goes on from NW_017732199.1 coordinate 520,642, forward strand.
CTCAAAGCTCGCACCCTTGAGCAAGCTCTTAACCAACTGAGCCACTCAGTTGGCCCTATATTACAAATTAAAAAAAAAATTACTTTAAAAAACAAACTATTCTTTACTTGATCTACAAAGTCTTAATAATCTAGTGATATCTCCACCATCATCTGCCTCTGCTCTACCCTTGTTTATAAACACTCAATTCATATTCAGAATTTGTTTCCTTAAACACGTCAAACTCATTCCTATTCCCTAGTGTTTGCATTTTCTGTTCCTTTTTGTTACAACACTCCTTTCTTTGAACTCTACAATTCTTCTCCCTTATTATAATTTATGTTCCAACTCAAATATCACCTCCTTAGAAAGATCTTCACCAACTGCCCGAGATAAAGTCAGTCCCTTTCAATTATTTTCTTCCATATTATTTTATCTTTTACATAGTATTTATAAATATCTGATATTACCTAATTTATTGTTCACTTGTTAGCTTTATTATCTTCCTCTGCTAAACAAGTTCCTTGAGAACAATAACCCTGCCTTCTTCATAGCTAATTCCCAGTATCTCGTACTCCGCTTGGTGCATTATAGGTTCTTGATATCTGTTGACTAAGTGATTCCAGAAAAAAAACAATGTGGAACTAACATAGATATACAAGCACAGATACTGTTCATTTTTTTGTTGTTGGCATTGCAACAAATGCATACATTTCTCTGGAGGAAACATGCCATTTCTAGTATTTACTTCTATTCTTTCCTTTCAAGAATTCAGATTGTTTCCATATTTATTCCAGTGTTCTCACTTCTTTCCATCAATCCTTGCTGGGCTTGTATGTGTAGAAGTCTGGTACATTCTATGTTGTCTAATGACTTTTTTATTCTAAATGGAAATTGGCTTTTACTGCACTATTTATCTTACTGCTCTATCTATCTATGTATCTATCTATCCTGCTAATAAGTATATTATTGTTTCTCTAACAATCACTTTGGATTCTATTGTGTCTCATAAAGAAGAAAAAGAGTAGAGTTTACCACATAGACAGTCTTGATAAGTTCTTTTGTTTTTGTTTATTTAGCGAATCAAATGAGATGATGTAGATAAAGCTGTTTTATAATCTATGAAATATTATATGAATGATAGTTTTCTATCTGTGAGTGGTGACATTTTTGTCTTTTCTTTTTAAAATGTGTTCTCCTTTTTTACATTATATTGACAGTGCACATTTCTATGTTATGTTATTTAATAACTATGCTAATGAAGAAAAAATGTTTCCCAAATTTAGATCTGTGTTCATTCAGGTGACTCTTCCTTTTCAAATGGCTGCTCCTCTGTGAAGCCTTCCCCAGTTGTGCCTACTTTTCTTTAGCCATGTACATAGTCATCTTCACATTGCTCTACTCCACTTGGATGTGTATGAGATGTTATTTGCTTCCATGATAACTTATAGCTATATAGCCAACACTTACATAGTACATACTCTATATTATGCACATTTCTGCATAGTTTACATGACATATTAATTCATTTAATCTTCACAAAAAGTCTATGAGTAGGAAGATGCTCTCTTTTTGCCATTTTACAAATGAAGAGATTAAAACAGAGCAAATGATAACTTGCCCAATGTCACACATCTAGTAAGTCAGAGAGGCAGGATATAAGTTTGTTGTCTTACTTTCCCATCTCCTTGGTACAACTCAATAGAGTAATGAAACTTCATAAAAGACAAATGTCAGGTCACATTATTACTAATACCCAGGATGGTGGCAAAGATGATAGTGCAATATGCACAGATCATTCATTCATTCATTCAAGAAATGTTTGAGAGAAGACACCAAGTGTTAGGCATTGTGCTCTGCACCTGTGATTCAAAGGCAAGTTAAAATAAATCATCAACTTAGTTAATTCAGTCAGCAGTAAAGAGGATAGGGAGAGATGCTGGAGTAAAGAAGAATCGGATCACACCAAAAGTGTATGTTTTTGCCATTTTTGAGGGTTGTATTTAAAAGAAAAATCAACATGTTGTTACATGATAAATGGAGAAAAACCACAATAAGAGAATTCAGAATTGACACAAAAAGGAATAGTCAAAATAACAGGAGCCAGTTAGCCTGGAGATGAGAAATAATTAAAACGTTCTCATCTGGAAAGTGACCACAAATATCTGAATAGCTTTCAAAGACAGAACTAGTTCCACTGAGGAAAAGACATACGTTAAGAGACTTATGCTCAGCATGAAGAGTGACTTTTTAATAGTGCTATTCTAAATTGCAGCAAGTGACTTCATGCATAGTAAATTCCTGTCGCTGAAGGGTTAAACATGAGAATGGGCAATTTATTACTCAGAGAAATTATAGAAAGTCTTCCTATATTAGATTAGAAAGCCAGACTCCCCTAGATGACTTGATAGTCATCTGGACCACATTTTATTCAGATCTGATTCTGAGTTAAAACCCACTGTGGTGTACAGGAAATGGGGAACAAGAGGATATACTGTCAAAAACTGTGGAGGATCTGGCATTTGCTGTTTCAGAGATACTAACAGGAGAAAAATGAGACTTCTGGATCAGAGACACAAGACTTTATTACTCATGGCAAAAGCAGTAGCCAGAGTTTCATGTTTTTTGCATCAATTCCGCAAGTCCCATGGGGCAACAACCAAGAGCATGACGGATGCCTGCATTGCAGGGAAAGCACACTGAGCTTGGGCGAATCACCACCTTTATAGTAAATGAAAGCAAGCCTGCTCCTTTCCAGAGGGAGATATTACCGCATCCCTCAAGGTTGCTCCCTGTAAATACAACCCTGAGAGATGGCCCAGGTAGTCAAGGCCTTGCATTCTTGGAACACCCAGCCAGAATGGACAAGGACACTCAGGGCACATGGTGGCTGACTCTCTCCCAGGTGGACTGCAAAGCCACTGAAAATCTGGATTCCTTGGGTATGCCAGAATTGCTGATTACCAAAGAAAGCAGATGCCATGAGAAAAGATATTTCAATAACATGAGTCCTATTTAAAACAATCCCCAAATAATGAAAGATAAGTGAGATAAAAAGAGGTTGTTTCTAATCCTATTGAATTCAGATGGAAGTTACATGTCAACAACCTCTTGTTTCTATGCCAAAAGAACTAACCTATTTGGTAGAAGCTTGTTTATAAGGTTTCTAATGGCAAGAAGCACCCGTTTTTCAAGTTCAAAATTGCCTAAATCAGCTCTTTCCAATGCAGAAATTGTCATTAGATTAAAATAAATAAATAAATAAATAAATAAATAAATAAATAAAAGGAAACTCACAGAATTACTGCTTTCATGAAGATTTAAAAAAAAGTGTCCAAACCACAGGTAGATAAATCAACAGTGCCACCTAGTGGAATTATTTATTTATCCAACACAAAATTATATTTTCTATAACTCCACCGATTTTTTCCTTGTGTTTTTGCCAGGCAAAGATGAGCTCTTCAAAACCCTAGTTTGATCAATCTAGTTGAAAGAATTAAGCTACCGGTACTCTGTTTACTTCTTACATATTTACTTTTATGTACAAATTTTATACACTGTACAAAGGAAACGGTTTCTAAAGTAGATCAATTTTAAAGTCTGCTGGTTGTAAGGACAAAATTAAGAAGCACATAGCTTTTGTAAAATTTTGTGAGGGAAGGAAAGTAAGTGGGAGTAGAATTTTGAGTGAATTTATTTAAGTTTTTGGTTTTTTTAATCTAGATAACCCTGAAACTGACAAGTCATAGTGGCTCTGTAAATTTCTATAATTATGAATCGTAAACAAATTTTCAGGATCTTTCTGACTTTTTTAAGTTATTCAAATTCAAGCACTTAATAATAGAAGCTGTGAATAAGGAAAAGCATTGGAAAAATAAGATTTCACAACTTTTTACAAACAGAAAGAATTGCCCATAATTTCAATGTTTTCCTACTTAAAAAAAAATATAGGAAATATGTTACATTTCAGGCAATAGGTACCTCGTGGAAAACTACAGCAGAAATCACAGAAATAAAGGCCAGTTTTATAATCAGATTTTCTAGTAGTTTCCAAAATCTTGTTGGCATCTGGGTCAAATTCCTTGGGAGAAATGGGGAGAGAAACATGGGCGATTCAGAAAAATTAAAATGGACTTGAGACTCTTCCTGGTGATTCTGAAATTCCATTACTTTTTCCTCCAAGTGAGGTGGTATAACATGGTAATTACAACTGTGAACTTCAGAACCACATTGGGAAGGTGGAATCATATGAAATGAATGATGCTTGTTCTTTCCATAAATCAAAAGAGGGTAAATATGGATAGTTTCATACAGCTTAACCCGATACATTAAAATCCTAACTCCATGTGTACCTTTACGACTTTCATTGAACAAGTTACTTTATTTCAATAAGATTCAGTCTCCTCATCTTTTCAATGGGGATAATAATACAGTCACAATGGACAGTTATGAGAAATCAATGCAAGATGTTTAAAAGAGCACTTAGCAACTACCCAACCTATAATGAGCATGCAAAGAATGATTTCTGTAGTTAGTAGCGACATTCAAAAATATAGTTTGGGTATTATAAAAAGGGAGAACTTATCAGGTAACTGTCAACTATTAAAATATCTGAATGGCAAATAGAAAACCACTCTCTCCGCTTGCATCACTGTCAGCTGCTTCTGTTTCTTAGAGTTTCTTCCTAGCACGTCTTCATACACTCGTTTTTGTCATTTAAATAACTGCCCTTTTAAAATTTATTTGTCCAGATGATTAGATGAGACACAATCAGCTTCTTTCACAAGAGCCCTCAAAGGATGAGCGGCCATTTGGTGGGAGCTTCTGTTAATCTAGTCTTATTCAACAAAGACCTGAACAAAAGAACAGACAACAGTAACACTCCAACTTCAATGCTCCTACACCGTGATGTGTTTTTCTCCAGTCCAAGTATCTTAGGAGCATCTCTGTTTGTAAGTCTCAGAAAAAGAAACAAATATAATTGCTACTGAGTCCTAGTGTGCTTCTATACCCTCTTCTGATAGAGCTCATCATTTTAACCGGATCTCTCTGAAGACAATAGTACAGTCTTATTATTAATAAATTTATTATTATTATTGAAAGAGGGTTGTTATTCAGCTATTATTAATGTAGGAGGGCTATTCTGAAATTTAGGCCTTTAGAAGTTCAGCAAGAATGTAATTCAAAGCATTCTTTTATATATTCTAAAAATAATGATGAAGCTACTCTAACCATCAGGCTCTGGTGACATGAAAGGGTAAAGGTTCACACAGTTTCCCTTCTCATGGAATTTTCAATCAGGGGGCATTTTGTCAGCAGAGCTAAAAATTAGGGCTATCTCTCACCCTTGCCTATATGCCCGTGAATAAATAAATGGACACCAGGAAAGAAGAGGGTATCTGTGCAGGAATGTCCCACAGGCCTGGGAACATCCTCGCGGTGCAGTGTGGAGGTGCATGGCAGGCCTCCTAGGCCTGCTCAGGGCATGCACAAGAGAGCTCTCCTGCCAGCACATTCCCAGGAAGCGCATTCACTATGTGCCAGCCTGTTTATGTCCTGATTTCATGTTTTGAGAATGATTCCCCAAGTTAGTGCATTTTTAATAAGGGAATTAAAGTTCAGGAAGACTGAATGATGTGACTAGGATTATACAACCAGTCATTTTTAGTTCAGGATCTGGATTCAGGTCTGCCTACCTCCTAAACATGTGCACCTTTTTGAGGGGAGCAAAGCGGGGCGGGGAGGAGGTTGGCTGAGGTGGATGATAAGACTTGTAGATGCAGGAATCTTATACTCACTGGAGTAACCAGCCAAGATGCCCCATAATAAAAGTGAGAAGAGAGAAGAACAGAGGAACATTAGAAGAAAAGAAGTCTGAAGGATTGGCAAGTATAAGAAAAGCTTCCACAAAAACCATTGGGTCTGTGTGAAGCCCAGAGGTCCTAAATGCAGGGAATATGGGTCCTGCTGTTCCTCAGTCACCATGCCTTGTGTGTCCTTTGCAAGGCCTTTTAACACCTGCATGCTTTCACGTCACCTCCAGCGCTCTCCCTAATCTCCTGCATGGGTGCAGGTGGATGGTGGACAAACAGTCTGCAAGAAGGCTTGAAGGACCGGCCATTCCAGCCGTTTACTCAGAGCAGAAACTCCACAGGCAGAAACTCCAGATTTGGATCTCTGTTGTGCTACAGAATATCCTCAAAAGATAACTCAGCTTAGTCATTTCTAAAAAGGTGGCATAATATTTACTTTACCAAGTCCTGAGGAAATTACGTGAGGTAGCATGTGTGAAATAAATGCCCCGCCAAAAGTCTGATCTAGAACAGACGTTCAAGACATGTTAGTTCAATATACCTCAAGCAGCAAGGTGTGCAATTAATGTTATTGTTCATAATCAGGTCGTTGGAATGGAATGGAATGAATCAGAGTATATTGTACTTAATAAAGACACATTTTTTCATGGCACTTCTTTCAGATATATACACATGCATATGTGTTCTTGGATCACAATCTAAAATGCACTTATTACCAAGAGTCACCATTTAAAAATTTGAAAGCCCCTACATTAGCTTCCTTCCCCTTAATGAATTTCTAAATAATAGAACCCATATTAAGAGCTTGACTAAACTCAAATTCATTCTATTTGAGAAATTTACAGGTGGTTTCCCATTATTTCAGATGTCACTTTCATTCCTCCAGAAATACTTTGCAGTCACCTTTATTATATAGCATTTATCTCCCACAGTTATCATTATTTGTTTGCATGTCTGTTATCACTCTAATTTTTCAAGAACACAGACAGCATCTTAGGATTTCTTTCCTCATTTTGAAGGTTAACAAGGAGCCAATGAACTTTTTGTGTGTTAATAAGAAAAATATATGTTAAAAGTCTATAATTTGCCCAAAGTGATGTGATACTGTTTAGATGATTTTAGTAGAACTATTAAACTATCCTTCATATTTGAAAAATTTAAGACTATTGAGAAAAAATGGGAGAAAGCAAGTGGGTCTTGACTTAAGAAATACGGATTCTAGACATGATTTGGCCATTCTTAAAGAATATAACCTTGTAAAGTCATTTAACCTCTCTTGGGCCTGACGGGATACCCCTTTAAAGAGATCAATAGACTGTATGATTTTTTTAAGTCTCTTTCAGATTTACTGTTTTTCATTCTGTTGATAATCCCAAATGGCAGAAGAAAATATTAAGTATGGATATAAAACAGTAAGCAAGAGACAGATTTAGAAATTGAAACTTCTGATTATGTAGTCAATTTTAATTCCTACAAACTATATAATGGTATAATGTAGATTATGAATTTTGAGAAAAGAACTATAAGCATTTTAAACAGTTCTGCTTTGATGAATCTGGGAGCAATTCTGAATGCCAATTTTAATAAAGTAGAAAACCAGGGAGAAGAAATGACAACTGAATCTTGCTTGCTTTCTAGGTTTTGTTTCCATTAAATGGCTGAAGTCAATCATCTGTATTATAAATGGTTGGTATTTATAGAGTGATGCACTAGAATCATTGTCCTTTACTTGTTTTAAATTTTTTCCAAGTAATTGGGATACATGCACATTTTCAGAAAATAAAATAATTAGTAATATCTATTTATCTTCACAGTGCCCAGAAAATGGCAGGCATTTAATACATGTTTGCTGAATCTAACTATTGGTTTACAGACATGGGGGCAATTTTTAGTACATTTTTTTTTTACTTTTATCCTCAAATAATCCCAGAGGCTATGAGAGATGGTGATTCCTGTCATAAAAATGAAAAACATGAGGTTCACATATAAATAACTTAAAACTGTGTATCTTCTACAGAATTGAAAATATTATGAACTATATATGGAACAAATAAAAACATGCCAATTATGAAAAAAAATGTCATACAAATTAAGTATGAGCTTCAAAATCAGAAATAGATTAGGATGGAGGGCAAATCCTAAGAGTACAAACTTATGTTGGAATTTTACAAATAGCTCAGTTCAGTTTTTTGGTTTTATTTTGCTTTGTTTTACATTGTTTACTTACATGGGTATGAGGTAGCTGAGGTTAATGAGGAAAGAGTTATACAATCTATCTTTCAACCAGAAAGGATCCTCAATAAATAATTAGCATATAAATGAAATACAGAATGATCAGAAATTAGAGAAAATGCCTGGGTTTCATATAAAAGTGTGAACAGCAGCACTCACATTTTTGGTACATTCTTTGAAATCCTTATCTTTTCCTAATTTCTTGGATAAAAGCTGCTGCAGAAATAAAAAATAGTATTAGCTAGTGTTGGTCTCATGAGTGATCTGACAGACCAAGCATGCACCCATGCTGCGTGTTCAGGGCCGAGGTGTTCATGGGCTCGTTGGCTTGCTTCCAAGAGAAGCACCACGGACTGGCTGCAGGTGGTAAAGTCATTTGGAAGACAAACAGAGCACCTTATTTCATTCAAAAGTATCTTTGACACTGCCTTGACCATTTGAAATTATATTATTGGAAACAGGCTATTGACCACAATATCAAAAAAAAATCTTTAGGGGTGAATTGTCTTTATATTGCTTTGACCATCTCAGTAAATAAAATGTGACTTCAATTCATCATCATTGTCAATGGATTTTACATTTAACTTTCCAGTTTGGGATCTCTACAAACCAATCATGAGTAAACAAACCATTACATTACAAAGAAAGCATCCACAGCATATTGATTTCAAATTGAAATGTCATATAAAATACTGGTCCTCACAACCAATTATTTCTATGCTATTTCACACCAAATGAGTGAATGACAACAACAACTCATTAAGAACTAATAGTCTATAAAACTGTTTACTCTGAATCACAAAGTTAAAAGAAATAGCCATTACAGACTTAAAATACTTTAAAATAAGTATGTCTATTTACTATGACCAATGTGGTCATGGAATGTCTCATGTCAGAAAGAATATTTAGTCTTGATTTATAAATGTTTAGGGAAATTGGGATTATATCATAAAAACAGGAATCATTTCACGTGCTTTAAAATAAATGCCCAAACTTTTGAATATTTAGGTGCTGGTTCTGGAAATAACAGGATTTTCCTTTACCAAAATGGAAATAAGACTGATGGAGGGGAGGTGAAGGATTAATAGGTGGTAAGGCAGGACAGACTTTGAAACAGAGGGGGAAATTAGAAATAATAGAAAGATATATTTCAATAGTATGAACTATTTCAGTTCTGTTTTGCAGGCATGATACGAGGTGTGACCAAAACATCCGGTAAATGCTGCTGCCGAGCGCCATCCAATGGAAAGGGAGGGAGCTTCAATACGGGAAGCGACGCGACAAACCTTAGTAATAGGGTTTGACAAGTTTCAACTTTTCAGTGCAGTCAGTTGGGTATGAGCTACAGTTGAGAGAAGCTGTGCTTTAAAGTGTGCCCTAAATCATGGATCACAAACAATACATTAACATGAAATGGGCAAATGGTTTCATCCTCCATCATGACAATACTCCATGTCATACATCACTTCTGGTACAGCAATTTCTGTCAAATAAAAACATTATGAAGTGTCCTCATCCACCTTATTCACCAGATCTGGCACCTTGCAATTTCTGGCTCTTCCCCAAAATCAAAATGATCATGAAAGGTAAATGTTTTGAATTGATTTAGGACATAGATGCAGTCACGACAGCACAACTAAAGACACTCACAAAAGAGGACTTCCAGAACTGCTTCAGAAAGTGGCAAGAATGATGGGATCAGTATGTTTGATGTGAGGGGGAGTGTTTTAGGGGGATTAATGGCAAGTGTCATTTACTGTAACAATTTTTTTAATTTAAACATTCACCATATTTTTTTATCACACCTCATATATATCAGCAACTACACTAGATAGTACAGATTAATAACAACAATAAAACAGGAAAAACAGAAAAACATGGACAGAAAAAGTAAACAGCACAATCAGCAATGTGAGTTGTCACTTCATCTTAGGAGACAAGACACAGTAAAGAAAATAGCCAAATTTGTGATCATTGTCTAATACCATATTTCTCCATGTATAAGACGTACCCTTTTTCAAAAAATTTGGGGTCTAAAAACTGGGTGCATCTTATACAGTGGCTGTATATTTTTTTTACTTGCATTTCCTGAAAGTGATGAGGAGTTGTATGAATTTTATGATGAATTCATAAACTTGAATTCAGTAACTTTATGTAATACATTTTTTTCAAATTTTGGGCCCCCAAATTAAGGTGCGTCTTATACATGAGAGTATCTTATACATGGGGAAATATAGTATATAATTATTCGGATTGAATCAGGTGTTTTCCTCCCCCTCTCAAAAATTTATAGTTCTAGTTCTAAGCCCTAGTACCTCAGAATATGGCTTTACTTGGAAATAAGATCATTGAACAAATGTGATTAGCTCAGTTAGGATGAGGTCATACTGGAGTAGGGTGGGCCACTAGTCCTATAGGATGGGTGTCCTTACAACAAGAGAAAACTTGGACACACATATAGGGAACGCCATGTAAAGATGAAGGCTGAGATTGGGGTGTCGTAGAGCCCAGAGAAAGGCAAAGATTTGTTAGCAAACCAGCAGGAGGTAGTAGTCAGGAGGCATATAACAGATTCTCCTCCATAGCCCTCAAAAAGAACCAATCCTGCGGACACTTTGATCTTGAACTTCTATCATCCAGAACTGTGAGAAAATAAATTTTTGGTTTTTAAACCATACTGATTGTGCTATTTTATTGCAGCCACCATAGGAAACTAGTACAAGAATCATGACATATGCTGTATTTTTTTGTGTGTGTTAAATTTTTTGATGAATTTTATGCTAGGCTGTCTTTGTTGATTTCAAGGACTTCAAGTAGAGAAAGGTGGAGAAACTGTGATAAGAATGGGCAGCAATACTAAGAAATAGGACCAAAAAGTGAAGTTCTAATGTCAGTGATTCTGCTTCAATGTCACCCAGGCTCATTTATGAATCATTTACACTATTTTCATTTTCTCTCTTTATGTGTCCTCCTTGCCCTTTCCAGCTAGGCCACATTTCTCACTTGGGTAGCACTTGAGGTTTCCATTATAGGACCCATCTGCAGAAGATAAAGCATGCCCACACCATGTATAACTATTTCTTTCTGTCTGAATAGCCCAACATGGAAAATATGGCTTCATAAGCAACCAAAATGAGTCTTTGATGCAACATTTGAAATGTGCCCAAGTCTCGTCACTGTCACCACTGACTTGATGTGTGTAATTACCTTCCCCCAAATGGCAGGAAAGTGCTCAGAGCTGACATAAATATCACTTAATATTCTCAGGCAGTGAACCTTTTTAAACATATTAGGCTTGTAGAATATAATAGGTGGAAAGAAGAAAATTGCCTCAGAATTGTAGGATTAAATAGGAAATGTCTTCAGGAGCAATTGCTCCATTTTCAGTTTATATATTGCCAGCTTTGCATTTTTTATTTTTTTTTTACAGTGCATGAGTATGGCAGAATTTCTGACAAAATAGCTGAATTGAAGAAATCAGGTGACCCAAATGATGATCTGTCAGTAGGAAAATCACTTCCACTTTCACTCCACTGTGATCAGTTTCTCAACAAGAGAATTTAAGAAACAGAACACGTGCAATTGCTTTTGCAAAGTGCTTCCCGGAAACATATTCTATCAGAGCTTGTGTTCCTGATCCAACTTCCTTATGTTACAAAAAGGAAATTTAAGGCAAGATTTTGGTGTTTTTAAATGCCTTCATCAAGGCCACCCAGGTAGCAGCAAAGAAGTAAGAATACCAGTTTTCTTATTCCAAGTCTAATGCCTCAGCATCAGAGCAATGTATGGTGTCAGTACAGTAAGTCCCCGACTTACGAACATTCGAGTTGCAAACAAATCGTGGAAGTAGCTTACGTGTCTGCCGGACATCATCACAGTTGTGCTGCTGTGTGCTTACTGTACAGTGCAATAGTGTACAGTAGTGCAGTGCTCAATCAGAGCCCAGGATGTCCAGAAGCAAGAGGAAAAGCAGTGGTGATGTGGAGGGGACTGCTAGGAAGCATCAAAGGTGTATAAGACTCACCTTGTCGGGCTTACCAACAAAGCCGATTTACGTTCTCCTGGAACGGAACTCATTTGTAACTTGGGGACCTATGTAATTGGTAAACCACCCTTCTATGCTTTTCCGTCTAAAGTCATGGCATGAAATGTTGAAGCCATTAAAAGTGAGGATGAGCGTGGTAAGACTTTTCTCATCGCATCTTAAAAGGATATACACTCCTTTCCGAGTGCTGGCATTATACAAAAGATTGTTGTGTGGGCCACAGCCTCACTGCTACCAAGTCACCTGAACATTTGCCTATAGCTGGTACCCTAAAATCTACATTGCAATGCTTAGTGCAGTAATAAACAACCGAACAGTTACAAATACTGCCAACTTTTTTCAGAAGTAGATTTCAAGTTATCACAATCTTCTATGTCTTATTAAGTCTCTTACATTTTTAAATACTCTGTTTCTGTGTCTTATTTTAAATTCTCTTTGACAGTGTGAGATTGTGGAGGATACATATTAATAGTAACAGTACAGTGTGATGTGTCAATCCCAATAAGTTTTCACAGCCTTATGGTATAGGGATATAGTGTCACTTAACTAGTTTGGTCTTATAGATGTTTAATCATTCTTATTTGTGTCCAGTTTATTTTAAGCACTTGACCCATAGAGAAGAGTTGTTGTTTTAATGTGTCCCCTCCCATATTTAACTGCAACAGGTGACTAAAGAGAAATTAGGATACTTTGAAAGAAGTATGTTTACCCTATTGTGTATACTGTAAGCACTAGAGAACCCATCTCATCTCAGGTATCTATCTGTCTAATTCCAGCACATTCTTACAAATTTTAGGAAGACAACAGAAAAGATTGTCATACTACAGAATTATTTACCACAAACTATAGGTGTTGAGCAGTATGTTTTCTGAGAATGTACTCCAATTATCAATTTATGAAGGAATTATTGAAGGCCACTTTCCATGCATGGCAGAAAAACATAGCCAACGGTGTGCTCAGCGGGATATAATGGCCATGGTGAAATCTAGTAAGGAGGCAGCGTGTCACGGAGGAGTTAACTTGAAAAAAAGTTAGGAAGAAACTTTACAAGTCATCCAGAACTGGAGAAAAAGAGAGATCAAGAACTATGGATTCACTTGCAATCTTTTAATCAGAAGAATAAGAAGAGTCAAAAATAAGAGGAAATTTGAGTTAGACTGAATTAGAGATCAAGCTAGAGCTAAAGCTAGGGCTAGTGCTACAGCCAGAGTTAGTACTGAGCTAGAGTTCTGGGTCAAATCTGTCCTGCTTAGGTTTACTTTCAAATGCCAGAGACTAGACAATACCACAAGTCAGAAGCACCCAGTCTCTAGTCAAGACAGTGTAGGTCAAATGAAAATTATATCCACTTTTTTCTGTTCACCATTCAGATTCCCTACAAACATGCCTGCTGCTGGGCCGGCTGAGTGGCTAGTTGGTTAAGTGCTGGCTTGGGAGCGTGAGCTCTGAGCAGCAGAGCTGCCAGTTTGGAATCCACATGGGCCAGTGACACTCCGCCCTCTACAGCTAACATGCTGAACAACAGCTCGATCTGGAGCTGGGCTGCCATGAGTCACCAGCGATGGCATAGGCTGCAGTGGGGCTGCAGTGGGCTGCCATAAGCTACCGTGAGTGGCTGGCAGCCAGCATGAGCAGCCAGCAGCTGCTGTGAGCTGCCGTGAGCCACCATGAGCTGCTATGAGCCACCGTGAGCTGCAGTCCAATGGCCGGTGACTGACTGCCTCACTCGGGAAGAGCACAATGATCACAATATCAACATGGGCCATGAAGCGACATCCTTCACAACTAGACTGAAGAACAAAAAGACAGCAAGTAGTCTATTCCCCTTCCCCTATTTCCCAGCACTATTCCCCTCCCCCAATTCCCCAATAAAATCTTCAACAACAAAAAAAAATGCTTGCTGCTGATTACTGTCCACTGTAGGAAACGTGTGCCTTTCTGCAGGCTCAGCTCTGGACACTGCATGGACCTGTCCTTATGATCTCTCTCTGCTCTGTGCACACTGGTCAGTTATTCAATGTTAAGATTTTTAGCATCATTTGATCAATGTTGTATCACTGCTAGGAAAAAGGCATGCAACTGAGATTGAGAGGTGCTTTCAATATTCTCTGCAGGGAAAGTGATTCACCAATCAAGATCCAAGCTGAAAATGCCTTTTCCATTGAAAATACTTCCTACGAGGCACCATAAAATATCCAGTTCTAGCTGCCTCACCTTTTGTGTTTACTTTTACTTTTTAAAATTCCACTGCTTTTTTTGGGGGTGTGTGGGGGGGGTGGGAATTATGCACCACAATAGAAAACAATAAAAATAAAACCAAGTATTAGATAGTGTTCCAACCAGATCTGATATCCTGAAAAGAACTCATCATTTTTTCTTATTTTTCAGTCAGGAATGCATAACCTGAATCAAATCATGAGGAAACATCAGGCAAACCCAAATTGAGAAACATTCTATAAAATAACTGGCCTGGATTCTTCAAACATGTCAATTTCATAAAAGACAAAGAAAGACTAAGGAATTTCTCTAGATTGAAGGAGACTGAAGAAACATGATAAACTAAATGCAACATGTGACCCTAAATCCCATCCTCAAAGAAAAAATAAATGTCATAAACGACATTATGGGGCCACGCTAGAATATGATTCATAGAACAAAATATCAATGTAAATTATTTGCATTGGATAACTATACAGTAGTTACATAAGAGAATATCTGTGTCCCTAGCAAATACATATTAAAACGTGAAGAGGCAAAGGGCCATGATGAGTGCAAGTTATTCTTAAATGTCTTCTTTAAAGAGTTAAGTTGTTTTGAAATTCTTGAGTTCAAGATGATTTTTATTTATTATGAGAATTAATGCTTCTTTTGGGCACACATCTGAAATACATTCTTCTATTTTTAACTATTTGCTCTAAATAATTTCAAACTGCCAGGAAATTTGCAAGAATAATACAGAGATCTCCTGCACACCCTTTGCACACGTATATTAATTGCTAACATTTTGCCCTACCATTTGTCATTTTAGTCTCTCAGATATATATATATATATATATATATATATATATATAATGTATTATATGTTATATTATATATATATAATGTTATATGTATATAATATATATAATAATACATATGTATATGTATATGCATACATACACATCTACCTGGGATAACATCTTTTTTATGGGCCTGCTGAAAACATTTAACAAAAACATAAAGTAAATTGCATATGGTTATTTGACCACTGAGAAAATGAAAGACACAACTCCAATAAATATCTATATGTTTGCTATATAATCTGCATCAACATTAAAATTAGAAGAGAAAATTGAGGGTACTGATAACTGCATTTGGATGGTCAATTATACTTGCCTCATTAAAGTGAGTATCACTAAATTTGTTAAGGAAAAATAAAACAAAACAAAACCAGAGCTATAATGACAAAGCTGCTCAGAGCTCCTTCCAGATGGGTAAAATATTCACTGTTAGACAGGCGCCTCAGGTGCCCTTTCCTTGGGAAATAAAGAGCAAAACTGATAAAAGGATTGTCTATACTCAGCAGTGCACGAATGTTCATGATCATGTCGTTTCTAACTAGATCTTCATTTTTTTCCCCTGTTTTTTATATCCTGCTTTGAATTATTCCATTGGAACCCAGCTGAGCTCAGTCAGGCTTGCAAGGTTGAATGTGTCTGCCAGGCAGGCTTAACTATTTCTTATATGTCTTAGTGGATACTGAAAAGGTTACTGTATTAAAAGTGTTGATGTATATGAATTAAGACCATCCATTTTTCAGGTGTAAGCCAGCATGTGGTATGTTTAAAGATGAGACAATCTGGCAATAATAATAAGCACTGAAACTGTCGTTCATCTAAGTTAGCTGTCAAGTACATTGCCAGGATGAATTACTTAATGAATTTTACTGATGAGTACCTTAAACAGCATTCAGCTGAAATTGTGATGTGTCATCTAGTTGAGGAAAACACAAGACAAAAACAGACCCATGTAAATTTAGTAAGTTAAAAAAAAAAAGACAAATGCTTTAGCTACTAAAATCCAACACATTACTTTTTACTAATAATTAATCATATCTCAACCAAAATAGGAGTTAAATTGAATCCACCTTCTCTGACTACTTGCTAAAATCTAATTCTGCACCACTTTTCTCATGCCTCTTTCTACAGAGTCCATGAATATGCCTTTTGAATGATGGTCACCTTACCTCTAAGCATAACAATGGGGCAGTCAAACATTTAGAGGAAAGTGTCATTTCTCTCAAATTGCAATGTAGAGAAATCCAAAACAATATTAAAATGTAACAATCAATAAAGAGTGAGATGTGAAGTGTATATTAGTTTTCACACATTTTTTACATATGGTAACTTCTGCTATAGAGTTCATTGGTTCCAAATAATGAAATCCAATTCTAGCTAATTTCAGCAGAAAAAGGAACTTAAAATAAGACATAGCAACTCACAGAATTGAAGGAAGAGAGGAAATGAGGAAGAGGGGGGCCTAAGAAGGAGAGAAATGGGAGAAACAGAACTCTGATTAGTAACTGATAGTGTCTTTAGTATCCTTTTATCTCAATGACTCAGCTGAGTTTATTTAGGGCAGAAAAGAAAAGATATGTGGACAGACTGGCTATTCCCAATAAGAGACATTAGGTCAATGAGAAATGAGACTTATTCTATTAAATTCAGAAGGAAGAAGAGAACTTAGAAGTGAATTTTTTATCTAATGACATTACTGAAAGGTAAGCTTCAGCTCAGTCACAATTAGAATCGCTTCATGAGAGGTCAAAACACCTTTCATAGATGTGTCCAAAGAGCAATGATGTGGTCAGGCATAAGACAAAGGTAGTTTCTAACTTGACTGAAGGTTATCCAGGTGACTTCCAAGATCCTTTTCAACTTAGATTCTGTGATTTCCTCTTAATGGTAATATAACCTTCTGTCTCTAAAAATATTTTGCCCAGAAAATATGTCCAAAGCACAAATGTAGCCTCCTCAGGAACTGTTGTAGAGTTCTTTCTCTTATTTCAAAATATTTTATTCTAGCATTCAAAAAAATCACTATTAACTTTCAAAAATGCCCAAATTAATTAGAGTTTATCCATTTAAAACCCAAAGCAGGGCATACATACTTCATTAGTATTTTTTTTTAATCTAATTACTCTGCTTATTAGTATTAATCTCCAACTGCAGAACATCTGGGTACAGGGGCCTGAAACTGTCTTAGATTTTCAAACTACATATTAATCATATGGCTTCACAATAAATCTCTGAGAATATGTATTTTCTAATTAAATGCTTTTTGCATATAACCTGATAGATTCTCAGATGCAGTTTTAATACAGGCCTACCCTCCTGAAAAAGCATGTATAATCTCAACCTTTAGAGAATATTCTTTAGTACAAATTGTGCTAAAAATTGACTATATATTTGAAAACTATTTCACAGGTATTGGATATATATTTCCAGTGAGAAAATATAGATCCATCAAAAGGCATCTGAACTTATCTCTGGCAAAATAAATATAAGCATTTCTTATTTGTAACTCAGTGGCTTATATAATTAACAAAGAGAAAAAGCTCAGCTGTTTGTGCTTTACACACACACACACACACAACACACACATACAGAGTATACATTGTGATTAAACTTGAGTCTTTACCAAATAACAAATAAAAATCAAGAATAAAATCATAGCACATAGTTATGAACATTGGCTCCAAGAACTCAAAAGTTTCTAGAGAATTGGTAGAAAGAAAGCAAACAAGTTAATTGTGAAAATAAAAGGCAATGTTCCAATTTTAAAAGGAAAATGTGGCCAGATTGTTGAAAGAATAAAAGAAGGAAAGGGTGTAAAATTTACTAGAAATTTTTTAAAGGAGGTGGCAAGATTTCTTTGAAAAATTAAACTCCTAGCAGAGCATGGAAGATTTGTTTTTTATTTTTAGTTCAAAATCTGTTAGGAAGGAAGAGTTCCAGGGACGAGAAATATAAATGGCAGCACCAGACCTCCAAAACACTGCAGACTTCTCACACCTCCGGGGATGGCAGTTGTCTCCTCCGCCTACAGATTTCAATCATCCCCCGAGCCCCAGTCTTCATCCATCTGAGGACAACCCATCAATATAACCGATAACAAGCCCAATCTGTGTATTGGAGGGAAAGTTAATAGTGAACCTATTCAAAATTCCATTTATCCAAGAACACACGCTGACATCCTGGAATTAAGAAATATGGCTTCTTCTCACATTCCATCCATTGTGAATAATCGTTGACAACTCTGGAGTTTAGCTTTTTGATGCAATTTGAATGATAAATTAACAGAAACTATGAGCAGGCATCTAGAGGTTGTGCAGGTGAATGAAGCATGATGATGTGTTATTCGAATCAATCTTCCCTCTTATTTAGCAAATCCTTTTATCCCTATTATGTTCTTTCTCAATAGATAGGAAGAATATATAATATTCATTATATTTTAAAACAATATAATATATATTTTAATATAATATTACAATATAATTTTATAATAAATATAACATTTCACATAATAATATATTATATAATATAAATCATATAATATATAATTTATTTAATATTAATATACTAGATTAATCAAACTGAATATTAGTATTATATCAATGCCTGATTGTGATATCATTATTCTTTCATAGCTTTGAGAAACTGAAAGTGAAACAATACAGAAAAGTGTTTTGGAAAGGAAGCAAAACAATCTTCTGTCATTCTACCTTAAAATCACTTTGCTACAAAAAAAGTTCATATATTGGAAACACAAAATATATTCATTTTGTGCTGTTAGTCATATACGAGGTCTGACAATTAAGTTTGCGAACTCATCCTAGGAAAAGTGCTACATACCTCATTGCTGAATATCACTATAGTCACCTTTGAAGGACTCCCCTTGGGAACCTATGCACCGACGCCAGTGCCTAGTCCACCCTTCAAAGCAATTTTGGAACTCTTTTTTCTGGAATGGCCATCAGGCTGTCATTGTATTACCCTTGATGTTCTGAATGTCATCAAAATATCTTTCTTTCAATATTTCCGTTATCTTCAGGTAAAGAAAGAAGCCATTGGGGGCCAGATCAGGTGAGTATGGAGGGTGTTCCGATACAATTATTTGTTTACTGCCTAAAACCTCCCTCTCAGACAGTGCCGTGTGAGCTGGCGCATTGCCATAATGCAAGAGCCATAAATTGTTGGTGAAAAGTTCAAGTTGTCTAACCTTTTCACGCAGCCTTTTCAACACTTCCAAATAGTTAACTTGGTTAACTGTTTGTCCAGTTGGTACAAATTTATAATGAATAATCCCTCAGATGTCAAAAAAAGCTTAGCGACATCGTTGCAACAAGTTCGCAAACTTAATTGTCAGACCGCGTAGATACTCATAAAATGCAGTGAGCCCAGCATGGTGAGCCACATGGAGAAGACATTAAGAACATGGCCTCTGTAGCCAGGTTCACTGGATTTAAATCCTGGATTTAACTAGTGTTGTTTAGTTTTTGTAACCTTCGCCAAGATACTTAACTCAGGTGTCCAATCTGTAAAACCAGAATGACAATAATAGTGATATTGCTCAGATTGTTGCAAAAGCACAATATGTAAATATATGCAATGCACTAAAAACACTCCAAGTGTGTTATAATGGCTAATTGTTTGCTTTTAAGTTGTATGTATGCACACATACTCAGTCACCAACATGCTCTTTTCCAAATGTACATACACATATATAAAAATCAAAGTGCCATGGGAGTCATTTGGGAATAAAGAATTATTGCAAATAGAACACTGCTTCTGGAAGCAGAAGGCTGGAGTTCATTTCCCAGCAGTAGTAGCCTCCACTGTGCTGCGGTTTGTAGGCTTTTCTGATAGTTCCCTGCCCAATTATTAAGATTTTTTTTTTGCAGTTAATTTGTCTATGTTTCAGAAATGAAGTATTTATAAGCTTCATAGATTACCAATAAATCTCTTTTGTTTACTCTGGATCCTGTATTGTACCCTTAACCACAGCACTTTTTAATGTCTATATCTATTTTAAACACTATAGCAGTAAGATATACTTTAAGAATTTATTTGTTACTTTAACACAATTGTAGAAGTTTAATTTTAGAAGTCTGTATGGGAAGTAATGAGGGGAGAGCACTGAAATTTAGAAATTTTAATCTGTATACCAAACTGAATTGGAATTTGAATTCCCAGAATACATTAGGACTACAGAAGTCTGTGTGTGCTGAAACATAAAAATGGAGAACATTCTAGAGATTTACCCCTCCCACTTTTTAAATCTAGATTAAAGATGCTAATATAATGGGGGGAAAACACCAATGACTACTGTTAAATGTAAATATTTCCCTATATCCTTCCATTTTCATTGCTTCTCCTCCTATATACCTGAAGTTTCAAGTATGTCTTGACACACATGCACACAAAGCCACTAGTGTTTTGGAAAGGAAGCAAACCAAGCTTCTGTCCTATCTTCAAATCACTACTTCACTATGAAAATTATATTGAGACAATATCAAATCTGTTGAATTTAAAGATATAACCCAGGGGAAATTTAGATTTTCTTCAAGAAGCCACTTCTCTTTCTGGCTTTCATTTTCTTAGATATATTTAATACACTGAAAGACATATTTAAACATTTAATATATTGAAACCATAATGAAGTAGATATCCTAAGAGAAAAGGGACAGGAAAGCTGAGAAAAAAGGATGGCTAGAGAAAGCAGCAAGGCTGACATACACAGACATGAGCAAGAGGTGGAGGTTTATGATCAATTATTACCGATGATCAATTATTACCTGCATCCCACACTGTGTCCCATGCTCCAACATTGCCTAGAAAGGGGAGCGATGAATCTGAAAGAAACGACTGGACCCTGGAGAACATGGACTACCAGCCTTCCCCAGGTTTCCGTGCCCCATGCTGAACAGAAGCGGTGGAGTGGCAGACCTCCAAATGTACTCCACAGAACAGGATAGTTGGCCCCCAACAGGAAGTGTGGTGGATAAAACCCCCACACAGGATAAAGCTCCTCAATGTGTCGGCATGTGTGAGATGTGGGATTACTGTATCTCACTCTAAGGGATACAAGCCACGAAAAAGATTACCCCATCTCAGTGGAATGGGGATTGGTGTCAGATTTCATTGGAATAAAGAAAAATTTTAAAGAATCTATGAAGATATTTGCTTTTAGTTCCAATATAAAAAGACCTTAGTAAACACTACCTCCAACTTTAGAATAATAAAAGGCTGGGCAAACTAAAAAAAAAAAATCTACTTTACTTGGCCCCTTCAGAGAACTGTTTGTAGACAAAACACAAGCCCAAAACTCTGGAGAGACAGGAGAACCCAGAGTCACAGCAGAAATCTGATCACCTGGAAGAAAAGCCAGTGGAGCCATCAACTAACTGGTGTCAGGTGTAAATGGTGATTCTGACAAGTGGCTGGAGGCCAAGTCTGGACCAGCATGAGAATGAGAAATTAAAACCACCATAGGGCCGGCTGAGTGGCTCAGTTGGTGAAGAGCTTGCTTAAGAGCGTGAGCTCTGAGCAACAGTGGTTCGATGCCTGGCCTGAGCCAAGCTGCTGCTGAGCTGTCAACAGGTGGCAGGATGGCTCAGCTAAAAGAAAAAAAAAAAAAACCCACCATATTGGTAGGCCCCAACACTTTCATGGGGACCTACCCATGGAAATTTTACCAGGTTCTCATAGTGACAAGATAAGAAAGATCCCTTCTTGGTTACAACAGGAGGGGAATAGTATTTATTGTAAAATGTACCCAGAGCTTTCTACCTACAAAGGCTGACTCTTTAAGGAAAAAGATTTTACCAGAGACTTGGCTCAGAAATTTGGGGAAAGGGCATTCCTCTTATGCTATCCCCATCTAATTTCCCTATTTTGATTGTTGGGGATGTGGGGGCAGAGAAGATTATAGGGTGCTCCCCTTTCCCCATACTTTGCAACCACATCAACATGGCTTGAGTACAGCAGCAGTCAATTGTAGCTGAAAGAATTATAAGACATACGCTCTCTCTGACAAGCAGTATTTAGACAAGACCGAAATCAAGAGCGGAGAGGAAAACAAGGACACTAGAAGAATGTGAAGCCTCTAACACCTATACTACAGCAAACATTAAACACAACCCAACTCCTAAACATATTAACATAAATCCTCAAGCTTGAGGCCTACTCACCCCATAACACATCGGCTTCCAATGAAAAAAAATATAGAGAAACCATTCCAAAAGGCAAGTAAAAACACAAGTATGAAGGGCCTAAGAAAGTATCGGAACCAGATTCAGATATGACACACAAATATTAAAATTATCAGACAGGGAATTTAAAATATAAACTAGTTGGTAGAGGTTCCCCCCAACCAGGGGTGTGAGTTAACAACTGAAACCCCTATACATACCAACTTCAACTGAACAATTAAGTAGGTGGATGGTAGATGGTGGGACCCAGGTTTCTCAGTGATGGGGTGGATGTTTACAGATAAGCAAGGATAGAAGGCTAGAATGATCCACAGGGTAATGGATTATCATTAGAGACATCAATATGAACTCACATTTAGTTTTACACAGATACAAATGGTTATATACAGAAATATTTAAGGACACGAATATATATGCAGGTTAATATGCATGCATATATTTCTTTTTTTCTCTCAGCTAAGAGGGCCTAGAAGTAAACATATCCCCATAGCAATGAGCACATCCAGTGCCCAGATCTTAGTTTCTAATTTACCCAATAAAGGGAATCAGGTCTCCCTAGAGAAATGGCGGATTGGACTAGGGAAGAAAATGCACAAGATGAACCTGTAGTATCTGTAGTGACAGAAAGAATGTAATTGAAAGTAAATAAATAAATACCACAATGCTGAGGGTATTTCAAAAGGACACAAGAGACAATTAAAGGAGCTCTTAGTAGCCAAAACTGGAATAATTTGAACAAAATAAATAAGGTAATACTGGATATAACCCAAAGAATAAAGCAAATCTCCAAATAACCATACCGATTAGAATAAATGCTTGTGTAAATAAATGGGGGTGCATGGACAAATATCCCATACAGAAGAATTCCAAATAACTTATGTAGATAAACTCCCTCAAGGGGGTACAGCACAACTCTGATGTCTTAAGTGTGAGCTGTGCATAATGACTCCGTTCCAAAGAATACAGTATGAAAAGGGAGAATAAAAAAAGATCCATTTACAGTGAAGAAACCAGACAAACACTGCATCAAGTCAGGCAGCCAAGGTTAACATCAACAGTGTTATATTGGTAATGTGTGCTCTTGGTGCCAATTGATAAGAAAGGAAATTTGGTGTCCTTTCCCAAAATGCATTGTCCCAGTCTAGTCATGAGAGAACATTAAACAAATTGGGGGACATTCTATGAAATACCTCACCAGTATTCCTCAAAACTGTAGAAGTCATTCAAAACAAGGCAAATCTGAGAAACTCTCGGAGCCAAGGGGAGCCTTAGGAGAAGAGACATGGTGACTCAGTGTAATGTTGTGTCCTGGATGGGATCTTGGAAGAGAAAAGGGCATTGGGTAGGAACCAAGGAAATTTAAATAAAGTATGAACTTTAGTTAATAATGATTTATCAACTTGGTTCATTGATTGTAACAAAGGTACCATACTAATACAAGATGTTAGTAAGAGGGGAAATTAAATGTGGGGTGTAAGGGAACTCTCTGTACTCTCTTCACAATAATATTGCAAAGGTAAAACTGTTGCAAAATAAAGTGATTTTAAAAATTATATGTACAAACGTGGTGATAAAAGGAGAACAGACTCTGGGTGGTGAACACATAATTCAATATATAGATAATGTATTATAGAATTGTACACTTGAAACATATGTAGTTTTTTTTACCACTGTTACCCCAATAAATTTTAATAAAATAAAAAAATTATATGTAGATATACATGGACAATGTGTATATATGTATGTATATATACATATATACTGGGGAGTGCCAAAAAATATATACTTTTATTTATTTATTATTTATTTATTTATTAGTTTCAGGTGTACAATTTTATTTTAATTTATTTTTTTATTTTTTTATTAAAAATGTACACATTTTAAGAGTTCTTATTTTTGTATTATATTTTAAAGTTGAATTCAATTGCAGCAGCAATGTGTAGTATGACATTCACTCAAAAGATGGCCTAATCAAATGAATGCTAGCGTTATTCATGGTATTACAATTTTAATGCATTTTTTTTCCATTTCTTAAAATGTGCATACATTTTTTTGGCATATTTTTTATAGAGGAAGGTTCCGAGTATGTTTCCAGCCTCAGGTCTTGCCAATTTCTCTCTGCACACAACATACTTCAAAAACATCAAGTGAATTTCTAGTAATTCCGCCAACATCAAATATTTTTTTATATTTCTGTGTTGATTCTGCTAAACCTTTTCTCCCACATGCTTTCCTTATGGCTAGTCTCCTTATGTCATAGTTTCCTTATGGCTAGTTATCCTTGGAAATACACATTTCCAAAAGGCCTGCTCTAAATCTAACGTAAATTAGTTTAGTCAGAATACACAGGAGGGGCTCTTAATTTTTACTAGAAACACATCACTTCCATCTCAGCAACAACATTGCTTGCCATACCCAATCTCACCATTTACCTCTTGTAATTAGGATACACTAGGCAGTACACCACATACATACACACATCTTTCTACCATGTTATTTATTGTTCAACCCTCAGCCCAGGAGTCCATATACTCAAGAAGATTTTCTTGAATTGACGGGAATTGTAAGTAATTCCTTCATATCTGATACCTTTGAATAAGAAGTTATATTTTTATTTATTTCTTCCACTGGTCTGAAAGTGTCATTCATTTTTGTACCCCTATAATTAAAACTGATTTCTGACACATGATAGACGGTCAAGAGCTACTTAATGAAATGACCTGAACTGAACTGGCCAACAATTTTTCTCTGAAAGAAGCATATTTACATTAGCAGTTCTTTTTCTCCCAAAAGGGAATGCATCCATTTGGAGACTGAAAGAGTCAAATTAATTCAAAGAAGTAACAGCAAATGCCCCTGACATCCAGACTATTGTTGAAAGGACTTACTACAGCTAAATGTCCTTACTCTTGCTTTTTAAAAACCAAGTATTACCATTCTATAACCAAAAATGACAAAGAGGGAGAGAGTTTAGATGAGGAATAATTTCAAGGTAACTCACAAAAACAATTTTGATATTTTCCTTCCTTTCAAAATCTTAACATTTCTAAATCACAAATTACAATTATGCATGAAAATAATACAAATACCAATTCCTAAGATATTCAGTCTATTTTGACTATGTAAATGTATGGATATTATGTTTTTTAAATTACTAGTTTGCCATTGGCTGCAAATATTGTAGTGTTCTAGTCTATTTGTCTTTAGCATACTTCTTTCCCATACATTTTACTGTTTCCAGAAGAGAAAAAAAAACTGCCCTGCTCCAACATGCTAAATAAAAATTTAAGACTCAAGTAACTTTAGGCTTATGTAATATTAATGCATTTCTATTTTATTTTATAATATACTTTGGATTAAATATTAATTTTGAGGAAAAGGTACCAATGTAACATAAAATATAGCATTCTAAAAATAAAAGCATCAACAGTGACTAAAGAAAGCTGGATATTGTGTCAAAAAGGGATTTTAATAACTGTCACAGTCACAGAAGCTCACTGTTTAAAAGTTAATTTTTAGTTTGAAAACATTACTGGCAGCACCAAGAGTGCACAAAACATATTCTCTTATTACCAAAGCCTTTCCGTGGAGTTTAAATGCCAAATGCTTCAAGGTAAGGACAAAGAATACTTTGAACCTAGAAGTAAGGTGACAAATAACAGGAAAAATGCACAAATGTCTCCAAATAATGTTTTTCTAAGCAAAAATGTTCATGAAAATAAAAAATAAACTGAACACTTACTTGTCCTAGAAATAAGTACAGTATATCATGAGGTTCTCTTTTTAGTAGTTACATTTGAATAACTAAATTTTTCTAAGGAGGAAGAAAGAAATGATCTTTTAGAGTTAAGAGTGACCTTAGGATAATTGTCTCTCAAACAATTCATGCCTTCATTTGACATTAACTAAGCACTTAGTGTGAACCAAGGATTAGGTTAGGTGATCCATATAAAGCACAGTTATTGGCCTCCAAGAACTCTTACATTAATGGGGGGCCTCACAAGAAGACAATCGGAACCCAGCTCCACACACAAAACAAGCTGTAAAGCCAGCTCAAAAGATCCTCCACAGGGGTAGTGATTTACCATAAAGCTTTTGACTAATAGTGCAAATGTAGCACAAAAAGCATTTAGCATCCCCACCAAATACATGAAGTGGTGCCTAAAAAGGATCTAAGATATACTTTCCAAAGGAAAAACTGTTAAAAGACTTTGAAATTTAGTGCTTGTCCTGGGTAGCTCATTCATCAAAGATGAAGGTTATCTTTACCTCTGTTTGTCTCTGAGTAGACTATTTTACTACTCTGTACAAATAGACTTTATCTTGCCTTATAAACTGATACTAATGTAAATAATCCCTATCCATATAAATGCAAATCATATTTGGTGGAATGTAATTGATTATGGCCCAATAGATATTCAAGAGTTTGTTTTCCAGTTTACATCCATTTGTAAATTTGTTTCAGCATTCCTTATCTGAGGATAAATATGAGGCTCTTTGAGTTATCTTTTGAACCACTGGTTTCCTCATTACTTAAGGAGTCAAATAAAATTTTTGATATGTATTCATTTTATATCTGTACAAGTCATGATTTTATCTTTTTTAAAAAAATCCTTTAATAAGTGAATAAATAAACTTTAAATCGGGTAAAGTGTTTCTGTCCACTGGTGTTACATATATTTCAGATCCCGCACAGGTTTCATATACTGTTATTGATGATGCTTTTCAGCATTTGCTCCTTCAGAAACTGAGAATAATGTGTTGAAGCCATGGATTCCAGGAGAAGTATACTCCAGCAAAAAGAAAAATGTGGAAAAAACCATTGCATGGTAAATATTTAGAAAGTCAGTCCATGATTACTAACAACATTAATTCTGACCCCAGTGATCAAGAAGTATGTACACTCCAAAGGATGCGATACATCCTTTTATAACCACTCTATGATAAAGTGCCACTTGCTCATAACTCATGGAGCCATTTAAAGCATCTCCATTTGTTTTCAGAGCAATAACACTTTCTCAAGTAAATTAAAATTTTGGCTGTTTGAATTAAATCACTCTGTATTTTGAAAATATAAGCAATCCTAAAATGGAAAAAAATACAGGCTTTACATGTTTCTGGAGTTAAATAAAATGTACTCATTTACCATCTTGTTCTGGAATATGGTTCAAAGTACTTATAGATATGTGCAGATATATATGAAAATATGTGAAACTGGGACTTAAAATGGAACCTCCAGAATATGCAACAACTAGCAATTTCCAAAGTGGTCTAGAGGTGACAAAGTGCAAGGCCAAGAATGGGCCAAGAATATAATAGAGTCTGGGGATCAGAGAGCGAAAGAGAGCAATCTTGGGGAAGATTCTTTGGAGAGAACTGTGCTGGGAGATATATACTGTAAACCCTCAAGGAGGATGTATCAGTTGTACTACCTTCTAACTTCCAGTAAAAAGAGAAGGAGGCTTTAAGGATACCACTTGTAATGCTTAATATGTGTCCCCATTGGAAAATATAATGGACTTGGTCTACCTGGAAGATTACAGGCAAGATATGAAATTATTGGAAATTAATGGCTAAGCAAAAAAAAAAAAAAGACTTCTAAATTTATGTCTATTCATACTCCCCAAATTTCTTCCAAAGTTTTGTGGAGAAAAGAAAGCCATCGCCATTCCTGTGGATGCGATATAAGAGGGAAGAGAATCAACGTGAATTCACCTTAGGTCCTATCCAAAAGGGTCACCTGGAAGGTGGAATAGGTCTCACATGACAGAAGTCACAATGTAGACATTTTCAGATAATAATATACATGATGCTAGAAAGTCTCAAAAATAGCCTGAACTGATGGGGTAATATTGTTAGTGGCAGACCACACAAAACACAGACAACTTTGTAACCTAACCATTAAAAAAAAAAATTGCCCTCTCACCCCATAAAATTCTAAAAGAGCTGAATAATTCTTACATGTCAAAAGACATGTTAAAATTGAATAAATACTATAGGAAATGAAGGATTTTTATCTTTAAAAGGGTAACTCAATGGAAAGGCACAAAAGGAATTGTTGAGCCTGCTAAGATTTGGGGAAAAGAGCAAAATGAACACAGAGTAGAGATAATAATGCAATAAGAACTCCATAGGCAGGATATATGGTCAAGCTAGGCCAAGAGGGAAAATGGGAGATGATTGGTTATCACGTTCAGGGCGGCATATTTCTGTAGCTTGCTGTAATTCGTTTCATTCATGTACTTCACATTTAACTGCAGGTACTAGTGGTGCAAAATATTAGCATGCTAGAAAACATGCCTTCTGCATTACACTATTGGGTCTTTGGGAAAGTCATGATGCATTTTTGCATTGAAAAACATAGAAAAATATGTCATGACTTTCCCGATGACCCAATAATATCTTTCCACTGTTTATCAATCACATATTACCTAATACGAGTTGCAGAAACATTCTTTTTAGCAGAACAGACCATATCAACAGATAACCAGAGGTTGTGGGAGGAATAAGCCGCCAGCCGTAACAGAGTGTTGGCCATTATCAGTGCAATGAGAGGAGGCATGTTCAGCAATGGTGGTGGCGGTAGTGCTGTCAAAGGGAATCCAAAGAACCCACAGCAGCTCTCAAGAGCGACTACAGTCATGAGCCACTTTATAATAACCAGGATATGTTTTATGAGAAATGCATTGTTAGGCCATTTTCTTGTGCGAACATCGTAGCGTACACTTATACAAACCTAAATGGTATAGCCTAGCCTACTACATATCTATGCTAGATGGTATAGCTTGCTACTGTAATTGTATGTGCTAACCTTTTATATGACTGGTAGCACAATAGCTTTGTTCATACCAGCATCACCATAAATGCTGAGTAATTGCAGTGTAACCCCAGGCAGTTGTCTCTTCTTTTTGTAATGCAAGTAATTGACTTAAACTTTGATTGCCAAGGCATCCACTGCAAAAAAGGCACCCATTTCAAACAGGCTATCTTGAAAAAAAACATATCACCAGGCTCCTTTGTTTTACATCTTGGTTGATTTCCATAACTGACCATTTGGGCTACTTATTTTTTTTTTCTTCCCACGCTTTAAATTCTTCCTTTTGTGTTTTAAATTCACCAATTAAGAGTCAGCCTTCAAAACCCTAGGTCCCTACCTTGGACCCCAATAAAAGCAGAACCCCAGGCCCACATGCATGTGCTCACCCTCTTACTTGAGACCTACTTGCTGTGTGTCCCCTGCTCTACTTTGTAAGCTCCAGGGCCTGTAACTAATAAATTCTTCTTTCTTCATATTTTCCTAATGGTTATTGCTAAAGAGTGCATTGCAACTGTAATAAGAACCATGAGGGTCAGTACAGTTGTAACATTGGTTTAAAAACGGGAGATGTCTGTGAGAAGCTTTCAGGAGTCCAGGTGAGTGCCCCTAGTACAATGGATAGTACAACAGCAGTACAATGGATAGCCTGAGACAGGCACAAAATAGTAATGCACGGGAGAATGTCAGGTCAAAATAGTGAAGTAGGTAAATGCTGTGCTCACCTCCTCTCAGGACCACATTAATTACTAAACCAAGGACAACCATTACTGAGAATCACCTGAAGTCTAGCTGAACTGAAGCCCTACAACTAAGGACATACAGAAGAAGCCACCTTGAGACTGGTAGGAGGGGCAGAGATGTGGAACAGACTGGTCCCACACCTGCAATTGACCATTAATTAAGTCAGTAGGAATATCTCAGATGTGGAGGTCCCCCCACCCCAATAAGAGAGGCGACCCAGCCTCTCCCCAGCCCAGGGTATCAGTGCCAGGGAGAGAAGTTTCCATAATTTCTGGCTGTGAAAACCAGCAGATATTGTAGCTGAGTGAGACAGATGGTAGTTGCACTTTCAGGGGCTCCTGTTAAAGGGACTCCACATGCACTTACTCACTGATGGGACGCATTTGCTCTGAGTTCCAGGGCTGGGGTAGCAGCTCAAAAGGTGACAGGGACATATTGGGATGAATGAACCTGAAGATAGCTTCGGGGTAAGGCCTAGAGGGGCAGCTTTCTTCAGGACAGAGGAGCTGGCAGAAGCCATTGTGTTTTTTTGAGCCCTCCCCCACCCTATGGGCAGACATAGGCAGCTGCCCTAAGTCTCCATCAAATGAGCTTTCATCTGCCCTGCCCTAGTGATTCCCCGAAGCCATGCCCCACCTAACTTCTGGGCACACCCAAGGTCCTTCCAGTGGCTTTTCTATATAAACCGACTGCCCTGGCTCATGCTGTGGACTTTTCTAAATCACTCAAAGGTTCACAAAACCCAAACAAGCAGAATCTGGCTTCATTGTGTCCCAAAACTCTGGCTGAGCAGCCCTAGCACTAGTGACAGCTGGCCTTAGTTAGCAGCTTGGCCTCTCAAGGCACCTCCAAGCACAGAGCAGGTGGCAGCTATCTCTAGATTGCCTCATGGCTCATGCCAAGTGGCCCCGGGCAGGAGGGCACAGGCTGTGGCTGAATTTGGCCCCCTCCCAGGAGGCCCTGGGGCTGGCAGGCCCAGTGGCCAGCTTCCGACTGGGCTGGTCACCTCCAAGGAAACTATCCTATATTATCCTATCTCCTTCAGATATATAGACAAAAATTAATTTACAAAGTATATTATCATATTGTGTATTATAGAAAAAAATCTAGCTAATTTCAATATTAGAAACAGGAAAGACTAGTTAAATTCTATATGATACATACTTAAATTCACTAGTTAGAACAATTTGTCTTGTAAGTCATGAAACCTAAGTCATTCAAGAAAGGAGGTGGCAGGGAATTCCACTGACGGAAGTGAGATGTTCCAACTGTTACTGGCTTTAGAAATGGATTGAACCAGAGAATCAGAATTCATCATCAAAAATTTCACTGACTTTATATATATACATATACATACATATATCTCAGCTCTGCTATTACCAGTGTGTGGACTTTATTCTCTGGCAAAGGTAGCACAGCAAATATGCTTACATCAATCTTACAGCTACTACAATAATTTCAAAGAAAATTATGGTACTTTTCTATGGTACTTTTCTACAAAAGCCCCAGAGAAATACTCATTCATCCCAGTTGTCTCAGTTCACTTCTTTTCTCTCAACTAGTGAGCCCAGCAGTGTAATGTTCTGATTGGCTATGGCTTGGTCACGTGCCCAGACTTATGATAGTGGGTATGAATTATATGGAATGGATTCCCCATAACAGCCTCCATTAGCAAAAGAAGAGGGGAAGTCAAAGGGTGCTGGACAGATAAAAATTCTAGCCACACTTATTCACTACAGTGGCCATTAAAATAATGTCCGCAAAGATATTTAACTGAGATTGGAAATGTGGGATATATTTAAATGAATAAGATACTGTATTATGTTTGTCTATATATAACACATTTATCTGTACTGGTAGAAAAATAGATAGACAAATAGATATAGATAGAGAGGTGTACAGAAAGACTATGATGTTGACTTTATAAATAACTATGTAGAGGCATACAAAAACAGAATTCTCCCAAATATTAATAGCTGTTATATTTGATAATAAAATTATGAATATATTTTTTTCTTTGTTGCTTTTTCTCCATATTTAAGACAATGGACATACATAATCTTATATATGTAGAAAGTCTAAAATAAGTTTTAAAAAGCAATAAATAAACTAGTGAAAATAATTTATTATGTCATGATGGTTACCCTCTCAGCAAAACAGAGTTTATTTGAATGAAATCTAACAAAAGGCAAGGTTTCTTTATCAGGCTGCCAGAATGCTTGTAATAATAAACTATCCCCTTAACGCACTTTCATTATTCTGACTCTCTCTATCTCATAAATTTGCAGGATATCAGGGCCAAAAAGGGCCTTAGAGGGGAGCTAGTCCCAGATCTTTATTTTGTAAATGAGAAACGTCTAGCCCAGAGAAATGGAAGGACTTGCCATTAGGCAGCAGGAACTGAGTGACAGAGCAAAGGCTAGGACCCCACTTACTCTGAATCATATAACCCATTCAGCAAATGTTTTGCTTTTTCATTTTTCAACACATTGTGTCTAATGCAAGAAATGGTGCTAACATACCTTGGAATATATAAGGACAAATCATGTCTAGTGAAGAAATTGATACAAGTTCACAAGTAAATATAATACTATGTAAAAAAATGCTAAGGTTCTTAAGAGTAAGTTACTATGAGAAGAGGAAAAATCAGGGAATGATAAATGCACAAAGAAATAAACCTGTTGGAAACTGACTGAGAAACTATACAAACTCAAAACATGATGGACTTCATAAAGCATACCTCTGAATGAAAAAGAACAGACTATATTACTCCAGGCATGCAGTAATACAGTAGTATGTTCCTTAATGTGTGTGTATAATATGCACTGTAAATATATTATCTCCTTCTAAGCCAAACCTCAGCTAGGAATCTAAGAGTCAATCTCCCAGTCAGGGCTTCTAGAACACTAACCAAATGTGATTATGTCATGGGAGGTTATTACCCTCTTCTGTAATTAGATGGTGTCTTTTAAGTCAACCTACTCCTTCCCCAAATAAATTAAACACGAAAGCTGAAATACCACAAGTGTGAATCTGGATTTCCTACAACCCCAAAGTGTGACATTTCAGTGTCTGTATTGTGAAATTTGAAAGCAAGATTTTGGTAAAAAGAATATATATTACAGCTACAAAAAGCAATATAGACAGATAAATAGAAACATTCTTCCAAAATACATATGTAGCTGCAAATTAATCTTGAGTAGCCATAAACATTTACTTATATAATTTTACTTCTTCATGCATAAGGAATTCCTTATAATATGCTTTTTCATAAAAAATAAAATCAGTTTAATTAATATAAGAATGGGTATCGACAGGCAAGAGAAAGAAATAAAAGGCATCCAAATTGGGAATAAAGAAGGTAAGTTGCCAGTTTTTGCAGATGACATGATTCTTTATATAGAAAACCCCAGAATCCACCAAAAAAACTATTAGAAACAATAAACAAACACAATAAAGCTGCAGGATACAAAATCAATGTACAAAAATCAATTGTATTCCTATATATTAACAACAAAATTTCAGATGAAAAAAAAATTGCTTTTACAATTGCAACAAAAAGAATAAAATATCTAGGAATAAACTTAACAAAAAATGTGAAGAACCATATATTGAAAACTATGAGACATTTTTAAAAGAAATTGAAGAAGACACAAAGAAATAGAAAGATATTCTGTATATATGAGTTGAAAGAATCAAAAGAGTCAAAATGGCCATATTACCCAAAGCGATATACAGATTTAATGCAATGCCCACCAAAATCCCAATGGCATTTTTTAAAGAAACAGAACAAAAAATCATGAGATTTGTATAGAATTACAAAAAAGCCCAAATAACCAAAGCAATCCTAAGAAGAAAAGAATAAGTATGGAGGTATCACACTCCCCGGCTTCAATTTAAACTACAAAGTGATAATAGCATAGTATTGGCAGAGAAACAGCCACACAGACCAATGGAATAGAGTGGCGAACCCAGAAGTAAATCAACATATATATGGGCAGATAATTTTCGACAAAGGAGCCAAAAACATCCAATGGAGAAAAGACAGCCTCTTCAATAAATTGTGCTGGGGAAATTGGAAAGCCATATGCAAAAGAGTGAAACTAGACTGCTATCTGTCACACCATATACCCAAATTAACTCAAAATGTACCAAAGAACTAAACATAAGGCCTGAAACAATAAATTACACAGTGAAAGCATAGGTACCAAACTTACGGCCCTTGGGTTCAGAGAGGATTTTATGAAATTGACCTCAAAGGCAAGGAAAGTAAAAGCAAAAATAAATGACTAGGACTAAATCAAACTAAAAATCTTCTGCACAGCAAAAGAAACAATCAAAAAAACAAAGAGACACCCAACTGAATGGGAGAAGATATTTGCAAACAACACCTCTGATATGGGGCTAATATCCTAAATATATAAGGGACTCATAAAACTCAACAACCAAAAGACAAACAATCCAATTAAGAAATGGGCATATGATCTGAACAGAGACTCCTCCAAAAAAGACATACAAATGGTCAATAGATATATGAAAACATGCTCAACTTCACTAATTATTAGGGAAGTGCAAATCAAAATCACAATGAGATACCACCTCACATTTGTTTGAATGGCTATTATCAACAAGACAAGTAATAGCAAGTGTTGGAGAGGTTGTGGAGAAAAAGGAACCCTCATACACTGTTGGTGGGAATGCAGATTGGTGCAGCTGCTATGGAAGGCAGTGTGGAGGTTCCTCAAAAGATTAAGAATAGAATTACCATATGTCCCAGCAATCCCTCTTCTGGGTATCTACCTAAAAAATCTGAACACATTTATCCATAAAGATATATGTACCCCTTTGTTCATTGCAGCATTATTCACAGTGGCCAAGACATGGAAACAAAGTGTCCTTCGATAGATGACTGGATAAAGAAGATATGGTACATATATACAATGGAATATTACTCAGCCTTAAGAAAAGATAAAATACTGCCATTTGTGACAACATGGATGGATCTTGAGATTATCATGCTAAACAAAATAATTAGACAGAAAAAAATCAAGAACCATATGACTTCACTCATATATGGGATAGAAAACTGAAAGCAACAAATGAACAAGACAAAGAAAGAAACAAACAAACAAAAACTCATAGACAGAGACAACAGTTTAGTGGTTACCAGAGGGTAAGAGGGGAGGGAGCTGGTAGAGGTGGGCAAAGGGGGTCAAATACATGGTGATGGAAGGAGAACTGACTCTGGGTTATGAACACACAGTGTGATAAATAGATGATGTATTATAGAATTGTACACTTGAAACATAATTTTACTAACCAATGTCACCCCAATAAATTTAATAATTTATTTTTTTAAATGGGTACTGAATGGAGAAACAGTGAAGAAATACATTTAATAATGTTTCAATAGTCCAGATTGAAACCAAGGTTCTATGTTTCTGAAATTTTATGATGGGATAAGTTTTAAGTCTGATACAGTAAACCCATTTTAAATCTAGGAATAAATTAATATTTTCTTAACCTCTTTGCTTAAAAATTATTTATAATATTTAAATAGCTAGTACTTCCAAGTAATTTTATAGTGTGTTCATCAAAGTTTTAAAACATAAAACATGTATTTCTAGGAATGCATATTCACTGTTTGAAGAGTGTTTTCACACTCCCTCTCCTACCTCCAGCCCTCTAGGTTTTACACTTATCCATCTTATGTTCACATTTGACTTTCTGGCATTTACAAAAATATCTCTCCCACTGGCTATGAAAATGTAATATTTTAAATGTGTAGTGTTTGTCCTCAGTCGGGTGGTTTATCATTTTGTGTTTATATGATTTTCTTTTAGCTAATGATGCATTTCTTTTCTACTTACTCTGGCAAAATAAAGAAACAAGAAAACAATTTAGTCACTTTGTTCAATAAAATGTAATGTGCTCTGCGGTCCTTTTTGCAATCTGAATCATTGATGATTCATTGCTAATTCTTTCCTTGGTTTTATAATTGTTGGATGATAATCATTAAAATTTTACTTCTTTAAATTAAAAGGAGAGAGAGAGAGAGAGAGAGAGAGAGAGAGAGAGAGAGAGAGAGAGAGAGAGAAGTGAAGTCCTTTGGGACCATTACAAAATCAAAGCAAAAGAGAGACAAGAAGGAGAGGTAAGAGGAGGAGAAGGAGAAGAAGAAAGTGAGGGAAGGATGAGAAGCAGGAGAAAAAGAAGAGATCAGGTAACATATAGAACTGAAAGACTATTGGGAAGAAAGACACAGGGAATCAACTTTAATCATTCATATTTCGCTGTGCTTTTTCAGAATCCAAAACCTCACAAACTAGGTCTTCATAATCCAGGTTTACCAGGTATTTGGCAGCACACCTATAGGCAAGGTGCTTTTATAATAAAAGTTATAATCACACATATTAAACAATAAATGTACATATTTGCCTCACTTCAGCAAAAGAATATAATCAAGTCTTTCAAGTGTTACCTTTGGCAAGCATTCTGATAGCAATCAATTATGTTTGGTCAGGATCAGGGCAAGAGTTTTTCTAAAATGGAAAAGCTGATTGGGTTACTGGGTTACAATCTTAATGTTGATCTTTAATAACTGTGATTTTGAGCATGTTCCTTAATTTATGTGTGCCTCAGTATTCTCATCTCTAAAATGGCAATATTAAGTAGTATCTACCTGATAGCACTGAAAGGCATAAAAGATTTAGGTCTTGCACCTAGTAATGGCTCATTAATAAATGCTAACTATTATTATCTATTGCATGCAACCTTTTGGACAGCTTATTTTAAAACTTTGAAGCAGATGTCTTAGTCCATGTTCCCCCAGAAGCAAACCCTGAAACTAGGATTATCGTGCAAGGAACTTATTTGGGAGCTGATTCCAGGAAGTGCAGGTAGGCTGTGGAGCATTAAGATGGGGAAGGAAAGGAAGCCAAAACAGAGTGTATCAGTGAGCAGGTTACCAATGTAGGCAGCTAGGACTCAATCCATCTGGAGACCTCAAGACAATACTAGAATATTCCTTAAGGTTGTCCAACATGTGGAGTGAGATAGTGGTTTGGTTTTTCCCCAACAGCTCCAATCTATCGTTACTCTGGAAGATCTTTCCTGTCCAGTTTTCTCAGCACTGCCTTGTACAGGACCATGCTTGTGGGAGGAGAAAACCATAAGGCAGGGGGCTGCAGGAGTTTATAATAGGAACACAAAGCTGTACACAGGACCGATTAGAGCCAAGAGGATACAAGGCAGGTCCCTGAAGGGGTCAATTACACATATGCAACTTGTTTAGAATTCTGTTTCAAGAAGGACTTTTCCCATAAATATTTAATAAGCATCTACTCTGCTCAAAGCATTAAACTAATAGTAATTAAAAGGTCAATCAGGCATGGCTTTGTCATTCAATGAGCTAATAGCCTAGCTAAAGAGGGGTTGGGTAGACAATGTTGTTTTAACTCAAAAACTTCCTTTCCTCCATCCACTACATAATTTCCTTCCTCTGAATTTCAAAAATAATAAAAGTTAAAAACTAACTCCATACTTAAAGAGTAGAGGGGGATCGTAGCCTTACTTTCCAGAGAGGCTGGACATGTTCTAGCATTCATTTGAGAGTAGCAATGTAGGCTTGGGTGAGTTATTTCACTTTTCCAAGCCTCAATTTTCTTTACCTATAAATGGGGATAAGAACAGTTAAATTATAGGCTGTCTGTGAGCATTAATTATGCCTTAAATGTGCTTGAAACTATGCCTAGTATCTATTATAGTAAAGACACAACAAATGGCCATTTCTTAGCAAGTTGAATTTTTAAACACCCACACTACGTTGCCACATATTAGTAGGGGTTAGATGAGGATAGCAAGAGTTCATGGAGTCAGATACCTGGTTTTACTGGAGAAAAGATTATTGACTGGGGAGACATAGCTAGTGTTTGCCTCTTATCTTGTCCACTCTTACAGTTGTGCCAATTATTTGAAGTGCTTCAACTTCTCTGATGCCCACTTGCTTTGCTTGTAAAACCCGGATAACAACACCTGCCTAGCTAACCACAGGAAGAAAGTGTGAGACTAGCTTAAGATAGAAATCATTGAGAACCATTCAAAAGACTACAGTCTATACAAAGAGGAAAGGGAGAGAAAAAAATGTACTGCTAAATAACTGTCAGAAAAATCTTCTTCCATTAGCTGTCATATTTCAGTGGAGAAAAATATAGACAAATGCAGCCTAATTTTACCAGTATTTTGTGAATGTCACCAGTCCAAGCATACAAACTGATCTAGATAAGCCAGTAATATATCAATGAGTTTATACCAGCATCAAAAATGTAACCAGTATTGAGTCTTCCCTCAGTTTCTCCAAAGCTCTCTTATTTTAGAAGTGACCTTAGACCTTGAAATGAATTCTCAAATAATTTGCCAGAGACGAAGAGACTTCCAGGGCTGTTCCCTGGGGACCATCAACTAATGCCAGCAATAATCATGGCGCCTGAGTTTGAGCCTTAACGACAGTACACATCCCAGCAGAGAGCTCCCAGGTGCTATCACTTGCACTTTCATCCATGTTGTTTCATCAAGATTAGAACAGTTGCTCCAACAGAAAGGATATTCAATACGTCATACGTGTTGAGCAGTTATGGAGTATGGTAAGCCTTTTTCTGAAGAGAAACACAAGATCCCTGCTCATTTCTTCTTAAAACTTTCCTCAGCTCAACATATACTACCAAGTAAACTGTTATTGAAAGCCCCTCAGTTTCATCGTTCTGGAGGTCAAACATGAGGCAGACTGTGTACATATAAGTGATATGCTCATCTGCAGTACCCTGTAAAGCACTGTCATGTAAAGAAGAAAGCCCTGTACCAGGAGTCAGGAGGGCTAATGTCTAAACTTGCTCACCTACTATTAATGCGTCAGTTTTTTCAACTATGAAATAGCGATAAAAATACCTGCTTTGATTACCATGTCGTGAGTCTGCAGAGCCAAGAAACAAAATAAAACTCTATGTTCCAAAGAGATACCATCTATTATCCTTCATTCACTGTTTCTGTTACACCTAGCCCTTGACTTGTTCCAGTCAGCACTTCATAAGTATATGTTGGCAATGCTGTTAACACTGCATTACAATATGCAAAGATGTAACTAAATCACCTACATCTGATCCCTTAATTGCCTTTGCATCTCTTCTTTCTTTATCCTTCTCTATTCTCAATTATCCTCTAAATTTCTCTCAGTTGCTATTTCATGAAAAGATGTCAGATTAGCTGCTTAAAAATTACCTGGCAACTTTCAAAAAACACAAATCACAATGAAATACCTAACTGTAGGGAAATGAATAAACAGATTAACGCATCTCCATATACTGGATAGTGGAGTGGGGAGGGGGGAAGAGAGAGAGAGAGAGAGAGAAAGAGAGAGAGAAAAAGAGTTAGAATAGCTTAGCCTACACTTTAACACAAACAATAGCTATATTTTCATATATGTGTGTATATACCTTCTATTCTCTACCCTGTTAATACACCCCCTAGAGATGAGCACATCTCCAGCCCTCTGTTCAGTAGATTTGCCACATGACTAAGTTTGGGCTAAAAGGATGTGAAGACAAGTGATATATATGACTTCCAGGTCACCTCCTTAAAAGGAAAGCCATTACACTGGAAATTCCTTTATCCTTTCCCACAGGCTGAGAAGTCATGACAGTGTAAGTGGCCATCTTGCACCTAGAGGTAGAGGCAATATCATGAGAACTGCAGAACCACCTGGGCAGAGAGCATCTCAGAATGCCCTCCCTGTCCTGAGCCACCTGCCTTCCTGCAAATATACATAGATCCTGCTTGAGCCACTGAATTTTTTAGGTTTCTATTAGAACATCTTAGCCTACATGCTAACAATACAATCGTATCTATAATTTCTTATAAAATTAAACATAAAATTACTAAATTAGCACCTACAAGCAATGCTACATCTTCAATAATAAAAGCAGCAAGCACGATTTGATGCATGTATCCTATGTCTAGCCCCAAGCTAGATGGTGGAGCTGCTGGAATAATGAAAAAAATAATGATTCTTGTTTTCATGGAACTTCAACTCTGCACCAAAACAAGTGTTTTCTAATTCAAATAATTAAATAAGTAACTAAGTTCCATTACTAGAAAAAAAAAAGCACAAATTATCATGGGAGTAAATACCTAGGGGGTAAATCTTAATTCTCTTTTACTTTCTTCAGGTTTCTTCATAATTTTCCCTGGGTCAGGGTCTTGTATTTATCAGTTCCCAGTTCCATTCCTTCATTGGGCTTCATTATCCTTCTTACTCATCATTTTTATAAAATACCATTGTTTCCCTCCAGTAAAATTATCTTTTATATAAACTAATTTGAGGGAGTTTTCTGTTTGGGGAACTAAATGCTCCTTAAGTAAATGAGGAAGATAAACTTTGCAAATGCATATAAATATTGTATTTTATCCAATAATAACCTTCATTTTTATATAGCATGTATTTCTTTATACAATATCTGAATTTATTTTTATTTTAAAATGAGATTCTGGAATGCCATTTCAAGCTTGAACAATTCCAATGAAAAAGATCCAAAATGCCATTTCAGCATGTCGCTCTACAAAAATATAATTGTTCAGCACATTGTAGTTTCTGAAGCTTTCACTAGAGCAAAATTTGCTTTATTCTAGAGCAAAATGGAAAATTGCATCATACTGTAGAATACAGAACTATCTTGCCCAAGTATTTCTGATCAAGAATGTAAACACAGTCACAACTCATACGTCTTCCCATTAATTGCTCAGATGTTCACCTGGCCAGTCACAGAAGTCCAAAACTTACCAGCTCTATTAGAAAGTCTCCAGTTTCATGTGTTTCCTGGCGATCTTGAGCCTCACATGGCTCCAAAGGCCTGACTGTAAGTTCTGTTGCTCTGGCCAGATATGTTGCACACCCAGAGAGAAAGGCGAGCTCCTTTATCAGATGGCTCAGCTGCACCCTACTTGGCTCTCAACCTAACAGGCTCCACTTTCCTGCCAGTCCTAGAAATTATTCAAACAAGCCAATTGCATCCTCCTACAGGTACTGAGAGACAACTTATTCTCTTTTTATTACAAAACCTGCCTCTCAGAACTGTTGTTTTTCACTCTGTTCCCAAATTCAGTCCTCATGTGTCCCTATGTGGCATGCAGTATCCTCCCCTGGACTGAGAGTATATGACTAATAAATTGCTATCTATGTCATCTGTCCAGTGTCAGGGATTCTGTGTTCAGCCATCTTGGAGGTTTAGGCTGTGAGATTCCTCCCTCACCAACAGGGTCAACAGGAGGTTATCAGAACACCAGCTGAGGCCTCCCCTGCAAAAATAACCAGGAGCCTCAGGAACTGAGTCCAAAAGCAGAACAGAGAGACCATTCAAACCTGATTAGTTTACTTCTGTCCTTGCTTCTTCCTGCCACACATTCACATTGCCACTGGTAAACAAGTCCAGGACAGTTGCTTGGTATCTTGAGAACTCCATGCCCTTGCTGATACTGCTGTGGTCCTCACATTGGGGACAAAAACACAGCTCTGTTTACTCTGTTTACTCTCAACCACCTTCTCATCCGTTGATCCTAGGGTCTCCCAAAGTTGGCTAAATCTTAAAAGCATCTCTTCAACAATATAGCTTCAACAATAGTCTGTGCCTAAAACAATCTTACACAAGATCTCAGTGGTTTTTTTTTTTCTTTTCTTTTTTTAATGAGTCTAGTCTTCCCAGTTGCTCAAGGTCATTTAATTTCAGGATTTTATTATTCCTCTCCCTACTACAGACCATTATCTTTACCATTTTGTTTGATCCTAACTAACTCTCTCATTTAGACTCTAGTAGTACTGAAGTTGGGATATTGGACCCTTTCCTCCCCAAATCCCCTGAGTTCTTCATGTAAAATTATTAACTCTCCATCAAGAGGCTAATTTTGTATCTTAAGAAGCTTTTGCTAAAGTATTCCATTTTTAAATAAGCTCTAGCTCAAAGAGGGGCTAGTTTGTTACATTTGTATAGCTGAAGTATACACCATCTTACTTCCACCAAGAGTTTCTGGAAGTTTATTCACTGGACTAAAGCAATAACAGAAACATAGATCTCTTGGTACACACAAGTAAAAGAGGAAGGATGGCATGGTGGTGATAAAGACATCAGTCTCCAGAGTAGTGCTGCTCCAAAGGAACAGAATACAAACAGATGTAATTTAAAATTTTCAAAGCAGCCCATTTTCCAAAAATAAAACCAGATACAATTGATTTTAATAATATATCATATTTAACCCAATTCACATAAAATATGACGGTTTCAATATGTAACTAAGAGTTATGCATTCTTTTTTCATAGTAAGTCTTTAAAACCTAGAGTGTATTTTATACTTACAGCACATTGTAATTTGGACTTGCTCTATTTTAAGTGCTCAATAGGCACATAAGGCTAGTATCTGTTACAATTCACAGCGCATTTCTAGAGAGAAAATGCCAGAATTCTCATCTCAGCTCCATCACCTATTGGCAGTTTAACTGAGCCAGTGACCAAAAATCGCTGTGATAAGTTTCCTTACCTACAAAGGAGGGATGATGATAATAGTTCCTACCTCAAACGGTTGTTACTGGGGTTAAATGAGTTAGTACTTAAGACTACAGAACAGTGTCAGGCATATTAAAACTTAGTGAGAGTTAGTGAATGCTATTAATGAATGCAAAACCAAGGCCAGAAGGCCAGTGTGATTCCTTTTCTTTCTGATTCAGTCTTTTTTTCCATTAGTATGTGCCTGCCAGCACTACTTGATTGGCAGTTGGTATTGGGAAAATTGTAAACCACCGGGGGACTTCCTTTTGATGGATTTAACTTTTGCAGCTAATCCAATTTTTTTTTTTTTTTTTAGCTGAGCCATCCTG
The DNA here is from genome assembly GCF_001890085.2 of Hipposideros armiger. Taxonomy (NCBI): domain Eukaryota; kingdom Metazoa; phylum Chordata; class Mammalia; order Chiroptera; family Hipposideridae; genus Hipposideros; species Hipposideros armiger. The sequence goes on from NW_017732199.1 coordinate 563,437, forward strand.
CTACCTGTTGGCAGCTCAGCGGCTGCTCAGCTCGGGCTGGACCTGAACCGCTGTTGCTCAGAGCTCAAATTCCTGAGCGAGCTCTTAACCAACTGAGCCACTCGGCCGGCCCTGCAGCTAATCCAATTTTAATGAAAAACCTGATTAGGTCACTTTCGTTTCCTTCTATTTCCCCATCACCTCTTTGACTTTCTTGCGATGTGTTTCTTATGGGTCATCTTTTGTTCCCTCCTCATTTATTCTCTATCACTTAATTATGTGACCCAAGTCAAGTTGCCTGATCTCTCTGAAACTCAGTTCCCTCATCTGTAAAATGGGGATAGGAAGCCTTGCTCTTGGGGTTTCTGTGATATTCAATGATGCGACACAGTAAAGTACCTACACAATGCAAGTCCTTAGTGTAGGGAACTTGAGGTAAATGTACATCTCGGTCATCAGCGCTATGGTCTTCCTCTTCCGCTCAAGCCCGCATCATACAATTGTAACAAATGCTAACTTAGAAACTAGGACAGCAGAAGCAATTTCTAATAAAGTTGCTTTGCACTGTAATCTGTGATTTTATTGTATCTCCTTACACATGTAAATGCAGACACTCACACAAACTGACATACTCATACCCGGACATGCACACAGAGATAGACACACAAGCACACCCACAACCAAATAGTTTGTCAAGGTACATTTTATTTGAGAAGAGACAATAGGGATGATCAAATCAAGACCTCTCCTTTCTTTGGCAGATAAGGTGAAGAGAATATAAGGAGGTTGATCATTTTCAAGGTCACACTGCTGTTACTGATAATGGTTACGAGCAGACACTGGCCTGACAGCCAGTCCATTTTTCATTCCATTAGCCACCTGTTACATGTCCACAGGGGAAAAAAAGCCATAAAAATATTTCTCTTGATTTTGTACTGATTATTTGACATTATTACGGGGTTACCTTCTAATTAACATTTTTGGGGGAATTTTTTAAATTTCAAATATCATAGTAGGCTGAATTAAAAAGAAATATAGGAAAGAGAAAAATATGAAATTCTGAATTCCAGCTTAAAGAAGGCGTTTATTGGGTCTATATTAAATAAGCCTTTGAAAAAAATCTTAATTGCAAACATTATTTTTAATATCTGAAAATGTCAAAACAATACATGGTAGTTGTGATTTTTACACCACATTAAAAATTATACAATCAGCTATTAACATATTAATTTAATATATTATATACCTCAGCAGAAATTATGAATCAGAAAATACCATTAAAAATTAGAGTACAAACTGCAATTTTAAAGGAATGTAATTTCCCACTTTTTATTCAATATTTTCAACTAATATAGACACCTAGTCTATATATAATAATGTCTTCTCTTAAGAATTCTGCACAGCTGATTTTGTAACCATAGGAAGCAATGCATCTTGAAAATAGTTGTTATAAAATACCTTTATGTTGTTATTAAGACTTATAAAAATAACATGATTTTATAGGATGATTCTGTGGTAATGGCTATGAGTTATATTTTTTTGTAATTTCATTTTTTACTTGATCCTGATTCTATCTATGGTGATATAAATATTTTCTTCAAAACTTTTGCTTAAGAATTTTAATTTAAAAAAGAGTATTTACCCTTAATTAAAACAAATTAAAATTTCAGAAGACATACAATGTTATTAATATTAACAAATTAGGAAGAAATATGTATATATCATGAAGCATTTACAGTAATTCAAAACATTTTTATAAAGTCTATTAAGGTTAAATCATTCTTAATGACTATAAAATTTAGGACATGCTAAAGCAAACTATTGTTAAAACAACCAGATATTTATCACACACATACTATACACACACACACACACACACACACACACACACACACACACAATAAGGGCAGTGGATAAAAATACATTGTTTTATTATTCCAAATATTTGTGTTTAACTGAAAACATTTTCTATATATATATATGATAATGTAAATTAAAACATCACTTATTATCAAATGTGAATAATTTTCTGAATGGAAATAAATATAAAATGCCAGTTTTCACTTGGTCAATATCTACTTATGTAGATATTCTAGAAAAGCATTAAAACCAAGGTAAAATATTTATTAGAGGGACTCAACAGTAGATTTGAGATGTCAAAAGAAAGAATCAGCAAAATAAACGGTAGATATATGAAGACGATGCAATCTAAAAAACAGTGAAGAAAAATAATGAAGAAAAATGAACAGAGCCTCAGTAAAATGTAGCCAATCATTAAAAGCACTACCAAAAATGCAATGGGATTACTAGAAGGAGAAGAAGCAGAAAGGGGAAGAAAAAATATGTAAAAAAATAATGACTGAGACAGGAAGCACACTGTAGCTGAGAAGTGTGTGAACATCAGCCTGGCCCAAGCCCTTACTTACCTCACTGCACTATGGACTTCTGTGTTCTGTGTGTTTTGTCTTGTTGTGGAGGATGTAGCTTCACTGGCCCATGTTGGTATTATCATTGCGCTCTTCCTGGGTGAGGCAGTCGCTTGCTAGCCATTGGGTGGCTGCTCACCACGGCTCATGGCAGCACACAAAAGCTCACACCCCCTGCCAGCCAGCCCCACTGCAGCCTATGTCATTGCCGGCAATCACAGCAGCCCAGCTCTAGGTCGAGCTGTTGTTCGCCATCTTAGCTGTAGAGGGCTCAGTGTCACTGGCCCTCATCTGGGATCTGAACCAGGCCCTGCTGCTCCGAGCTGGTGTCCCAAGCCAACTCCTAACCAACGTGCCAGTCGGCTGGCCCAAATTCACCTTATTTTAAAAACTCATGAATAAGCTTCACTGCTTTCATATTTTATTGTTACATATATTTTAGTAATTCTTGTCATTTAATGTGTTCACATTAAAAGAATTAAAAAATTATTGGGGTAAGTTTTTGTGGCCTGTCAGTGGTCCACAGATAATTATAATATGCCCACACTGAGCTTGTTACCATTTGCTCGGTCCCACGCATGCAATGGCAAACAAAATACATATATAAGGGTCAGGTCTCCCAGAGTTTGTAGTCCAGCCATTAAGCCTCATTTTAAATCATAGCTGAATGTGAATTATTTTAAATGAGAACATGTCAAAGGAAGGCTGACCTACAGATTCATAAAGCCTCTAGGAAAAGAAAGGCATTAAAGCTGCAATCTTACAAATGACTAGGATACAGCCAGGCCTTGGGCTGGGCTGTGGTGGGGCCAGAATGGAGGCTGGGTGGAGAGCATTTAGCTGGAGGGCTCTGCATATGCAAAATCCCTGATCTAGTGAACAGGGTGGAGTGTACCGGGAATTGAGCCAGACAGGATGTGGCTGGAAAAGAAGCAAGAGAGAATGAAGTTGAATTCAACTGCAAGAGTTCTGGCCAGATGACATGGAACCTTGAAAGCAAGTTCAGGGCTGAATTCTAAGGCTGGGAGCCCTGCCTGGAGTGGCCTATAGAAGCAAGAAAAAGAAGAGCATCCTGGCCCCTGTCTGGGAATACTTACTCAGAGACTCGCAGAATGGCAGCCACACATCTGCTCACTATATTTGACCCTGACTCTGCCCATGAGAGGATCACAGAAGTGGGACACTTCCACTCTGGGTTGCAGAACTCAATAACCTTTGAGGATGTAACCATGAACTTTACCCAGGAGGAGTGGGAATTGTTGAATTCATCTCAGAGAAAACTGTACAGAGATGTGATGCTGGAGAACTATAGAAACTTGGCTTCACTGGGGCATCAATTCAGCAAACCCACTGTGATCACTGAGATGAAGCAGGAAAATGAAGTGGAAACAATAGAAAGAATTCACCAAAATACATGTTCAGATGGGATGATTGTCCTGAAAACCAAACAAGTGCAACATAAGCAAGATATTTCGGATAAAGAAACACTCAGTGGTGAGAAGAAGGCAGAAACTCATGTAGGCAAACTTATTGAATGGAATGAGATTGTTAAAGCCTTGAGCAAGAAATCTAGCTTCCTCAGAAAAAGAGAACTCATCCTGGAGAGAAACCCCATCAATGCCTTGACTCTAGAAAAGCCCTCAGAGATTGCTCACATCTTAAGCCACATGAGAGAATTCTTTCTGGGGAAATGTCCCAGGAATGTAAAAAAAGATGAAAATGCCTTCACCAGGAGCTCTTACTTAACCATGAACAAGAGACAACATACAAGAGACAAATCCTCTGAATGCAGTCACTGTGGGAAAGTCTTAAGTCCAATCTTATACCTCAAGAAGCATGAAAAAATTCACATTAGAAAAAAATTATTTTCAATGTAGTTGGTGTGGTAAATTATTACAAAGCCACTCAGCCATTAAGTTGCACATGAGAACCCACACTGTGGGAAAACCTTTTAAGTGTAATCAATGCAGGAAAGCATACAGCTCAAATTCTTACCTTATACGACACAAGAGAAATCATACTGGGGAGAAGCCCTATGAATGCCATGACAGTGGGAAAACCTTCAGCAATAGCTCACTTCTCAGACAACATAAAGGAGTTCACTTAAGAGAAAAAACCTACAGATGTAATCAATGCAGCAAAACCTTCTGTAGGCGATGTAGGCTTACCATGCATGAGATAACACATGCTGGAGAGAAACCTTATGCATGCAATGATTGTGGGAAAACCATTAGTATTTTTGCATACCTTAAAAGACATGAGAAAATCCACATTAGAGAGAAATAATTTGAATGTAGCCACTGTGGAAAAGTACTAAGTAGTCAGTCAGCCCTTAAGACACACCTGCGGATACACACTGAAGAGAAACCTTACAAGTGTGATAAATGTGGGAGAACTTTTAGAGTCAGCTCTAATCTTGTCATGCACAATAACATTCATACTGGAGAGAAACCCTACAAGTACAATGACTGTGGGAAATCCTTTAGGGACTGCTCATGCCTTAAAGAACATGTGAGAATTCACACTGGAGAAAAGCCCTTTATGTGTAATGAATGTGGAAAAGCTTTCAGAGTAAAACCTTTCCTCTTTTTGCACAAGACAATTCACGCAAGAATGCAATATGAATGTAAGGAATGTAAGGGAAAGTCTTCAGTGTTTTCTATCTCATAGAAGACATATGAAAAACCATACCAGGGAAATGAAACCCTTTAAGTGTAGTGAGTGTGGAAAAGCCTTTAGGAGGCATGTCTCTCTTACAATATACAAAAGAACTCACACAGGAGAGAAAACTTATTAGTGTAATCAATGTGGGAAAACCTTCAGTGTGAGGTGTAATCTTACTGTGCACAGGAGAGTACATACAGGAGAAAAACCCTATAAATGCCATATTTGTGGGCATTCTTTCAGTAAACTTGTATACCTTCGGTGTCATGAGAGAACTCATGATGGATAAAACTCCTAATGATGTCCATGCAGAGCAGCATTCAGTGAACTCGCAATCTTCAAGACATACAAACAAATGCTAGCTGAAGAAAAAAACTGGATGTAAAGAATGTGGGAAAGCCTCTGAATAACACATATGAGGGAGAAACCTTAGCTATGCAATGACCATGAGAAATCCTTTGTTCATTCATCATCCCATAGAAGATATGTGACAACTCAACACTGAAGAGAAAAACTTAAAATCTTTAAGACTTGATACTCACAAAAAATGAACACCTACTGTATTAACCACTATGAAAAATAAATAAACAAATAATGACTGAAAACTTCCTAAAATTTATTAGAAACACTAATTTACATACCAAAAAGCCCCCCAAAACTATAAGAATAAACACAAAGAGATTCACATCCAGATATATCATAGCCAAAATGTTGAAAGCCAAAAATAAAAATCTTAAAATTAGTAAGAGAAAAATGTTTCACCACCTACCAAAGAACTCCCCCACAATAAGATTAACTGCTGTTTTTTGTATGTTTCCTCTTTGTTCTTTTAGAAATAATGAAGGACAACATAGAAGCCAGTGAGAGGACATGTTCTAAGGGATGAAATTAAAATACTGTTACCAAGAATTTTACATTTAGCCAAACTATCTTTTAGAAATGAAAGTAAAATAATTTCCAGATAAGTCAATGCTGAAAGCTATGTTGCTAGCAGTCCTGCCTTCCAAGAAATATAAGAGAAAATTCTTCCTACTGAAAGCAAATGACATCAAGCAGTAATTTAAATCCACATTAAGAAAAATAAATCAAAGAGTATCAGTAAAGATAATAATTATACAGGTAATTATAAGAGACAATATAATTACATACTTTTCTCTATTCTTCTGTTACCTGATTTTAAACACAATTGCCTAAAACAATATGAATATAATCATATTGTTTGACTTACAAAATACAAAAATGAAATATATTTAAAATAATGCAGCCATAAAACAAGCCTCAATAAATTAAAGTAGATTGAAATAATACAATGCATGTTCTTCAACCACGGTGGAATTAAATTATACATCAATACCAAAAGGATGTTTGAAAATTCACAAATATGTGAAATTTAATACACTACTTCCAAATTATCAATGGGTCAAAGAAGAAATCACAAGTGAAATTCAAAAATACCTTGAGATAAATGAAAATAAAAACTCAAAGTATAAAAATTTATGGGATATAGCTATACAGAGAGGTATTTGTAGCTGTAAATGCCAATATTAAAATTAAAAAGATCAATTCACTAACCTAACTTTCCAGTTTAGGAGTCTAGAAAAAGAAGAACAAGTTAAACATAAAACAAGTCGAAGGATGGAAATAGATTAGAGGATAAATAAGTTAAATACAAAAAAGAAAAATAGAAAAAAATAAACAGCTAAAAGTTGGTTAAATAAAAAGATCAACATAATTGACAAACATTTAATTAGACTGGCTGTGAAAAAAAAAGAGAGAAGAATCAAATTATTAAAATCAAGAATAAAATAGGGAACATCATTACAAACCTTGCTGGAAAAAAAGGGAATATGAAAAAAATGTATGCCAACAAATTAGATAAATAAAATGCAACAATACACATTACCTGGAAATACACAAATTACCAAAACTGACTCAAGAGGAAATAGACTATATAATAAGTAAAGATTTACTAATTAAAAATTTCACACATATTGTTAAGAAGACAATACTCTATAAATTAATTTACAGACTCAACACAATCCCTATCAAATTGCCAACTGCCTTTATTGCAGAAATTGACAAGGTGATACTAAAATTCATATGGAAATGCAAAGGACCTAGAATAACAAACGAACAAAAATATTTTGAAAAAGAATAAATTTGAAGGACTCACACTTTATGGTTTTAAAACTTGCTGCACAATTATAGTAATAAATGCAATATGGAGTTACATAATAATTAAAATATAAATCAATATAATAGGATCGAGAGTCTAGAAATAAACCCATACATTAATGGGCAATAGATTTTCCACAACAGTGCCAAAATAACTCAATAGGGAAAGAAGTGTTTTCAACAACTATTGCTGAATATCCACAGGAAATGAGGTTGAACTCCTATCTCACACCATAAAAAAATACTAAAATATTAACTCAAAATGGATTATAAACATTAATTGTAAGAGCTAAAAACTATAAAACTATAAAACTCTTCGATAAAAACATAGGAGTGAACTTGCACAATGCTGGGTTTCATGATGCTAAACTTTCATGATGCTGTCAATGGCATCTTAGATATGAAACGAAAACACAAGAAATAAAATAAAATAAAAATTTGGCTGCATCAAAAGTAAAAAAATATATATATTGTGCTGCAAATAATACCACTTCACATCTACTAAGATGGTCATATTCAAGAAGACACACAATAACAAGTGTTGGTGAGGATGCAAATAAATTGGAACATTTTTACATTGCTTATGTGAATGTAAAATCGAACAATTACTTTGGAAAACTGTTTGGCAGTTCCTACAAAGCTTAAACATAGAGTTGCTATGTGATCCAACAATTCTACTTTTAGGTACATATGCAAGAGAAATAAAAACATGTCCACACAAAAGTTTGTACATAAATGTTCATAGAAGCATTATTCTTAAATGCTAAAAGGTTAAAACAATTCAATTGTCTATCAACTGAAGAATGGATAAACAAAATATTATCGGCAATAAAAGGGAATGAAATATTGATATATGCTACAACATTGATGAAACTGGGAAACACCATGCTAAGGTGAAGCAAGCCAGTACATACTGCATGTTTGCATTTATATTTATGTCTGTAATAGGCTAATCTATAGGTAGCAAACATAGATAGATTAGTGGTTTCATATATGCTTGTGGGCTGGATGGAAGGTAACCATTGGGAGTGACAGCTAAGGAGTATCAGGTAGCATAGGGTCTCTTTTATGGTGATGAAAATGTATTAAACAGATTGTGTTGATGATTGCACAACTATGTATATACTAAAATCCACTGAATTGAACACTTTGGTGAATTTCATGGCATGTGAATTATATCTCAATAAAGATGTTTTAAAATTGGAATGAAATGTAATATCATCAGGAGAAATAAAAACTCAGGGTAAACAAACTTTTGATTTTTTTAGGTGAAGTATTTTTACACAAATGACAAAATAGTAACAACCAAAAATGAATAACTTATGTATTTTGGGCAAAGGAAATAATTTATTGGTCTGACACCTTAAAAGAAATGTTATTGTGCTAGAAAAAGTGAAGTCCATTTCTGTAAAAATTCCTACAGATTATTTAAGATTAACAATGACTTTAAGAGGTCAATCTCATGAAAGGGGAAATATTCTGAAGAGGCTGAATTTTGGAGCATAAAATTGAATCCAGACAATCCTAAACCTTTTTGAAGCATTTGAATCTGTGGAGACTTACCCTAAAGCATAGCAGTTGTCTCATTACATTATGTGCAGGTGTTAGAAATGATATATATTTATAACCAAAAAGTGTCTTGCAAAATTCAATGTGATATTTTTTTTCTTTTATTGTGTGATGAACCACCTTAGCTGCAGGCTATAGTTATTTCTATGATGCTTCAATTCTTAATCATTTATGTAGAGTACTCTACATAGTTAGAAATAAGCCTTGTGAAAGCACCATTCTTTGGAGGGCCTTCAAATCTGTAAGTCTATCTACATGTTTGCATTACTTTGAGGAGAGGCTAGTTTCATAAGAACACAACACCCCAAGAGTTAAGAACTGCTGCTTTATAGTGTTGGTTTAATCTTATATTTTCCTTCAATTTTTAACGTTAATCCATCACAAGTCCTTAAAAATGCTGACCCTTGTTTTCTTCTACAACAACAAAAAAAGAGATTTGAATGAGATAAAATTAAGAACTCACCTCTAACAGCCTATGTTCTTAATTTTTCTCTAATCTACTTAGATAGCGAATCACAACTTTTTTATTTACCTTGGTTATACTTTGTTGTCAATCCTTGCATGTCCTCACATATTCATTGCAGGGGTGGAACATCTTGGTGTCACTATAGACCTCTGATGTCTTGTGTACAGTCATCTTTATGTGTGCCCTCTACCTGGTGTATATTTGAGAGGCATCTCCACAGGATCCTACCACGCCACTTGGCTTTGTCACTAGAAATCTCATGGTAAACTTTTTAGTCTTTTTCTAAAAGTGATTTAGTTATCAATTATATATTATTGTAAACCACAAAATAAATAAATAAATGACTATGTCTAATATTGAATACATAAGAATGTGCCCATCCTATTTTAGATATAAACCCTGGATTTCTTAATTTAACTTTTGTACCTAGGGTAAGTTAATGGTCCATCTCTCTATAGCCACATTCTTAATGCATCTGTTTTCAATCAAATAGTTGATTGACATGGAATCAAAGCCTAAAGTATGAAAAAACAGAGAAAAAAGTTTATGATGCAGCCATTTACCTAGTAACTACCAAAATAATTAGAGGCCTCTTTTTCAGATCTCTCCTCTCTCTCTTACTTTATAGTCAATCTTTCATATAGTACTAAAGCTCATGCCTACTTTCACTCTTTTCATTCATAACTTCTCATCCAGGCAATTCATATAGTTTCCTGGCTGCTTACTCAAAGATTGTGTGTAGCCTAAAGATAAGGTTGCCTCATCATCCATAAATATTTGTCTTTGCTTCCTGAATAATCTTTTTAAAATATAATAAAAATAATAATCAGCTCAACAATTCTACCTCTATAAATTCTACAGAATTGCTTACAATCCAAAAAATTATAAATGAATTGGAGTTGCAACATATAAATAAACCCGGAAATACTCATTGCTGTATAACTAGATGTTTTTAAAGTTTTTTTCTTTGTGTTACTAAATGTGTAGGCCCAGTTTAGGAAATCATTAGATATCAGTTATAACAGGTAAGGCAAGAACTATTCTAGTTGAGAAGAGATTGATGCTTAGCATAAGAAAAAAATATGCTTAACTTGATAGGGTAAGGGAATTTGGGGGTTAACATTGGCTGCCCCTAAATTAGGGGCAGGTGTCACGGACATTAGTGAAGCTCTCAGAAGGGAAGAGAAGGACTCCTAACACTATGGCAGTGCATCTGGTTTTAAGGATAGATCAACAGCTAATAACAGGCTTCCCAGGGTGAAGACTGGCACATTTTTTTTGAAACTATAGCAGTTGAGATTTATAATAATTGAAAAATTATTTTCTTTTCAGTGCTGTAATTACCCTCCATGAACTCAAAATATTTAGCATAAGTCTTTTATATACAACAGCCTTGGATGTGTGTACTACTTTGGGGAAGAAAGGAGTAAAGAGGTGTCTGTGCCTTAAGTAATGTACTCGTGGGGCAAAGAAAAGATAGCAGCATTATGGAGCGGAAACTAAGAGTGAGGAATAGCATGGAATCAGTATCAGGCATTTGGAGCTGAAAGTAACAGTAAAGCATTCCCTACATATTAAAGAATCCTAGAAAATATTTGAATATATTTGCTCGACTTTCTTTTATATATGAGATACAGAGGTCATTTTATTTGGATATTTAATGAATCCCTCCAAAAGGCTGGAGAACTTGGAGGCATTTTGGCAGATTTTACATCAATTTATTAACTTTGTTGTATCTATGAAGTAAGAATTGTGAGGTAAATTGGGGTGGGGATGAAGGACAACAGGTAATCTTTTTCTAAATATATGTATTTCTCTGTGTTTTAACTTTTTACAAAAACCTTTACTGGTTTTAAATCCATGTCATCTATAAAGTGTTCCCAGACTATTCTACCGCAGGCAGAATCAGTCACTTTCTTTTCTCCATGATCTCCTCAAGGGCAGGGACCATGACTAGCATATAAGTAACTTAATACATGTTTTTTGAATGGTCATTTAATTTAACACCATTCTTTCACAGATAAAATAGATGAGGATCAAACATATAAATTGTTCGGGCCGGCCGAGTGGCGCGATGGTTAAGAACTCGCTTGGGATGCCAGAGGGCCCCGGTTCGGATCCCACATATGAGGGCCAGTGACACTGCCCTCTACAGCTAAGATGCTGAACAATGGCTCAACCTGGAGCTGGGCTGCTGTGAGTCGCCGGCGACAGCGTGGGCTGCAGTCCCTGTGGCAGTGGGTTGCCATGGGCTACCGTGTGTAGCCAGCAGCCAGCGTGAGCGGCCAGCAGCCGCAGTGAGCGGCCGTCCAGAAGCCGGCGACTGATCTGCCTCACCCGGGAAGAGCACAATGATGGTGCCAACTTGGGCCAGTGAAGCAACATCCTCCACAACTAGACTGAAGAACAAAACAACAGCAACTTGTCTGTCCCCCTTCCCCCAATTCCCCAGCACTGTTCCCATCCCCCCAATTCACCAATAAAAATCTTTAAAAAAAAAAAAACATATAAATTGTTCATGCAAAATGACTTTTTCAAACTGTGGTCCCTGGACCAGTAACATCAGCATCTCCTGAGAACTTGTTAGAAATGCAGTCTTGGGCCCTATCCCAGACCAAGAGATCCCAAAACTCTGGGCCTGGGCCCCAGAGAGCCATGTTTTAACAATCTCTCCTGGTGATTCTGATGAACACTCAAGTTCGAGAACCACTACTCAAAAGTAACATGGCTCATATAAAATAGACAGAAATAGATCTTTGAAATGACCTAAATAAACTTATATTGAATTATAATATATTATATGTTAAAAAAAAAGGGATCCAACCCTAGGGTCAATCTTTCTAACTTGATTTTTCATGTGGAACAAAGCAAATTCAGTTTTCTATTTGTCCCATTTAATGTTACCTCTCTGGATAAACTATCTTTATCATAATCCTAAAACATAAAATGAAATGATCAACCCAGAAATACTGAGTTTACTCATTCATAAATGAGGTATCTCATTTCCATAAACAAATCACTTTAAACTATACATTTGTAATCTTACTGAATCCAGCTATATTTTAATTTTATTAGCATGAATATGGATGTTGTAACAATTCCATGGAAACCATTATTTTATTTTCTATGCTTTAAGTATTTTTGGCTGCAATTGGGGATTTTTAATATTGGGGAGAAAGACCTTTTCTATAATGATGATGCTCACTGTAGGAAGAGTATTAAATAATAATTTTAGTGGTTTCCTGTCAAACATAGCTACTTTAGTATTTACAAATTGAATGCTTGTTTGTATGGTTTCAAAAGTGTTCCTCATGTTCAAGGGAGAAGTCACTATGAAGAAAAGCTGGATTTCTGGTCAAGACAGTGAAGTAGGTAAATTCTGTGCTCACCTCTTCTCAGGACCACATCAGTTACAACTAAATCACAGAAAATCCATTATTGAAAATTGCCTGAAGTCTAGCTGAACTGAAACCTTACAAAAACAGACATACAGAAGAAACCATCTCAAGATTGGTAGGAGGGGCAGAGATGCACATGGACTGGGCTGGTCCCATGCCCACATGTGACCATTAAAAATAAGGAGGAACATCTCAGCTGCAGAGGTACCCTCCCCAATGAAGGAGGGGCCCCAGCCCCTACCCAGCCCAGGGTATCAGTGCTGGGGAGAGAAGTCCCCATAACTTCTGGCTGTGAAAACCAGCAGAGATTGTGGCTGAGGGAAACAGAGGGCAGCTATACTCCCAGGCACTCCTCTTACAGGACCTGTGCACGGGCTTACCCTCTGATGGATTCACTCACTCTGAGCTCCATTGCTGGAGTAGAAGCTCAAAAGGTACCAGAAACATATGGGGAGGAATTGAATTGTCTAGCTTCAGGATGAGTGTTGGAGGGGCAGATTTCTCCCAGACAGAGGAGCTGGTGGAAGCCATTGTTTCTTTGTTGAGCCTACCCCTTCCCTGTGTACAGACACAGGCAGACATCATGTGTCTAAGTCTCCATCAAAAGGGCTATCACCGTTCACCTGCCCTGCCCTAGGGATTCCCTGAGGTCGACCCCATCCAACTTTTAGGCACACCCAACCCACTTCCAGTGTCTTTTCCATACAAATAGCCTGCCTTGGCTCATGCTACAGACTTTCATAAAATCTCTCAAAACCCACACAATCAGCATCTGACTTCAGTGTGTCCCTTACCTCTGGCAGAGCAGCCCTAACCCTAGCACTAGTGACAGTTGGCCTTGGTTTGTGACTTGGCATCTCCAATCACAGCACAGGACATGAGGTGGCCATCTCTGAATTGCCTTGTGACTCATGCCAAGTGGCCTTGGGCAGCCACAGATTGTGGCTGAACTTGGCATGCAGCAGGTACCCTTCCCTCCCTGAATTCCCCAGGGCTGGCTGACCCAGTGGCCAGCTTTGGACTGGACCAGAGCATCACTTGGCCACCTCCAGAGATCAAGCACCCAAAAGGCAGACTGGGCAAGCACCAGAGTTCTGCTAGAGTGAACCCTGATCTGTAGGGTCAGCCCCTGCACAACAGTTCCTCCACTGTAGTCACAGTCAGTCCTCACAACCAATCAGCCCAAGAGTCAGTCCCTTCCATTGACATGCAAACAGCAATCAAGTCTCAACTACAACAGGAGGGCACACACAAATGACACAAGGGACACACCAGGAGCACTAGCTCTAGTGACCAGTGAGAGTGCACCACTGGGCCCCACAGCACATCTACTCCACAAAGACTGGGAGACATAGCAGCTCTACCTGATACATAGAAACAAACATAGGGAGGCAGTCAAAATGCAGAGGCAAAGAAACATGTCTCAAATAAAAGAACAGGACAAGCTCATGAAAAAGAACTAAACAAAATGGAGACAAGCAATCCACCAGAGGCAGAGTGCCAAAGACTGGGTATAAAAATGTCCAATGATACTACAACAAAGACATAGAAAACATAAAAAGTGGAGATAGAAAACATAAAAAAAGAACTAGTCAGAAATGAAGGATATAATAACTGAAATAAGGAATACATTAAAGGGAATCAACAATAGATTAGATGAAGCAGTGGGTTGAATAAGCGATTTAGAATACAAGGTAGCAGAAAACACCCAATCAGAACAGCAAAAAGAAAAAGGAGAATCCAAAAAAATGAGAAGTTTAAGGGGTTCCTGAGACAACATCAAGCATACCAACATTTGCATCATAGGGGTACCAGGAGAAAAGAGAGAGCAAGGAATTGAAAACCTATTTGAAGAAATAATGATGTAAAACTTCCCTCACCTGGTGAAGGAAATAGGCATACATGCCCAGTAAGTGTACAGAGTCCTAAACAAGATGAACCCAAAGAAGCCCACAACAAGACACATCATAATTAAAATGTCAAAGGTTAAAGACAAAGAGAGAATCTTGAAAGCAGCAAGAGAAAAGCAGTTAGTTACCTACATGGGAGTTCCCATAAGACTGTCAGCTGATTTCTCAACAGAAACTTTGCAGAACAGAAGGGACTGGAACAAAATATTCAACATGATAAAAAACAAGAACCTACAACCAAGATTAGTCTACCCAGAAAAGCTACCATTTAGAATCAAAGGAGACATAAGAGCTTCCCTGACAAGAAAAAGTTAAAGGAGTTCATCACCACCGAACCAGTATTACCACAAATATTAGAGGGATATCTTTTAAAACCAAAAAAAAAAAGGGGGGGGAGACAAAAAATGTGAATAATAAAATGGCAATAACTACATATCTATCAACAGTCACTTTAAATGTAAATGAGTTAAATGCTCCAATCAAAAGGCAAGGTGGCTAAATGGATAAGAAAACAAGACCCATACATATGCTGCCTACAAGAGACTCACTTCAGATTGAAGACATACACAGACTCAAAGTAAAGGAATGGGGAAAAGATATTTCATGACAATGGAAGCAACAACAACAAAATCTGGAGTGGCAATACTTATACCATACAAAATAGACTTTAAAACAAAGGCTATAACAAGTGACAAAGAAAGGACCCAGGAGTCCCACTTCTGGGGAATTATCCAAAGAAACCCAAAATGTTACTTTGAGGGAACATGTGCATTCATATTTCATTGCAGCATTGTTTACAATGGCTAAGATGTGGAGGCAGCCTGGATGTCTGTCCATGGATGAATAGATAAAGAGTAGGTGGTATGTATATACAATGGAATATTGCTTGGCCATGGAAGGGAATGAGTTCTCACCATCTGGAGCGGCATGAATGGACCTGGAAGGAATTGTGCTGAATGAAGTATGTCAGATAGCAAAGGACAAGTGCAATGTGATTTCACTTATATGTGGATCTAAAGAACAAAAAAATCAACCAAACAGAAACAAACTTATAGATACAGAAAACATTTTGATGCTTGCCACAAAGGAGTGGGGTTTGAGGGTGAAAAAGGGGAAGGGATTAAGAAGAACAAATTAATTGTTACAAAGTAGTCATGGAGATGTAGGTTATAGCATAAGGAATACAAACAATATAACTATGTATGGTGTTAGATGGGTACTACATTTATTGGGGTGATAGATGGAAGGGGAGTTGGGGGACAGGGTGAAAAAGGTGAAGGCATTAAAAAGTAGAAATTGGTAGTTACAAAACAGACAAGGGGATGTAAAAGGAAGCATAGGGAATATAATCAATAATATGGTAATAACTATGTATAGAGCCAGGTGGATACTAGACTAGTCAGAGGGATCACTTGTTAAATTACATAAATGTCTAACCACTATGCTGTACTCCTGAAATTAATATAAAATAATATCAAATGTCAACTGTAATTTAAAATTTTTAAAAGGGGGGAAAGTGAAGGGGAATAAGAGTTTCAAATTTCCAGGTATAAAACAAGTAAGTCATGGGGATATAATGTACAGCATAAGGAATATAGTCAATAATATTGTGATAGTGTGGTATAGTGTCAGATGGTTGCTGGACTTATGGTGATCACTTCTTTAGGTAAGTAAATGTTGAATAGCTATTGTGTATACGTGAAACTAATATATGTTAGCTATATTTTAATAAAATATTTTAAAATATGAAGTCAAAACAATAGAAGAAAAAAAAAAGCTAACCAAAACAACATCTCTAGGAAAGAAGTTATAGGTGAATGGGATATGTAAAGAAAGATTAGAAAAAATATCACAGTGGTTGCTACAGCCATACAGTTCAAAGAAAAGCATCTCGGTCCCTACCAGCTACATCCTGAAACAAAAGAAAACTCATGCTCAGCCTTAAATATAAATAGTATGTGACTAGGTCTCAGCTATGGCACCCCATTTTTTACTCCTTGACCCATATTATTTAAGCACATTTTTACTTCTTGTATTATGTTGAATTCAGTTCTCTCATATTAAATATTACATATGAAACACCTACCAGGAGAATGAAAGTAATAGATGGGCATTAAAATATTCCTAATTGTAAAGCTTACATATCTAAAACAAAACTGAAATTCAATTAAAAATTCACTTGCAGTAGACACTCCAAGCTTTCCCAAACAAAGAAGCAAATCTTACAATTTCCAAAGTGTGAACTCTGACTTTCACTAATGGGAACCATAGACTTCAAGCGCAATACATCATGTTGCTTCTCAGTACTTGTCATTCTAACAGAATCATACCTCTGCCTTATCAAAGCAAATTTCACATTACTTCAAGCTTTCCCTTTAGCAGTACTAAAGGATTACGAAGAATTGGATGATTCTTATTTCATAAACGAGGAAAACAAGCTACATAAATACAATCATACATCTAACATCGCAGTATTGATTTCAGATCCAAAAATACAGGTTTTTTTTGTTGTTGTTTGGTTGGATTTCATTTTTGGTTGGTTTGGATTTTTCCCTCATTCCAATCCTATCTCCAGTGAACAAGTTTGCCTTATTACCTACTGATAGAAAACCAAAGTTTCCTATTTAGCTAAATTCTGATAATATTTTATTCAATATTGTTTCATTACCTTGATTTTTAACTTTAAGAAGCATGTACATTGTATGCATTTTAATTTATATCAATTATAAAATGTTTATTTATTCTCACATTCATCATGAGAGTATACAGAAAAAGTGTAACATACCTTAATTTTATTCTACCTTAATTTTAAGAAATGAGTGTAATTGTGAAAATACCCTTGACACTGAAATCAGAAGACATACATTTGATTTTTTTTACTGAGATTTCATTTCTTCATTTGTAAAATGAGAATATTAACTAATGTACAGAATGAAAATGTGTAGACTCACTTAGGCCAATAGCTGCCATGTCGGAGAAACTCAAAAAAAGACTAACAGAATCTGAAATAAATATTGGGTTGTCGCAAAAGTCATGACGTATTTTTCTATGTTTTTTCAATGTAAAAATGTGTCATGACTTTCCTGACAACCCAATAGAACATACTAAATGTACTCAAAGTTTTAATCAGGAGATAGTAAATTGTGGTTCTATCCCACTACCACTTAAAGCAGCCAAAAAAAAATGTTAAGTCCAGCAATATATAAAGACTTGAATGCATTTTTATGCACATGAATGAAAAAAATCAATAATGCCATCCAAAAATTAAATTTATTAAAAAGAGACAGTGAGGTTCTAGCATGCAAACCCCTTAATATCAGAATAGTTATCTCTCTGATAATTTGGGGATTACATTTATTCATTACACAGATATTTAGTGAGCATAAATAATATGCTGGGCGATGAATAATATAGGTAAGTACTCTGCTATTAGAAGGCATATGTTATAATAGTAGGATATGATCAATAAACATGCACTGCCATGCATTACTTAATAATGGGGACACGTTCTGAGAAATGTGTCATTAGGCAATTTCACCACTGTGGAAACATCATAGAGTGCTCTTACATAAGCTTAGATTGTATAGCCCACTACACACCTAGGCTCCATGGTATAGTCTATTGCTCCTAGGCTATAAGCCTGTACAGCCTGTTACTGCACTGAGTTCTGTATGCAAGTGTAACACAATAGTAAATATTTTATGTATCTAAACATAGAAAAGGTATATAAAAATAAAGTGTAAAAGATACAAAATAGTACACCTGTATAGGACTCTTACCATGAATGGAGCTTGTAGGACTAGAAGACGCTGCTCTGGGTGAGTCTGTGAGTGTCAGTGAATATGAATGAAGGTCCAGATAAACTGAGAACTCAATATTAATAGGAGCAAGCCAGATAAAGAATCTCAACGCAGGCTATTCCAGGCAAGGAGAACACCTAATCCAAAGCCTAAAGGCAGGAATTCAGCATATCAGAGGAATAGAAAGAGGCCCCAGACGTTAGATTTGAACAGAGGAGAGACTGAAAGGGTGGCTAATGGAAAGCAGGCGACAGCGTAAAAAGCCTTGTGAAACATGGAATCTATTTCAAGTGCAATAGGGTACCATGCCAAGGCTTTAAGCAAAGAATGACAGAACCTAATTGCAATCAATTTTATGTTTTGAAAGTAAAGGTGCTTGAATCATAAATCTCTTTCCCCACCCTGAGGTACCACTATTGGATCTGCTGTTACAAGGATTGAAAGGTCTTTCACATTTCCTCAGAGTGGTATTTCAGGGCCCTGAAATACTGAATTAAATTGCTTTTATAAAGGTTGAAAAATATCCTAGCTCTTTGAAATGGGTTCTTTCTATATCATGCTTCTTCATTCTAGAATATTTAAGTCTAGGCTACTTAAATACTTTTCTTGAAATGAGTTTTCACACTCAGTTGGTTTTTATTGCAAATGTGGTACTTGGCAAAACACTAGTATAATCCCCATATAGCAATAAAATTATACGGATTTACAGTTTTGTGATTTTGTGCTATTATATATACTGAGTTAAAAAAAGAAATTAAGATTCTGGTTGACAGAGGAGCATGTACTTAAAAGACTGTAAGCTGAAAAAATAACAAAGTATTGATTCCTTGAATTTGGATTATCTTTTGCTCACCAATATGTATTTTTAGAAAAACAGAGCAAAACAAATAACTTCAGTAATTGAATTTCATTGTTATTATAAAAGGTTTAATACCTAATTTTAAATGGTGGAAACCTTCCAGAAGAATCTTAGTGGATATGCAAGATCTGACTCTATTTATTTCAGACTCATGGCTAAGCTGGTAAATCAATAAAGGGAAGGTACAGAAATCTTGTGAGATTGGTATAGTGCACAACCACCTGGCTTCTGGGAGAGGGAGAAAGCAATGTCATACATCTTGAATAACATTCCCTCTCCGGTAAGATTAGTTGATAGCACAAGAGAATTTTCCCTGGTTTTACCTGACATAAGCTTGATTCATCTTCCAGCAAAAGCAATTTTTCTACCATATTCAGCAATAGTAGCTTGTGAAGGGCTTTCTTATCTCATTTCTTATTCATCAATCTACAAAAGACACATTAGAAACAGCAAAATGTAAATCTCTATATAACTAAATTAATCCAATTCTTTTCATTTGTCTTTGGTGAGAGACAGGCTCATTGTCAGCTGAGCATATGAAACAAATGCTTGTCACTTCTGAGTGCTCATGGAGCAAGATCTAAAAGAGAGATCATTTCTTCTGACAAATGTGTGTTAACACAAGAAACTAACTTTGTCTTTAATGATTTCCTTGTCATGTATTTTTTTAATTAAAATACACCCATAATTTATGGAGAAAGACTACAATGGCCACTTTATATAATGATAGTTCCGATGAGGCATATCTCCTTGATTTATTTTAGCATATCTCCTTGATATCTTAATTTAGTGTTTTTGTCAAAATGGATAGGTAAAATACATAACTCTATACTTACATATTTTTCATAAAACATTCTTATTAACATGGAAACTTTAACTTTTCTCCTGGTTATTAACCTACATTCTGCACCCCCAAAAAATATAATTGAACAGAAAATACCTCATAAAAGAAAAGTACCATAATTTCCCTTAATAGATTATGTCTTACCCTATGTATTTTAACCATTTGGCATATAGAATTTTATTCCTAAGTAAGCTTCTATAGAAAAAGTTTTGACTATATGGCAAAAATTTATATGCTCTAAAGAAATAAAATTTCATGAAAGGAAAATCCAAACATTGTTAATACTTATATTTTGTTCTTTCATTTTATTTCAAAGCAGTTGAAAATATTTTGTATAAATAATTTTTAACATATAACAATTGATAAACAGGAAAGTTGACATCTTTAACTATTTTTATAATAGAGCTATAAATTAGAGTTGCATCATTCCCCAACATAACTTAAACTTTCTCTGCTATTCATTTAAATATTTTTGTTTTAAATATCAGTCACATAACATGGTTTATGAAGGATCCATAAAGTTATGAAGAGGCCTTAGAATTTCCTCTACAAATGGCATAGTTATTCATTACTAACCTACTTTGTTCCAAAAAAAATTCAGGTGGCTTTGAAACAAATACACAATGGAGCTAAATAGAATAAATTTAGTAAAGTGAGAATAATTAGGCAAATGCAAGACAAAGCAAAACATAAAAATTAACCCATCTATGAGGCTAATCAAAATTGCATACCATGAAGTTCTATACATTTGCCATGAGCTGCCCACAATTTTGCCTCTGAGATGTTTAACAGACAACTGAGGAAAATCTAGTGTGTTCTACTTTTCAAGCTCTCCTTAAGATAAACATCCAACCAATTGCACGGGAAAGTCACAATTATTCCTGATATTAATGTCAGAAAAAATGTCTCCTAAGGTTCTCAAAATGAAGACCCTGTGTAATGGAGTGAACAGCTTCACTTTTTTGCTCTGAGAATCTCTCAAGATAAGCTGGTGGCATCAAATGTAAGTGTAATTCCTACAAAAAATTCTAGAAAGGAAGCATTTGATTAAACAAGAATCCAGGCAATACTTCCTTCCAGTTGCTTTTTCTCTTCCATAATCTTTTAAGAAGTAGGATATGGCGGGGAGTTTGATTCTGTATTCACTTGTGAGCTCTTACAATGTAGCTCTTCTCTGTCAGCAGTTAAGTGTTGCACTTAACAGACAAATGAGAACGAAGAAGAGTTAGGGGACTGAGGAGTCCAAAAAGGATATATTCTGAGTAGAAGATTATACCAACTTTATAGTTGGTAAAGTCAGGTGAATATCGAAAGGGAAGTCAGGTGAATACCATATGCAGGGCCAGGAGTCCCGTACAAAAATATTTTGAACTCACTTGTCAGAAAACTGGACTATTAAGAAGTTTGCACTCTGTTGATTTTAGGAAATAGTGTCTTTAATAATAATTATAATAATATAAATATAATATATAAAATAACATTAAAATAATTATAAGTAGTATTTAGTTAGCGCCTATTGAATGCTACCACTGTTCTGAACACTCAAAGGGCACTGACTCATGGGTTATTAGAATTATTATACAATTTTACAAATAATAAATGAGATCAAGAAATTAGCTCGGGTCATGCGGTTAGTGAATAGTGGAGCCAAAAATTGAAGCCAGGATTTTTGGCTCCAAAGTCTAAAATTTTCACTGCTATCATGAATCACTGCTAGAATGGAGTGTTCTTTGTAACAACTAAATATGTTATAACATTTACTAAAAAAAAAAAAAAGAATTCAAAAACTGTTTTCCTTGCTTGAGGGGAGATATCCAAAAAGATATTACTTAGACTCATGATATCAAATTGTTTACTACCTGCGTACTCTTCTCAGACTTTATAGTTTCAGGCCTTACATTTAAGTCTTTAATCCATTTTGAATTCATTTTTGCATATGGTGTAAGACAGTGGTCCAGTTTTCCTAACACCACTTGTTGAAAAGACTGCCATTTCTCCATCACATATTCTTGCCTCCTTTGTTGTAGATTAGTTGACCATGTAAGTGAAGATTTATTTCTGGGCTCTCTATTCTGTTCCATTGATCTATGTGCCTGTTTGTGTCAGTACCATACTGTTTTGATGGGCACAGCCACAATGAAAAACAGTATGGAAGTTCCTCAAAAACTAAAATAAATCTACCATACAACCCAGTATTTTCCACTTCTGAGTAATTCAAAAGGGTATATGATCCCCTATGTTTATTGCAGCATATTTATAACAGCCAATATATGGAAACAACCTTGGTGTCCATCCATAGATGACTGGATACACACGATGTAGTATAGTTATATACAATGGAATATTACATGGCAAAAATAAGAATGAAATCTTTCCATGTGCAACATGAATGGACCTAGAGGGTGTTACACTAAGTGAAATGTCAGACAGATAAAGAAAAATACCACATGGTTTCACTTACATTTGGAATCTAAAAAAGCAAAACAAACAAAGGAACAAAACCAAAACAAACTCATAGAAAGAGACTAAAGTTTAGGTGGTTAGGTAACGAGAGATGGGGATAAGTGGAATAGCTGAAAAAGATGAAGGGGAATACAGTCAATAATATTGTGATAAGTTTTCATGGTGACAAATGATTACTAGAATTAGTGGGGTGATCACATTATAAGGCATAAAAAATGTTGAATCACTGTATATTGTACACCTGAAACTAATGTAACTAATATAATATTGTATACCAACTATACTTGTTAAAAACTTGTTTTCCTTTATAACAAAAAAAGAAATACATTTGGGATTATTTTTATATGCCTGGACAAAGCTACTATTCAGGAAAGTAGGCTATCTTGAAAAAATATATCAAATATTTTTAAATCTTTTAAAATCAATGTGTTAAATGTGTCAATAATTCCCAAATATCTAAAATATGGTGGAATGGTTATAAATGAAGTGACCTCTGAGTAAATTTTTCAAGTTATTTATCATTATTAAATGATTTACAGAGGATGCTTAATTTGTAACTTATAGAATGTGTGAATTAATTCCTATAATTCTTCACGATATGCCAATTGTGATACGTAGTAGTCTTTTTAGAAAAGTCTTTGTTTTTAACTGAAACTGTTTCTGTAGATGTAAAATTTTGTTAAAGCAAAAAGTGTTAGTTCCATGACCTCAGGACATTTCATTTATGTCAGGTACAACTTGGGCCTTAGGTCACAAAATTACACTTACTTTAATAGAAAACATGCCATTTCTTCATTGCTAAATATGTTATTTTAAATACTCGATACAGTCAGCTGTCTTCATTGATATCTTTATAATGATTTACTTTTATTTTTATTTGCTTTTGAGTGTACCCTTGCTTTATCGATATGCATACAAGTGGTTCTGATTATTTTAATGTGTGACAGATATTGTCTAATTTGTCCTGTACATCTTCACCCCAGCCTGTACAATTTCATAAAATCTACAGCTGAAGCACCTGTAGTCCACATCAAATTTCTCATCCAACTGTGTTTTTCAAATTGCACAGCTCCTAAAAGATCAGAAGAACCCTCTCAAAGGGGGCCAGTATGCACTGACATTTCCAAAGGGCACGCATCTCATGCTATACATCTGGTTCCCCTCCAAGTAGAAAGGAGATCCTAGGGTTTCAAAGCAGAGTGCATACCAGGTAACTCCTGTTACTGATGGTCAGAACTCCCTTGGGAGAGTTTCTCATTGTGATCTCAGCTCTTTCCTATGGAGGACATGGAGCGTTTTCTCAAAAACTTATGACTGTTTAGCATAGTAAAAATATAATGAAACTTAGGCATTGTGTTGCCTGCTTTATAAAACTTTATGCAATAAATATGCATCAAAATTAATAAAAATAAAATAGAATCACTGTCAAAAGTTTTATGAATGT
This sequence comes from Hipposideros armiger, assembly GCF_001890085.2. Taxonomy (NCBI): domain Eukaryota; kingdom Metazoa; phylum Chordata; class Mammalia; order Chiroptera; family Hipposideridae; genus Hipposideros; species Hipposideros armiger. The sequence goes on from NW_017732199.1 coordinate 587,434, forward strand.
GATACCTTTGAAAGCAACAAAATTAAGTTCATACATATAAAGATTTTGAAAGTTAATACACATATAGTATGTTACATATCAATGCATTTGTAATTTTTTAACGAAGGTTTACCCTCCACAAGCCATATTTTTGTTCAATAATCAGCATTAGACCTTAAGGGGTAGAAAAGCATTTTTTAGTGAAAGATGTCTCTGCAGGGTTCTCTTTTACTAATATTTAAATATTTTGAACACAGGACTTTTATAATATAGAATCTGCTCAAAATATTATCATCACAGAAGAAAGTGTGAAATGCCTAAGAATGAAGTTCTCATTTATAATCTTTAAGTGATCACTCAGTAAGTTTGCTGCAAACTTTACATTCATCACAATTTAAAAAACAGAAAAAACATAACTCACAAACAAATCATATTTGCACAAATTACCTGCTCAAAGTCAATTTGTGTACACCCACTGGTTCTGAACCCCTGCATTTGGTGGGCTTGTCCTTGAGGTGGGCCCCCATGGACTCACCTAGGTCACTGTTGGGGCCACCACAGGGAGTATAATCTATGTGAACCACAGTAGGCCCAGCCTCTCCCAGAACCAGCCCCATTCTGGGGGGGATCAGCCTCTGGGGCCCTGACATGGTCTCTCTGAAGACCCGACCAGGGCCTGCTGGGCAGAAGGCTGCAGGGTCCTGGGGGTACACAGACCACAGATTCTACTCACAGCTCTCCACACTGGGGGAAAAAAGCCATTTGAGATGCATAGGGCCTGGATGCTTGATTCTTGGAACTGGTGGGTGTCTAGATCCTTTTGGAGTGGGGGCAGGAGCTGGGGGTGAGTTTGGGATCCTTCATCAGTTTGCTGCTGTATTTCTCAGACATCTCTGGGTCTGTTACCACCTCTCAGACACACTATTCCTGTCTGACTCAGCCCAGGCCCTCTTGTCTGCACTATTTTGAGGGCTTTCACTTCAGTGAGACAAGAACCCCAACCATATGCAGCCCTCCCCACTGCCCCCACATCCATGCTTTACAGTGGAGAAAGAACTCAGCATTAAAAGCAAATTATTTCCTGGACTGAGGGTGGGTGGGTGTTGTGTTTATCTGCTTTGGCAACAGGGAAACACATGATGCAAATTTGAGTAGATAACTGCATATGTGTCTTTAAAAAGTCTAATTAGTGGAAAATTACAGGCCACGCACGCATTTGAAGCAATGATGCAACAAACGTTACACATGCAGTTTAACTAAACAACCCATAACAAAGGAAACTGGTAATGACAAGGCTAAGCTGACAGCAATTATTAGTTAAATAGCAAGAAAGCTACCAACAACCAGCACATCCAAAAAATCACAACCAAAACATCCTTTCTCCAAATTGGAGGTCTTCCAACTATCTGCCACTTTGGGTACTGAGTAGCTTTGAAACATTGCCAAGTGCTGTGTGGCAATCAGATTTCTCTGGAAGATGCTGAATTAGTTCTCACTAACCCAAGTAGTAATAATAACGGTGATGATGATGGTGGCAATAACAACAATGATAGACAACAACAGCTAACATACAGGGTGCTATGTGTCTGGCATTGTGTTAAATGCTTCACACATATTAAATGGATGAATTCTCATGACAATCACACAAGGTAGGTACTAATGTCTTTGCAGATAAGAAAACTGAGGCACAGATAATTTAAGTGACTCACATGAGGTCACAGAGCTGGAAAGTGCCCCAGTTTGAATAGAAATCTGGGCAGTCTGGACAGCTGAATGGCTCATTTGGTTAGAGTGCGTGCTCTTAACAAGGCTGCCAGTTCGACTCCTGCATGGGATGGTGTACTGTATCCCTACAACTAGATTGAACATGGCACCTTGAACTGAGCTGGTGCTGAGCTGCCAACAGGCGGCCTGGTGGCTCAGTTGGTTGGAGTGCGTGCTCTTAACAACAAGGTTGCCGGTTTGACTCCCACATGGGATGGTGGGCTGCACCCCGCCGCCCCCTGCAACAAGATTGAAAACAGTGACTGGGCTTGCCTCTGAGCTGCACGCTCCACAACTAAGATTGAAGGACAACAACTTGACTTGGAGCTGATGGGTCCTGGGAAAAACACGCTATTTCCCAATAAAAGTTTAAAAAAAAAAATTAGAAATCTGGGCACCTGGATCCAAAGCCCTTGGAAATCACTAATTTGTATGTGGAAATGTCAAATGCTACAAAGCCCTAGGGAATCACTAAGTCAGCTCGCTGGTTTATTAAGCAAGCATAGTAAAATGTTTTTGGTTTTTTTTTAGCTGAGCCATCCTGCTACCTATTGGCAGCTCAGTGGCTGCTCAGCTCAGGCTGGAATCGAACCGCTGTTGCTCAGAGCTCAAACTCTTGAGCGAGCTCTTAACCAACTGAGACACTCGGCCGGCCCCATAAAATGTTAATAGTAGAAGCTAGGTGGTGGGTTTTGAGGCACCCATGAAAAAGTTTTTCAAAATTGCTTCATGTTCAAATGTTTGCCTAATAAAGTGTTGGAAATAAAAGAATGCAGCATTAAGAGTGCATGTAATTTATTCACTCTGTCATGCAGTTTTGATGTTAATAAAAGTCTTCAGGACTGAATTAAATTGTATTTAATTTCAGTGCTGCCTTTTCATCTGTACACAAAGTTCATAATAGTGAGTGTTTTCTGCATGTGTTCCTTTTAGAACTCAATTAACATTGATTTGTCCACTGCTGCAGACTATATTAACACTAACAACTTAGAATAAATTAGTGTTTGCTCTTTATGAATAAGTTCAATGATTTGCTTTCATTTTTACTTCCTTTGCAATGTGTTCTAATTAAAAGTTACTCATGTTTGTGTTTCTTGGCAATTTTATTTTTATACTCATATTCAAATTACTGCATTACTGAAATGTATATTTTTCCTAATAAATGTCAGATTTTATTGTTTTTTATTTCTATTTAAGAGTTTAATAACTAGTGTTTGGATGTTCAACATTTAACTTTTTAAAAATATTCATAATTCATAAATTTAAATACCCTATTTTTCATGTATAAATTGTTCTAATAGGTAGCATTAAGGTAGTGGTCCAGAAAATGCTTAGATTCACTAAAAGTGTCATAAGAACATATAAAAACTACTATTTGAATTTATTTTTTATTTAAAAAAATGTATTCTTATTTAATATATAGATTGACCAATATATGCCCACTTGGTCTTTATTAGTCCCATATCACGTGCACTATTAGAATTTCCTGAAGAAAAGGATGAGAGTTTTACAAAACGCAAGAGTTAGCAGTTAATTAAGCTCACTGTATTATATTGCAGTTCATACTGACTGGTTAAGTGGATTTACAAATATTTACTAATTTCAACTAAGTAAGCTCTTAGAAAAGGACACTGTTTAAAACATTTCTAAAACAGCAGGCAAGGAAAGAGAAAGAAAGATAAAAGGAAAAAATGAACTGTTGAATGAAACTAATTGCTAATAATGTCAACATATGAGTAAATGACAAAACCAACTTACATTTCTGACCATAAAATTGAATCACTACAAAGACTCATTGCCCAGTAAAGATGGGGCTCTAAAATGACCTGACCAAAAGTCACCTAAAATTAGTTATCCAGAAGACTATTTGAAATTATATCCTACCATCAATGATGAACTTAGTCTGAAAGGAATGTCATGTATTGAGATATAACTAATGATAGCATGCAGCCTTCATGATAGTGAGACCCTTTAAACATGGAGAAAACAAAGACAGATCACTGCAATTTTTAAAGGGAATTTTTAAGTAATTTAATAATATTGTACTTTATAAAAATTTACTAACATACATTTTTAGAAATCTTTTTGAGTAAAAGACATAAAAACCAAAAAGAATTGAAAAAAAAGATGTTCTTTCTATAGTAGAGGGCTGGGGTATCACATGAAAAGCAAACATAAATGCATTTAATTGCAAAACAAAATAAATTGCCAGAAGATTTAAACAAACAAGTGCATTGTGGAAGGTATACTATTCAATTAGATGAAAATAGCCATATTTCAAATATGTCCCAATTTATAGTATTTTCTAGATGTCACATCAGTAATAAAATACATAAAGAGCTACTTTTTTTGTGATCTCTAAAGCAGCGGTTCTCAACCTGTGGGTAGTGACCCCTTTGGGGGTTGAACGACCCTTTCACAGGGGTCACCTAAGACCATCGGAAAACAAAGAGATATTTACATTACGATTCATAACAGTAGCAAAATTACAGTTATAGAGTAGCAACGAAAATAATTTTATGGTTGGGGGCACCACAACATGAGGAACTGTATTAAGAGGTAGCAGCATTAGGAAGGTTGAGGACCGCTGCCTAAAGGAAAGTATAGGGGAGAAAACAGATTTTCAATAAAGCCTTTAATAAAAATCAATGTTTTCTTGAAACACCTATTTCAGTATAACTGTTCCTGGAGCAGCATCTTTGATTAGAATGAAGAGAGAATTCCAGGATGAGAGAACACCACACACAAAATCCACTCCATTCCATTTACAGACAAGCTTTTGTAACGGAATATGTTGCTCTACAATAGGTGTATATGTTTCAGCTGAGAATACCCTCATTTTGTGAGAGAATTCCAAACAACTCCTGCAAAGTTACCTTCATGCTAATTTTATACTAATTGGCTAAACCTAAAAGTGAAAAGTTCTGACAACCATTACCAGACATGAGTTTCAAGTGATAACAGTTTGCACTTTCTGACTCAAGCACACCACCTAGAGTCTGGCTACAGATACTCTAAGATGAATATAAGTGAGCATAATCAGAGACTTCTAAAATATACCAATGTCTTGTCAATCTCTAGAATCAAGTGTAAGAGCTTCCTTTCTAGGCATGGAAAATGAGTCTCAGGTCATCTGCTCTCCAGCTTTCATAAAGTACATACTGAATAAATCTGGTTAGATAAATGAATAAATGAATTAACAAATGAACAACACACAATTTCGAATACAATCCAAAAATGCTATTATCTCCTCTCCATTAACTTTGTTTCTAAAATGCAAAATTAATTTTAAGAAGAGCAATTTAACTGAAAAGTTTTTCAAAGATAAACTCAATAAGGCAAGATATTTATTTACATATCTGTCTGAACTCAAATGAAATACCACTTTCACTGACTTCCTATAAACTTTTCTACACAGAAAAGTGTTCCTTTTCCTTTAAACTCTTTTTAATAGACATTTCTTGAGCTCCTGACATAGGATGTCTGACAGCTAAGTTGGCAAACTTGCCCCCGTGCGCTTAAATTGGCAGCACTGTACAATCAGTTCAGTAAGGTTTCCTAACCTGGGTATATCAGTGTCTCACAGCTGTGTTTGTGTCGACATGTGGCGGTATCTTGCTGAGTGATGTTCATCATTGTTATTGTGTGTTTTTGTGTGCCATCATGGGAATGTCTGAGCTTGAATTTGAGCAATGAACAAACATTAAATTTCTTGTTAAACTTGGCAAGAGTGGAAGTGAAATCAGGGACATATTAGTCCAAATTTATGGGGATAATACCATGAAGAAAACAGCAGTGAACAAATAGATTAAACATTTTTTTGAGGGGAGAGTATGCGTCACTCATGAAGAGAGGTCAGGGCGGCCAGTAACCAGCAGAACTGACTAAAAATTCATCAAATTGTGCATCAAAATCATTGGCTGACTGTGAGAAGCATAGTAGACCAAGTAAACGTTTACAGACAAACAGGTAGGAAAATCTTAGCTGAAAATGTTGGCATGAGAAAGGCGTGTGCAAAGATGGTCCTGAAAGGAGCTCTTGCATCATGACAATGCACCAGCTCACACGGCACTGTCTGAGGGAGTTTTTAGCCAGTAAACAAGTAACTATATTGGAACATCCTCCCTATTCACCTGATCTGGCCCCCGTGACTTCTTTCTTTACCTGAAGATTAAAGGAAATATTGAAAGGAAAACATTTTGATGACATTCAGGACATCAAGGGTGATATGACGACAGCTCTGATGGCCATTCCAGAAAAAGAGTTCCAAAATTGCTCTGAAGGGTGGACTAGATTCTGGCGTTGGTGCAGAGCTTCCCAAGGGGAGTACACCGAAGGTGACCGTAGTGATATTCAGCAATGAGGGATGTAGCACTTTTTCTAGGGTTAGTTTGCAAACTTAATTGTCTGACCTCATATACTAGGTTATGCATTACACAGTCTCACACCTTCTACGTTTTCATTTTAAAATCCTGAAATGGGACATACATGCTTAAAACGATTGCAGGAACTCTAGCAATCAACTACTCCTCAAGAAAACAGCTAATCACAAGACGCAAAGACAGCTTCTTATGAGATGCCTGCGGCAGTCATTTTCAATAAGGCCTGGGACTCATCAGAAAGCCTGTTTCTAAGATAAGGATAGCAAGTTGCCAAGTGCTTCAGAGTTCTTCAGAAAGATTTTTTCCCAAAGGAACTACCTACCTTAAAAAACGAGGGAACGGTTTTTTGTTTGGTTTTGTTTTTTGAAAAGGCAAATATTTTAATTACATAGGAAGAGTCAGGGGAAAATGTTTGTCAACTTAAGTCTTAATTAAGCTTAAGATTAACATGTCACTATTAAAAACACAACGGTGCTATAGTTAACAATACTGTATTGTATATTTGAAATTTACTGAGTAGATCTTGAAAGCCCTAACAAGAAAAAAAATTTGTAACTGTGGTGACAGAAGGTAGACTTATTGTGGTGATCATTTTGCAATGTAAAAAATATCAAATCACTGTTGTACTCCTGGAATATAGTATTATATGTGAATTATACCTCAATTAAAAAATTAAAATTTAAAAACCCCACAATAAGGAACTAATCAAAAAATGTCTTAAAAAGATGTTTTATAATTGTGATTTCTTGGGCATAGTTCCCACTAGGCATCATTCTCATGTGCCCAGGTAACTATTTTTGCAAAACGGAAGTTTAATAGCTAGTGTATAGTTTCTTCTGTTTAAAAAGGGTGAGGCAATGAGATAACTGGTTACAGGTCCCAAGAATTGAATATAAAATACATACACCAGAGTCAACTTTTAATTTTAGGTCCTAAAGTTAAGCTGGTGAAAAACTGTAGTCTTACAGTTTGTCCCAGTAGTAAATTGTTTGTTTTGTGTGTTTTCCAGTGTTTGGAGAGTCACTGAGGTGGCTTCTAAGAACCTCAATAAGTTTGAGATAGAACTAATTTTTGATAAATTATGAAATCGAAACCTAATGGACCAGAGAAGAGATAAAGGATGCTATCTTACAGGGACAAAGAATCATTCACAGAACCTGGGTCATTTAACTAACAGAACAAGGTCCTATTTAAGTAGTTGTGATAATAGTGATAAGCAAAATAGATGATTTTAATCCTCAAGATACTGCTTACTAAGGAAGAGTCACATTAAATAATATTACCCAATACATATACATATTTATGTGCTCTGGTAAATGTTTTGAAGAAAAGGTATAGAAAGCACATAACCAGGGGACCAGAATTTATTGGGGAGTTACTTTCATTTTTTGTAAATGACACTAGAAGAATCATGAGCAATTAGTTAGCTTGATGAAAAACTGGGGAAAGAATGTTCCAGGAAGAGAGTGTCACATTTGGAATCTCAGAGATAAGAAACAGTTTGCTGCATTACAGTAGTGGGTAGTGCATTTCAAAGGTTTTTTTTGTTTGTTTTTTGTTTGTTTTTGTTTTAAGTTTTACACTTTTATCAGTAAAAGCTTTGTGAGCATGCAGTGCCAAAGCTAGCTAACCTCTCTCTCTCACTCTCTCTCTAGTTTATTTCCTATGTACATTTATCATATACATTATAAAACATGTATTATATTTCAACAAAAACAGTCATTAATCAAGGATGAGATAAAAATATGATTCTAGAGCTCTAGTGTTTTCACATACCAATATATTAGCTGGCACACCCCACAGATTAATGCTTCCTGAAAGGAAAATTATTACATTAGAGAATCTGAAAGATCAATGTGTCTGAAGTATAGTAAGCAATGGATCATGTAGGGTCCTAACATACACAATTAAAGATGTTTTTCAATGTTTTCTTCAATTAGACAACAATGAAGAGTTTAAAGAAACCCATTTCAAAACATATTGCAGCTGCTAGGTGGAGAATGAACTGTATAGGGATAAGAGTAAAATAATATTATAGTAACCTTGGAAAAAAAATTGATGGAAACTTGGATTAGGCTGATAGCAGTGGAGGTGAAAAAAATGTGATTAAAGATATATTTCAGAGGTGGATTTATCTGGCCTTAATTGTGATGTGAAATAAAAATTATATGAGATTATATATATATATATATATATATATATATATATATATATATATATATATATATGACAAAGGACGTATGAATTAAAATAGAGATTAGCCTGTGATGGAAGTAGAGAAAAGGGGAGAGGTGAGACCTGGCCCAAAAACCCAATTCCTATTTTTAGAAATTGATGCTTTCCAAGTTTGATCTATTTAAGCTTTCTATAGCTATATATAGCATTATCCCTAAGAGAGGGGGAGAAGGAGAGAGGGGAAGAGTGGGAAAGAGAAAGAAGCCCTCTTTTCCATAATCAGGCCTCCCTACTTACTAATTACCCTCCTTTCTCTCCTCTCAAAAAAACCTACTTCTAGTCAAGATCATAAATAACCTTTGCTTTGCCAAAAAACGTGTTTCATTCTCCTTCATGAGATAAGTCATTATTCAGTGGGCTTTGGCTCACTCCCTGTCCAAATCTTCCTTCAGGTTGTAAGCGGGACACCACGTCCCAAATAAACATGCACAGGAACCTCAGAGCATTGATGTGCATAGGCCTCTTACTTTTCTCTGCTATATTGGTGCTCATGTCCCAAGTTATTTCACCCAGGGTGTTGGCCTTAAATACCACGCATTTACTAATTACTCCAAATTTGTATCTCAGACAATTTTCTTCCTCTTTGAATTGCATACCTTTAGGTTCTGAGAAATGTTTTTGTGTCCTTATTATACATTTCTAAAATGGTTCCTGTTACTTACAACCCAGAAGTCTAAATTCAGCTGCCTAATTAGCCTTTTGGGAATGTTTTTCCTACTATCTGGACTAAAGTTCCTATATACTGAGACACAGGCAAGGCAATTTTCAACAAAGACACTTTTTAAAGCATATACATTAAATAGGGGGGAAAAATGGAATTCTCCTAAAGTTTCCTTAACTTTTTTTACATATTCACAAAAATGATGTTATAACTCGGGTGTATTTATTTGAGCACAGAGAGCCCCAACCTTTAGAGGTGTTGGGATCACTGTCAGCATAGTAAGGCTATTTAATCATAAATATAACTAGATTGCAAAGTCAGGAAGGTAAGCTGTTAGCACATGTATGTCCATAAAAATGTTTTAGAAAGAAGGATGCACTGAAAACAATGTGTTTATTGATTAAATGAGTGGCCAATGGATTCATGACCAGAGGGAGCCATTAGCATGAAATCCACAAGGGAGACATAAGTAGGCATCTACCAAACTGTATTTAAAAGGTATTCTTAAAGGTTTGTGGGGTTTTTTTTTCCCCCAGCAAGATAAACAGTTTTCATTTTATCTGAAGTAATCTATTCTAGCATCTAAGGAATAGAACGAGTGTAGGAAGTAGGAGAAAGGCATTATGAAGTATTTGGGAGCCAAGAAGGATTTAAAACAGCTACAAATACCTAATCTTTGGAGAAAATAAATGCAGGAGAGCAAAGTACATTGGAACAGTCCCATAATTGCCTTAAGTCCCTTAAGGTTCATGTCCGGCACATTAGACATGTCATAATTGAACTGTTGAGAAACAGATTAAAGTTTTAATGATCTCTCCTCCCTTTGGAAGTAAACTGAGTTCCCTGTTACTGATGCTGCCAGAACCCATAATATCATGGCCTAATCAGCACTTAATGGCCCACTCTTACTGCCTCTGATTTTACGTAATTAATGTGCATGTAAAAGAGCCTTGTAAATGTTTTATTTTCATATGCTACATGTTGGGAAAATATAAGCAACTCACTATTAGATCCTTACTTTTGGAATCTCCCACGATCTTGGTTAGCATTTTTGCATAGATATGGCAGCATATGTGTACTGTGTCTACGTGGATACATCTGTACAATATAAACTGTGCTTCTCTGCTAACCCTTTAATCTCCCCCACTCTGTTGGTTAAGTCTTTAGATGTCACTAGAAAAAAATAACAATACCGTATTTTGCTGTGTATAATGCCCACTTTTTTTGCCCAAATTTGTGAAGGAAAAATAAGGATGCACATTATATATGGGTAGCTCTAATTTGGTATCTGTATAAATGTTTTTAATTCTTTTATTTATGCTTATGAGTTAAAAATGTAACTCTAGAAATCAATAACTATGTCCATATGTAAAATAATACCCTGGAATA
>NW_017732199.1:600188-604182 GCF_001890085.2 Hipposideros armiger
GACAGGTTTCACATCTGGCACACAAGTACGGGTCTACAAAGCTGTGCTCAAGGAACATAGGCTGGTAAACATTATGTATGGGCTCTCTCTCTGCCTTGCTCCAATTCACTGGTCTCTCTCAGAAAGGAAGTTTTACACACCAAGGATGAGGATTTTAATATCACAATTTTGTAACCAAATACCTGACCCTTTTTTTTGCAATTTGGTCTCTGCTTGAGTAACTGAGCCGATTGCAGTTTGAATTCTGACTCTGTCGCCATGGCAAACCACACCCCATAGATTGTCTGTTTAACCATTACTTCCTTAAAACTTTGTTTTGCAAGCTCCCAGGAAAAACAAGGCAGTGGCCCATGTCTCGCAATGCCCTCTGCTGGCTAGGTCTTATGAAATCAACCATTGGCCATAGCTCATGACCCCATCTGGTGATCCTAAGTTACCTGAGACTGGAAAGCTCTGCTGTCCTAACTAATCAGAAAATATATAGTGTGTATTTGCAGCTTTGCTTCCCTTAGCAACCAATCCCCTTAAATTTTGGCTTCTTGTGATTTTTGTTCCTAAATACTCTGCCCTACCTCTCCCTCTTGAGAACACACTTTCATTTTGTACTGGAAGCTGCATCTCCCTGGCTTTCAACACATATTTTTAAGAATAAACCTGTCTTGATTTAAACTTCAGGGTCTTGGAGCGTTGTTGACACGGAGCAACAATTTTTGTGACTGCCACCCAGGGAACACCTGATGGCCAGCAGGGCTTAGACTTGTGACCCCACAGGACTGCATATATTTGATTAAACACTGCTGCCTGAGTGTCTAGTTTCCAATCAACCTGAATCTAGGTGATGATTGAGATCCTGCCCTTTGGGACACTCACAGGTCTCAGTACATCCTCAACTACTGGGAGCCATTAAAAATAAAACAGGCTACTTGAAAATCACAAAGATTTAAAGGGATAACCAAAGCTAAGGCCACTTACTCACGTCTGTGAGAGGTGAACATTTTATCTAATGCATAGAAAACAATACAGAGACTCAAGTAAAATGAAGAAATAGAGAAATAGGTTCCAAAAGAAAGAACAAGATGAAACCTCAGGGGGAAGAAAAATGAAATGGAGATAAGTAATTGATCTAACAAAGAGTTCGAAGTAATGATCACAAAGAAGCTCGCAGAGCTCAGGAGAAGAAAGGATGAACATGCTGAGAACAAAGTGGTAGAAAATATAGGAATGTACCAAACAGAAATCACAGAGCTGAAGAATACAATAACTGTACTTAAATACACTAGAAGTGTTCAACAGCAGGCTAGAAGTGGCAGGAAATATCAGTGAACTGAAGGACAGGGCAGCAGAACTCACCTAATCAGAGCAGCAAAAAGCAAAAGAAAAAGAAAAGTGGAAATAGGTTAAGGGACTGTTGGATAATATCAAATGGACTAACAATTGCATTATAGGGGTCCCAGAACAAGAAGAAAAACAGAAAGTGACCAAAAATTTATTTGAAAAAATTATGGGTGAAAACTCCCTTAACTTGGGGAAGAAAACAGATTTCCAGATACAGGAAGCGAAGCCCAGAGAGTGCCAAATGACATGAACCCAAAGAGACCCACATTATAAGACACATTATGTTAAGGCCTTTAATCCATTTTGTGTTAATTTTTGTGTATGGTATCAGGCAGCACTAAGGAAAACAGTATGGAGGTTCTTCAAAAAATTAATAATAGAGCTACCATATAACCCAACAATCTCTGTCTGGGTATCTACCCCCCAAAATTGAAAACAATTATTTGTAAAGATATGAATACCCCTATGTTTATTGTAGCATTAGTCACAAGAACCAAAACATGGGAACAACCTAAACATCCTTCAACGAATGACTGCATAAAGATGTGCTACATTTATACAATGACATACCATTCAGCCATTAAAAGATGAAATATTGCCATTTGCAACAACATGGATGAATCTTGAGGGTATTTTGTAAAGTGAAATAAGTCAGACAGAAAAGGACAAGGGCCACATTTCATTTATATGTGGAATATAAAACAAAAACAACCAATAAAACATACAAACAAAAACAAACTTATAGATACAGACAACAGAATTGTGGTTACCAGAGGGAAGAAAGGCGAGGGGAGGACAAAGAAGGTAAAGGGGGTCAAATACATCGTGATGGAGGGAGACCACACTTTGAATGTTGAGCATAAAATAGAGTATACAAATGTTGTATTATATATTAATAGCTGTACACCTGAAATTCATAGTGTTATTAACCAACATTATCCTGATAAATTTAATAAAAATTAAAGACACACTGTAATTAAAATATCAAATGGTAAAGACAAGTAGAGAATCTTAAAAGCAACAAGAGAAAAAACAACTTATTACATAAGATAATCTGCATATTTTTCAGCAGAAACTTTACAGGTCAAAAGGGAGTACCATGATATTCAAAGAGCTGAAAGAAAACTACTACTTCCATCCAAGAATATTTTACCTGGCAAAGTTATCTTTAAGAATTCAACGAGAGATAAAAAATTTTCTAGACAAGCTAAAGCTAAGGGAGTTCATTAACACTGAATTGGTCTTATAAGAAAAGCTAAAGGGACTTCTTTAAAGTAAAAATAGAGGGCTCTAATTAGTAACAACAAAACATGTAAAAGTATAAATCTAACTAGTAAAGGTAAATATATAGTAAAAGTAGTGGATTAATCACTTTTAAAGCTAGTATACATGTTAAAAGACAAAATTAGTAAAAATAACTATAAATATAATAGTTAAGGAATACACAAGATTAAAAGATGCAAAATGTCATATCAAATACATAAAACAAGGTGGGGGGATTGCAGAATTAAATGCAGAGCTTTAGAATGCATTCTAATTTAAGTTGTTATCCACTTTAAAAATAGAGTGTTATAAATATAAATTGTTGTACGAGCCTCATGGTAAATACAAAGCAAAAACCTACAGTGGACACTCAAAAAATAAAGAAAAAGGNTATGTTTTGTATAAAGTTTGCCCTCGAAGCTGTTTCATCATTATTTGTTACCTGGCCTTCTTCAAGGCACCTCTCTCAAAGAACAGTGATGCCCTTTATCATAGTGACTTGCTGAGTCAAGAGTATTTTGCAAGACTCAGAATAATATCATTCCTAAGGCCTCCGATATAGGATTCATGTTATACAAGGAACTCGTTTTAAAGGAGGGGAGGGAGAGGTTTTCATAAGGTGTGAAAATAAAGCAAGGGTAAAAGTAAGGGAGAAAGGTTCTGTTTAAGATGGCAACACAGGAGGATCCTGGGCTCACCACCTCCCACAAACACTCTGAATCTGCAGCTACACATGGAACAATGACCTCAGAAAAACAACCCAAGAGTTGTCTGAGGGGCTCCTCCCTATCAGGCCAACGAGGGAAGGCCCACATCAAAGTGGGTAGGAGAGGCTAGGACACAATCTCGTCGTAAACCCCATCCCAGGTGCAGCATCCCATGGTCTCAAGGGAACTCAGAACCCGGAGCTGCTCCCTGAGGAGCAAAGGGTTGGAACCCCAGCTTTTAAGAACCGCACCTGAGAGATGAGCCAACAAAATAACCAGCTTTGAGAACCAGCAGGACTGGCATTTAGGAAAACCATGGGCTACAGCGATCTGAGAAACAGCTCTTAAAGGGCTCCCACTTTTGGTCACTTGCCCTAGAACAGCAGTCAGCTGACAAGCATCCAGGCTTTATGTGAATGAGGCTCATTTGCTAATCTTAAAGCACTGGCCTGAGGAGCAGGCATTTGATTTAGCACATATCTAGGGGCCTGCTAGCTGATGGGCACCATCTTCACACTGTCCCTCTTTCTGCCTGGTTCTAGCCAGAGGACGCCATCCCCCACACCCCCAGTAGTCCCCATTAGTACATTCTCCCTCTGCCTTGTTCCAACCAGTGGGTATCATCTTTGTGTGCTCCTTCTGCCAGGCTCCAGAGCACGAGTATCTCCCAAAGGGGAGCGATTACACAT